>NC_142771.1:39990023-40320023 GCF_988280905.1 Pimephales promelas | reverse complement strand
TGGAGCAAGCAAACGAATGTGTCCACATGTCTGAATTTGAAAGTCTTGAAAATATCAAAATTAACTGTGGTTCTCTCTGCATTTGTTTCTGTCAGGTTAACTTCTACAATTCCTCGGAGGACGGAGGCCGGGACGGCCGGCCTTCACGATTGTTAGAACGTAACCTGAGATTCGGGAGATGGGTGAAAAGACGATTCAAGAGGCCTTTACATCCCACAACAACACATCACTACATTAGCATGGCCTCCCAGTTTAGAACTGGAACTAAAATTTACAACACAATTGTTATACAGTAGAATTCCACCCATCTCCTAGACATGAACACTGACTGAACACACTCCTCCATCACAACACACTCACAGCATCATCACACGGAATAGATCAAATCTATCCCGACTGAACACTACACATCATAAGAAGATGAAGATGATGTAGAGTCCAATAGTGTCACTTCACTAAAGATCTATTGTGCATCTTCACACTCACAGATCCGGATAGCTTCACACACTTAAGGATGGGAAGCTGATCCCATGACATAGCACACACTAGACTATTCACCACACTCTGCCAACTCATGGAAAAACACTGGAAAACACACACACACACACACACACACACACACACACACTCTCTTCTCTCTTTCTCTCACAAAAATGCTCAAACTCACACTCAGACGAAAAAACACACACTTTCACACAGAGACGCACTCGCGCCCTCACACAAACACACACTCTCACACCTGTTGTAAGGAATGAACAATCTCCATTCTTGAATACATTTAAGAATGTTCCAAGTCACTTCCTAGATTTGCAAAAGTGGCTTGCATTGGAAGATTCCTGAACAAACACTGATTGTTATATACATATTCATTTGTTGAACATTGATTGTTTTTATTACATGACTTCTTGTCAGAGAAACTATTTGATTGTTTTGAGTACACTGACCTCTTGCTGCATTTCCTTTTTAGAATTCAGACCAAAAAATATATTTAAGAATTGGATATTTAATATGAGACATCCTTACCATTCAATACCCTGAGAAAAATATGAGCACACTTGCTGAAAAGAACATGGTATTTTACATTGAACATGACATGATTTTGTTTTGTTGTATTATGCGTTTCCATGCATTTCTTCTTGAGTTCAAGTTCATATGTGTTTCAATCGTGAAGCGGACATTTAAGATGCTTTTCAGACGTCTCACAGAAAGCCCATTCACCCACTGAGGTCTGTCCAGACAACCGCACCGCCGGAGGTGACAGGATTGGTCGAGAAGGGACAGATTATCGTTACGGGGAAGGTGCCAGGAAAACGTGAGTGTCTTCATGAAGGAACGACACGCCAACTGGAAAACTCAAGAGGTCCAGATTGACTCTGTGAACTTTGCTCACATCACCAGAAGAAAGCCTGTGAACGCCTCATCCACCTGCTGGACTCAAGCTACATACGCCTGTTGAGAACAGGTGATCTGCAGGTGAACAAAGCGCTCTGAGCTTCTACAGATGCCAACATTGCCAAGAGACAATTGTTGAATTACACCAAGGATTACACCAAACGTCTTACTCTGTGACCCCTTAAGTGTCTGAATCTGACCCATTGGGGTCAAGGAGGGAATCTGTAAGACTAGAAAACTGGAACTGGTTGATGTAATCAGTGACCAGTGTCTTCTGAAGACAAGAGGACCTTGCTTGAACAACACACACACACACACACACACACACTCTTGCAGAGGAAGCTCACACAAGAATATGTGTTTTTAATGTGAATGTGATAATCTTTAAGGACTGTTTAGAATCATTTCAAAAGTCTCAGGGTGACTGGTAATAATGTCTCATTTCCAAAGAAGTTAAAGAAAAGGTAATAAGGTTTTTAAGAATATACTGTAGAAATATCTTGCACACAAAAAGGTGTGTCTTTGAGTTAATCACTTTCTACCTTTTGTCTGAATGCAAACTCTCCTTCCCCCAGTAAACATGGTGGGGGTTTCAGTCCATTGTAGTTTGGTGATTGGATCAGATAAATTTGGTGATTCGATCAGGTAAGGTTTGGCTCTATTTAAGGAAAATGCACAAGAGTTCATGGCTGCTATTCTGTATCAGATCAGCCCATGATGCTGGGTCTTCGAGGCTCGGCATTCATGTAATATGTTGGGTAAAGTTATTTGAAACATCTAATGGTTTGCTCTGATTATCTTATGGAACTGTAATAATACATTTACCTGACATAATAAATTGTTACGACTATTCTAACAGATTTTGACTTTATTTTCATTAGAGTTAAAAGGAATAGCCAAGCATTAATGTCTTAAATGATGCACAGATATCATTGATAAACCCTTTTTCATTTTATGGAGTCAGATGAAACGAGTTAATACATAAGATTAAATGTATTGCATTTAATTAAAATTAACTTTGCTTGGAAAAGACGGAACGCGCTTGAAACCTTCACCACGAATCGAACTCCGCCATTTGGACCGATTTCGTGGCCCTTTTTACACCACCTTTTGTTGTTTTTTATCTCTGGGCAACATCTCAACTTTGCGTTACAAGTGGCACTGCACAGAAGACGGAGAAGGTAAAGTTTTCATTCATAGAGAGGGGCTGTTCACTCATTCAAATAATGAGATTCTTATTGTGTACTAACAAGTGCTGTCAATGTTAACGCTTGCGATTAAGTTTGTCCAGTTTAACGTAAATTAACGCATCATCATTCTTGTACTGTAACTATCCTTACATTAATAATAATAATAATTCATTACATTTATATAGAATCTTTCTCGGCACTCGCTTTAAGGGGGAAACTCGTCAACCACCACCAAAAGGTGGTGAACTGCAAATGCTTTATGAACTGCAAATGATATTTTTTTTGCATCTTTGCGCGATTAGACATTCACACACGACGTGCAGAAAGACGCGCAATATTCTCTTTCGACACAGTGCTTTCTTGCAATTGGGTCGGTTCATGTTCACACCGTAAACGAACCGTACCAGAGTTCGTTTGGAACCGTACCGAGACCACCTCTTCAGCTGGGTCTCGGTTCGGTTGTTTGGTCCGCACCCGAGTTCGATTGCTGTATTCACACCTGCCCAAAAGGTCCGCACCAAGGGGGCAAACGAACTAGAGTTCGATTCAATCGAACCAAACAAGGCAGGTGTGAATACACCCTAAGATATAATATCAACACACACTATCTATTAATTAATATTATCAAGATCAGTGTTTCCCAATCTTTCAAAAAACTTTTCCTAATCAAACACACACGATTCAACTCATCAGCTTAAGACCTGAAATATATAGGTTAGATAAGGGAGAAATCCAAAATGCATAGTATTGGTGTGCCTCCATGAGAAGTGTTGGGAAACACTGATCTAGATTAACAAGTGTTGTAAAAATGTTGACATTTGTGATGCCTAATGCATTATCTGCTGTTGACAAATGTAACCTTATTGTAAAGTGTTATCATTAAGCAATATTTACTTACCCATTAAGACAAGAAAAACTGTTAGCCAGTGCAGGTGCATGTTCATAGTGGATAAAAACTCCAAGTGTCTAAGATACTTATTCTGTTGTAGGATGAGGATTCACTCTTGAACAGTCAATCAAATGGTCATACTTATACACTTCGAGTGAGCAACACATTCTCACACCCAATCATAGGCGGGGCCAGGATATTTTGGTTTTTGTTTTTGCCTCTCTTGCCATTTACATTTTCTTTAAAACATTTGGTTTGACTTTATTTTGATGGACCTTTTAACACATTCTGTTAACTAAAAGTAACGTTGCACCTACATGCCAATAGGAGCACATGATGGGTACATTTAGATCAGGGATGGGCAACATCGGTCCTGGAGGGCCACTGTCCTACAGAGTTTAGCTCCAACCCTGAAAAAATCGCCTGCCTGTAACTTCCAGCATGTTCAGGTGTGTTTGATTAGGGTTGAAGCTAAATTTTGTAGGACATTGGTTCTCCAGGACTGAAGTTGCCCATCCCTGATTTAGATGTTAATCATATGGGCTCACATGGTTTGCAATTGGGTGCTAATAGGACCAAGGTGCATTACACACAATAACCATACGGGACCCAGAATTGGGCCAATTGTAGGTAACACATTTTTAACAGCAAAACCTTTTGCCAGAGATCAATCATTCTGAATTTTGTCATACTGAAAATATATTCACAGTAAAAATGAAAGAGGTGCATACAGACATCAAGAATTAGCATGTTAATCTCAACAATGGTGACATGCAGAAATCCATGCTGGGAGCCCCCATAGTATTAAACTCATCACTCCCAGCATGGATGATAATAATATTAATAATAATAATTTGTCACATTTTACAAGTGCTTTACATGGAAGGGGAATCTCCTCAGGTATGCATTCCTGCTTGAAGCATGTCACCATTGTTGAGATGCATAGGCTGAATCTTGATGTGTCTGCGTGTTGTTGACTTAGGTGTCAAGGCGTGAGGAAGAGTTAACACAAAGCATGTGATGATATCAAGTACTTCAAACAATATGCAGACTGGAGGATATTATGTCTAACTTTTCTGCCTTGTTATCCGTCTCATGACACACCCCATTCTAAAGTGGTTATTTGACTATAAAACTAGATCAATGTTTGACTTTCAGTGGAAACAAGGTATGGATATTTACAGAATGTAAGACTGGGTAAACTGGAAGAGAGAGTGACTCTGCCCTGTCAACACACCCATGTGGGGCCCATAAGGGTTGGATATGGGCTGGTGAGTGGGCCCCATTTGGGCTGCCCAGATGGGGCCCAGCTAATTTTGTCCGGGGGTTCCATGGTGGCCCCATGTGGGCAGGCCCATATGGGCTGAAGGTGGGCTTCACATGGGCCCTAGCTAAAATCCACATGGGCAACCCAGGTTTCTCCCATCTGGGGCCCACACTAGCTGGGCCCCATGTGGGCTGATTATGGGTCCCTGCTTACCATTAATAACCACTATTATTATGGGCTATCAAATTCATTTCGGGGCTTATTTTACAGTCAGCCCATACAGTTAGGGTCAACCCTTTTGGGTTACAGTCAGCCCAAATTAGATATTATTGGGTCTGGTGGACTCACCACATTATTAGACTTAAATCAATACAGCCTTAACAATTTATGTAAAACTATTTAACAGATGTTTACTTGAGCTCAATTTTACCAATGGTATACATAATTTATGGTTCGTATTCGTATTTACCCCTCTGAGATAAGAATAATTTAAAAAAAATAAAAACAAGATTTTATCATTATTGTTGCTCATTTCTTACAACTTAATCAGAACAGGTGAAAGTTCTTTTTTTGTGTGGTAATAGCAGGTGCAGAAAGAACATTTGCACACACAGCAGGCCCAGTAATGAGGAGGACACACTTTCATAGCACCAACAAATATTACACTTGGGTTCAGTAGACCTGAACATCTCATTTGTAATAGTTGTGTAGGAGGGTGTCCCATGTGCAGTCATTGAAAATAAGTTATTTTTTATGTTCTTCACAGAAAATAAGCCATGGCCAATAAGTTTGAGTTAGAAGAATTAATAAATCGCGTTACTTTTTCTTTTAGCAAACATTGAAAACGGGTCCCACAGACCCGAACACCTTGGGTTAAACAAACTACAATAACAAAGAGACCAGTAATAAAATTTCATTTTTATTTAAGTAAAATTAACATGCTTTTGCACAGTGTTCCCTCACTCTCAAGCCTGAAGTCTTTGTTGAGGGGTTGCTTGTCGGGCCTGTCTATTACCCCCCCGGTCTCTAGCACCGATGAGCCACTTGGAGACCGCCTTCTCTGCATCTTTACGGGTGATTTGGCTGGTCATGGCGTTTTTCTTTAAGCCTCCTTCAAGAAACAAATATAACGCTCAGTTACTTAATATGTGGCAACATAACTAGCCAGGACTGTAAAGACAACTATGTTTAGAAAAGAGCTATATAAACTAAGATTGTTCAAGAGAATGTGTGTATTTCTAATAATACACAAGCTAAGCAACTGAGAGAAATGTGAGAACACAATTCTCAGCCAGGACAACACATGCTCCATTCACAAACTTAAAAAAATTGACATGTTTATAATGTTAGGGTTTTGTGACACTATATTATCAATACAACTTGACACATCATCCACATGCACACCTACCATATATTACTTCATACAGTTTTAAGGCCTTGAACTCTCTCTTCCCATTTCGGCCCACAAAGTTATACTGCCTGGATAGGCCATGGTCTAGGAGGAAGGTCATCATCCTTTTTGTGGCCTCGTCAACAGTCGCCCCCCCTATGTCAGTCACAGCTGCAACCTGAGGGGGAACAAAGGCAATACAAAGAAAATTTATCTACAGTATATTGCTTAATGGAGTAAACCACTCAACATGAAAGAGCTGCCAGAAGCATGGGTGTGAGCTAGGGGTGTAACAGTACATGCATTCATACTGAACTTTACAACTCCCGAACTTTGTTAATAAAACATAATTTCAGATCAAATTCACTGCAAGCCCCCCAATAAAATTACCCTAGACTTAACAAACATACCAGTTCGGACATGAAGTTCGGGTTTGCCAGTTTTTCTTCCACGATTTCCACATCCCTAACTGTCTTTAGGGGGAAACCCTCTGGGATAGAAGAGACGGTGGTGCTAATGTTGCCACGCTGTTGTAGCAGCGTTTGTAGTATCCTCCCCTGGATTTTTTGTGTCTCTTTCATCTCCTCAAGCAGTGTTAAGATGCGAACAAACATGTTGTCCCTGATTTGTCTTTGAGGGGTTTCTGGTGACATGGTAATGGGTTGAAACACTGGCCATCTAAGGGTACCCGGAGGTGGTGGAGGTGTCGGCCTAGCAGATGGAGGCAGTGGAAGTGAAGATCGGGGTGTCGATGGAGGCAGTGGAGGTGAAGATCTGGTTGGAGGCAGTGGAGGTGAAGATCTGGTTGGAGGCAGTGGAGGTGAAGATCTGGTTGGAGGCAGTGGAGGTGAAGATCTGGTTGGAGGCAGTGGAGGTGAAGATCCGAGTGTGGATGGAGGCAGTGGAGGTGTCAGCACAGATCTACACCGTACAAAAATTCACACTGTAAAAATCTTGTGCAATAACAAAAACAAATAGTAGTACTAATTTCCCCTAGCTTTTTCTTTTTGATTCAACTTTTATGAATAACATTACGAACTGAAAAATATGTTGTCTGTAATACAAAAAAAAAAGTTTAGTTGAGTCAACTTATTTGTTTTCTGGAGATGTGCCAGTATTCTGTAACAAATCTATTGTAGTTGAGCCAATTCAACGTTTTGTGTCTGCTGGAAACAATTATAATAAGAATAAACAGGTCCAGATCTTCTAATCACTTCTGTCCAGGAATAAGATTAGTGATTTATTCTAGTTGTTCATGATCATCTTGGTTTCTTTCTTTCCAAGCAAAAAAATATGTGTTTTGTTAAACACTGTTCAAAGACCACAAACTTACACAAAAAAGCCAAGAATCTAACCATCCAACCTGAGGAAACTCATCACTAAAATGGTAAAACATTTAACAGTGTGGAGGTGATTACCTGAGGGTGGATGGAGGTGTAGGCCTGATTTGGCTGCCGGACCAATTGTCATCATCCTCATCCTCACTAGACAAAATCACTCGCCTAGAAATGTATAATATACAAGCCCAATCAATGAGCTAAAGCATTTTTTTTTTGGTTAATTGTGTATCTGCTGTCCACCTACCATGTTTAGACAGCTTTGAGCCAAGTACACTTAACAAAACTTTACCTTCCTGTGTCATTGGGAAAATAAAATGTTCATCATCCATTTAGAAGCAGTAGTTCAAAATCAATAGCCTCACCTCTTTTTGCGCTTCCCCCTTCCAGTCTTCACTGTAGAATCAGACTCGGTTGGTACATCAGTGTTTTGCTCATACTCCACTAATTTTCTGCGGGCAATTTCATACGTAGCTTTGGAGACAGACAAATGAGTGGCAATTAGTTTAATTCAGAGCTAATTTCAACCGAACCAACAGTGAACTCAACATGTCAAATAATCTCATACAAATAGACACATTACCAACTTTTCTCTTGACAGTCAACTTGTATGTCGCCCAGTCAGTGTGAGGGTCCTGTTGCTCCATGACCGCCTTTGCCATGTTCATCCTTGTTGGTGGCCAGTAGCATTCATCCTCCTCAGGCCCGACAAACCATTTGGTTGGTATAACTGCCAATCCCCCACCATTTATAAATTCAACTATCCCGAAAGGTAACATGCTTAAAGAAAAACAAATACATACAAAAAAATTTAAACAAATGAAACAAATAATTAGCACTTTAGTGCAGGAGTGGAAGTGCCACGTATCCAGTCTTGTGTGGTAATAACACCATTTTTGTTTTTAACTCCTCCACAGGTAACAGCTGCAAGTCTTCAGATAAATTACAAACAAAAAGAATTCCAAGACGCGATGAGTCCATTGGATAGGTGAAAAAGGATTTGGCAGTTTCAAAGAAATTACACAGGACTTTAACAGTTCCAGAATGTGACAAAATGTTCCGCACAATAAGAATCCTTCTCCCTACAGAAAAACAGTCATCGCCACGAGAGGAGGAGATCAGTGTCTGTCCATCATTGTAACGCCTGTATTGTTCCCATGTTGCAACTGAATTAATCATTGGTCCAGAAAAGTGGAGCTGTTTGAGTGGGCTGAAAACTGATGTGGTCTTTTGGCTTGCCACTTTCTGCTTCTCATGGATTCGCCTGACGAGTTGTTGGACAGGGTTTTGAGGCCGACGGACAAGTTTTTTCAGTTTACCTAAAAATGTCTCAAAGGGAAAAGCTGAAACACTATCCAACGGGCCGAATTTACGTGCATCTTGAGCTAGGTGGATCAAGGAATGTATGTTATAGCTGACAAATTCATTGCCATAAATTGCAGCAAAGTCTGTTACAAAGAGTTTCAAAATCTCCTCAGCATTGTCAGAAGAAGAACATAAGGCAGGACTCAGGAGAATTCTCATAGATACCGATAGAAGTAAAAAGTTTCTGTACATTATAGTGGGTATATTATTGAGGAGAACAACAGGACCAGTGTAAAGTAAAAATTGACGCAGCTCTGTAGCTTTCCATGTGCTGAATTCGAACAAGGATCGTGGTTTCCTTGCAAAATTGCTAGGTAAATATTGCCTGATAGAAACCATAAATGCTGACATTACAACAAAAAACTTCATAGATTGCCTGCATTTTAGTGGCCCCTTTAGCCAAAGAAATATTAACTTGCGCATTGCCCCCAAACACACAAGGTGCATATAATCTAACACAAAACTGGTCACTAGACCTATACCCAACTCATTTAGTGGGGAGGTTGACAGTTGGTGGTGCTGATAGCCTTGCCTCCCAAATTGCTCATCTGTCCTAAGCTCTGCTGATGTTACAGGATAGGCCACCTTCCCATTAATGTACTGGCCTTTTTGAGTGCACCTCTCACACCCATAATAGCCTGTATGGCCTTTGGAACATTTAAGAAAAGCACGAGCAGGTGCATCACAAATAAAAGCATCGGGTAATGGTACCCTGAAATGTACACCATTGTACACAATTCCACTCTGAGAAACAGCTTTCATATCTACAATGAATTCTTGTAAATACTCTTGCACATTTGCGGGTTTAGATGCACCCGAATACACTCCAATTACGAAGACACTACACTCGGGAATTTCCTTAATCATACCCAGAATCGGCCACAGACTCATACTGGAGCTACGGAATAAGGGCAATCCATCGATATTAATTCGGAGTGTGAGAGTATCAGTCACATTTGCTAAATGTCCTAAAGATGTTAGTTCAGCTTTGAGAGAATTTTCGACTCCAAAGTGGTAGTAGGACCCCCCAGACATATTTGCAACACTGCAAGATCTGTCAGTTGACATAAGAGTTCTGCCATCCATTGGGATATCAAGGCCCTTCCTCCGTAGGATTTTAAGAAGTGCAGACAGCGCTGTTTGTGGAATGTTAAATTCTGCAGCCCACTCTGCAAGCCCAAGCGAATCATTATTATTGTCTTCTTCTATGTCAGAACATTCATCTCCATGCAAATCACTGTCACTATCACAACCAGGCATATCACCTGGCATCCAGTTTTCAGAATCCAAATCATCGAATGAGGAAAGGTTAAAATCATAAAAAGAATCTGAGAAAAAATCTTCCTCTAAATCGCTTGACTCAAAACAGTTCTGATCACAAGCATCGTAGAAAGTGTCTGTAGAATCTTCACTTTCAGTATGCTCTAACAAATCATCCAGTGGGCATTCAGATTCATGTGCCACCAAATCATCAATCATAGACTCATTTTCAAGGAGACGCAAATGTTCCTCCACTTTTGCTGATATTTTCCTCCTTTTAGTTCTCTCTGAATACTCCATTATTTCTCTAAAAAAAAGGAGAAAAAAAAGAAATAAAAAGCATTTTAGTTTTTAGTTATGAATACAGGGGTTCGGAAATGACAAACTATAGAGTGCAATTGCAAATCATATAGTTTGTTAAAGCTGGTATTAATGTGGCTGATTTCACCAACAGTTCTTCTAGTAGCAGTACAGTACAGTGGGCTACACCAGAGCCATGGAGAAAGAGAGTTACAACACTCCCATAGACCGACACAGGAACTTAGGAATGAGGAAGTAACGCGTGTCGTGGAGCCGCCAATAGTTCCGATTCTGGATCGATTCTGAGAATTTCAGAATCGATTCTGAGCCTAGTTTTTAACCAGATGTGCGATGATGCTGAGTTTGCTTTAGAAACACCCCGTATTCTGCTTGCTTCCAATTCCTCACATAGGCTACTGTAGGCCTACATACACCACTCGAACCTTACGTAAAATAATCTTTCATAAAGTTTGGAAAGATTGAAGCGAATTACGAGGACATTCACAGACTTCATTGCACGCGCTTTGAGAGACGCGCACTTTGTTTGATGTTACACTTGAAGTGTGCTGTCTCGCCCGTCGGTATTTTCCTTACGAATGCTCTACGGAGTCATCATTTATGTGGTTTGGAATGCAGTGGACTTATATATTTAAAATATCAACCTCACTAACGGAAGACTGCTTTCAATTTCAAATCCTCACGCACGCTTTGTTTGTGTAGATTGCTCGCGCATGTAGCTGTGTGTCTCCGTGGTTTAATGTACTTGTGCAAAATTAACGGAAACACAGCCAGACAGGACAAACCCCATTACTTCTTATATTTCAAAAGAGATGCATGCGTGCAGCTTAATAGATCTCCCGCAGTCTATGTTGTCAAAGTAAAAAAATAACAGGCTAAAGATGAAGAAAATTCCCTCACAGTTCTTGAATAGAAAACGTTCAGATAATCTATAGGCTCGTGAAAGCACTTTTTGTTTGTTGCTTGTTATAGTTTCTATGCTCCTCTTTATTATTTGCTACTTGCTTGTATGTTTTGAAGTTAAATTAGTTTAAATTCTTAACATACAACTGTTCTAATTATTTTGTATAAAATGTGTAATTATAAAAAAAGTAGGCCTACTTAATTATATAAACTAATGAATTAATGGGGTGGTATATAAAGAATCGTTCTGGAATCTGACCGTGACTTCCAGAATTGGAATCGGATCGTGAGGTGACCAAAGATTCCCACCCCTAGAAATTACTGTATTTTTTTTTTTTTTTTACTCTTACATATTAGCCGACCTTTCATGAATCTAGTCTGTAGTTAAATGTTATGTCGCTAGGTTTACTAAATGTTTATTGGAAGATAATAGTTTAATTGCAGCGATAGCTTAGGTGACCAACACTTCACTAACGTTACCTGATGTAAATAATATATAATATTATTTAATATTTTATATATGCGTGTCTGTATATTTTTATACATATATAGAATACACACACATATATTTATATATGAAGCATTTAGATGCAAAAGCCTAAGTGCCATTTGAAATATTCTTCAAGAATGATCATTTTAAACAAGCTTGTATATTTAAGTTTTGTTGATAGTTTTCAGGGAGCTGTGAAAAGATCCATTCATTTAAGTGGCATGACACTTGATAACTGCTCACATTCAGCGCCGTTAATATATCGAAAAACAATACACACATTGAAATGATGTCTGATTGTAGGCTATGAGTGAAATCTAATAGTGGCTTTTATTAAAAAAATCATATATATGGAATTATATTTTCATAAGGGGACCCCAGACAGTTAAATATAATCATGATTAAAAAAAAAATGTAACATCACTCACTTATTTCATGCAATCTCCTGGATTAATTAGTGATTAAAAAAAGCATGATGTTACACAATATTTTACTGTCTGGGGTCCCCTAATGAAAAGAAAATATAATTCCCTATAGGGCCTATGTGAATTATCATAAATGGTTTAACAGAATTATATGGTGTTAATACAATATATTTCATATTACACAAGCAATTTTCATATATTTAAAAATCTGAGACAATATATTTAGGTATGTAATTTTATATTCAGTATTTACACTTCATATACAGGGATTCAAGTCATCCGTCGCTATGGGAGTACGACGGATTTCCCTCAATTTCAGGGTCCCCCTGTCCTTATGTCTTAAATGACCCTTTTCATTATTTTAAGGCCGTAAATATGCTTACATTTCTCAAATAGTGTAATAAATGTCTCAATTTCAGTTTGAATGGGTCGGGATGTTCATCCTGCTAAGCGAGATGTAATCAAAGCCTGGACTGGAGCTAAAGCACGTTCCTCTCTCCACTCTTACAGTTCTGTTGTCACTCCGCTCCCGATCTACTCCTGGTTTTCAATTCCCACTCACGATTAAAAACTGCTTCGTGTTCACACAACTTTAAAAGTTATTCTAATATGTTTATTATTTTAGATCACGAACGTCAGAATTTAAAAGAATATATGTGACGGATTTGAAAGTATTCTACACGTTTAATAAATGTTCCAGCCCTTGCTTCCACATACGAGTAAACAACAGGCCTGGCAAAGCGCACCCATGGTAAAAGGAAATAAAGTTACAGAAAACATCTTCTACAAACAATTTTAATTTGCCAATACTTATTAATAATAAATAAAAGTGCCTAACGTGAAAATCGGATAATAATCAAGTGCAATATAAACATGTTTTGTCAAAGCATTGGTCCCGAACCGGGCATCAACACTACACTAACTGTTACCTGCATCTGCCGTGATTTGACTTCGCCCCAGTTGTTCCATGAAAGCCCTCAAAACACGAAAAGCTGTGAAGTTATAAATATGGTTCTTCCTTGGTTTGAAACATTAAAAGGTATGCAACAGGACGGACCAGTTTTGACCTCGGCATTTGTCCTCCGACTGCAACTGCTAAGTTAGCTGGTAGCGCTTTCACCGGAAAAGAGTTTACCCTACTTCCAGTCTCGACGGCCATTTTTGTGAAATAGGCCTATTGATTTCTTTTAATATGCGCGAGGGAAAGACTGCAAGACAGCGCTCCTTGAAGACGGCCAGAGTGTGGGCGCACGGCCGGGCGAGGCTCTCACTCTCTGCTCGCCTCGGTAGTGTTGTTTGAATACGGTGTGGTAGCGCGCGCTCGAGGCCGGCCGGCTCTATCTCTCTCGGCTCGTTCTTAATTTATATGCGCCCAGGAGTCATTCACCGATCAAATGAGGCTTTATAATAGATACATGAAAATATGGAACTTTGGAAAACACCGACGATTAATCCAAAATAAACAATTCACACAGACAGCTGCCTTGATGTAACAGACAAATAAACATATATAAATGAGTCCCTTATTATTACAATGGAAACCCCTTCTAAGTCACAATTTGTTCCAAAGGTGAATTCGTAATGCAGCAGTTATAAACTGTTCTCTGACTGCTCGCGCGCGGCCATGGGATTCAAATCCGGGCGGGAATAGCTGCTAACCCCCACCGATAAAACATTGCTGACATTCATATGGACTTCCATCAGTGTTTTTTCTTTAACTGTAAATTCAATAAATGCAAACATTAAAATGCTACCAGCTGGTAAAAGTGGAGAAATTGTTTAACAGCTTGCTATGCCTTGCCAACAGCTCCACAACCAAATCCCTCTTATATTAAAGCCAGCCACTCAAAATAAGCTCAACATGCATAATCTTGGCTTAACTTAATAAATTAAACTCGCATGTTCAACGCTACGCTTTAACCAGGTTTATTGCCAAAGCTACGACTAACGTAGGTTAAGTTAACTGGTTTACCTTTGCTAAAAGCTAAGTTACTTGCCTCTTAGTCTTAACTATAACGTTACTTTCCAAAAAAAAGCTTGGTTAACATGTCATACAGTAAATTCATCCCGTTTTTATGTACTAAAGCAGATTCTTACCTGTCTTTGTCCACACACAACACCGTTATGGGTCCTTCCTCAACGGACAGCAGACTAAGGCGCCAAATTCAAATTGTTGCTGGGCAAAATTTCGCTCGGTGATGGGGGTGGGGCTTTCCGTATGCACTGCTTACGGTTTTAAAACATTTTGTGGGGAAACCTGTGTCAAACTTGTCTGTTCAAATTTATATAGTGCTTAAAACCATTATTAAATTGACATGGCTTCAAAAATATAAATAGCTCAATAGTTTTATAAATAAATTTATTTTATAAATTGCTCAAATGCAATTTGTATACAATTTGGACCTAGTGGCTGTAAATAAAATATCCATGTCTGACATAATCATGCAATTTTGAATTTGGTGTGGAGTCCAGCCCATTTACTGCCCATGTGGGGCCCAACAACAAAGCCCACTCTCAGCCCATGCCCAGCCGAAGCCCAACCAGCCCAAGTGAGGCCCATGTGGGCCCCAATTAGACGTGTTTGCAGGGTGAGAAAACAAAGGAAATTTGACATTTGGACTCTCGCAAAAATAGCATTCCCATCCGAGACACAATCACACTGAGTTGATCACCCAAGTACTGTCTAAATTTACATCTCATTCCCCATCTCTCCTCTCCACATATTGAAAAGTCCTGAAATCCACCCAAAACCCTATATTAGGGGTGTCCAAACTCGGTCCTGGAAGGCCACTGTCCTGCAGAGTTTCGCTCCAACCCTGTCCCTGATAAACTCTCCTGTCTGTAGCTTTCTAGTAATCCTGAAGACATTGATGAGCTGGTTCAGGTGTGTTTGATTAGAGTGCCAGATAGATATAGCAACCATAAAAATAATGTTAATGTGTCAATGCTAACTGTATTGAATCAACATCTCTTGCGTCAGCAAAAAAAAAAAATTCCATTCATAAATTTCATCCATAAATCATTGGCTTTGAGTCAATGTTAAAATGTGATGTTGGTTCAACATCATGCCTGCACTCTCAGAAAATGAAACATAATAACTATAACTCACTTAAAGCCACACAGCCTGAAGTTAACTGTAAATAAAAGAAGACAATAAATATCTTAAGATCTGTTTTGTTTTTTGGCAATAAAAATGGCGATAAAGGTTTTTAGAGTTTAGAGATACTTTGTTCACTGCGGTGGAAGTGCCCTTGTCCCCCACAGCAAAATCCCCAGTGTTAAATTAACACTCCTGGTGTACATATGGGTCCAACTACAGGGTGTTAAAAATGAACACTGAAGCAGTGTTGAAGTTAATGAGGCCGAAACAATGTTGCTATCTGGGGTTAGATATTACACAACAACTGTATGAATGAATTTTTGAAAAAAATAAATAAATAAATAAATAGGACGAATGAACTTGTAGGCCTAAAGAAACAATTCTTATGAATCTGCTTTCTACAGAAGAGCATGACACTCGAAACCTGCTCAAGGGTTTTGCGCTATTTTTGAATCTGAATATGGAAACGAAGCCTCTGACATCACATGGTTATGGCAAAACGAATCAAGCTCTGATACACTGCATCATGTGATGTTACATTTTTCTTTATACAAGCTTTGAAGTCTTTTTGCCAAACGTCGGATCAGTAGCTTGTTGTGCACAAAAACAAACAAAAATAACGACTTTATCAGACAGAGATCTCTTTTTTAATGCGCTATTCGCGTAGTAAAGTAAACGCGTATCAGAGTTCCAAGATTAGTGATTAAAGTCATTATTTTTGTTTAAATATGTTATGTTTTTTCTAAATTAGGAGAGTAAATATAGGGAGGAAGTGTAAAGAGATAGTGGAAGTTTATGTTAATGTTTAATGTTCAGTTGGACATTTAGAGGGGTTTCTGTTATTAGATTTTTTGGTTACTATTGTGCTGATTTGTAGTGCTGTCAATTGCGATTTATACTTTGATGCAACTCAATGTGTTTGATAACCACAAATTACATTTTCTCATTGTAATTGCAAGGGAGAAGTAGTGCATGTGTTGAATGTGTCCACCTTGAGCTTGAATGGATATTGTCTGGGTCAATGTAACTCAATTAAGTTAAATCAACATTGTCTTGTGTTATGTTACATCAAATTGATAGAAGTAGCTCACAACAACAAAATTATAACTTGTAGGTAGAATCAGGAAGAAATACCTCTTTAAAGGGCACCTATTATGCCCTTTTTTACAAGATGTAATATTGGCCCCTGAATGTATTTGTGAAGTTTCAGCACAAAATACCCCACAGTTAATTTATTATAGCCATTTGAAAATGTCATTTTTGGGGCCTGTTTTAAAAAGAGCTGTTTTAGTACATACGACCTTAAATGGAATTGAACTGCATATCCCCGCCCTGCCTTTGGATGAGGGTGTCACTTGCATACCTATGGCAGTCGGTCTAAGCAGAATGGCTGAGAGTGAGAGACCCACTGTTTTGAATGTCTTTCAGCCGTACATGTTTGAATTGGAATATATATATATATATACTATTTATATAGTCTCTGATCAGACCCAGATGACGAAGAGACTCCGGCAGAATAAACACAAATGAGAATGGACCAGTACGTCTCGGTATGGTTATTTGATACATTTATATTTATAGAATTGAAATTGCGTCCCCTTTGAAATTATGGAGATGGAAAACACACACATAGACACACACAAACACTAACGTTGGCGCAATTTTTTGAAACTACAAACACATACTGTGATAAAGTTTGCTACGTACAAGCGAAATTACATTTATGTGAGGGACCTGTTGCGTCATGTTTACTTGTCATACAGGTGCTTCTGTGGCAAATGTGAGAAGATGGCTAATGTTACAAAACAAGAACATATATGCAGTTTTTAATACAATATCTTTAAAAATCTTTAATCTTTATATATATTTACAAACGTGTGGTTACACACTATACAAACAAAGTTTAAATTATATACATAGACATCCTACGACGACAATGACAACAACTTTAGACGCATTTGTTGTTGAATTGGCTGACATCGACTGAAATGACTATTTCCTCAAAAGTCATAAAATACACTTACTGTTACTGGAGGTGTTGTTGGACCACGAACAGTAGATAAAGATCCACACGTGAGAATTAACTTTGAAACAAGACCTACTTTCAATTGACCCTCGTTTACAAAACAGTCAGTCAGAAAATGATTTGCTCAAACAAACTTATTTACGAAGGAAAGGCGCCACTTAAACTTCCAAAATACAATACATCCAGTGTGTTTTCAGTGGCTCTGATGTCGGAAGTAAGTGAAAACTACTGTATGTATGTCCTTATTACATCCCATCCCAGAAAACTTCTAGGCGACTTTACCGGCTGTTGTTGAAACAATGGAGGATGGTGTACAGATCAACGAGGGCGGGTCTATACCACAACCACACTGTCAATCAAACCCCTTGCTCAATTCTACGTCACAAAGAGCTGAATCTTAGAACAGCTTGTTCTGAGACAGTGGATATGATTTATTGAGATTTTAAAAAAAACACTGAGTGGATTTTTATCATTCTAGGGTGGTTTTGCTCACACATAACACAAAAAGTGGATCATTGCAATGTGTGATTACAACCCATTCAAACACAGGCAATAAAAAAAGGATTCATTTTATAAAAAAAAGTTACATATAGGACCTTTAAGAGATCTTCATAGACTCTCACTCCTAAGCAGATTTGGAGGTTTGGCCGATCACTCACTTGACACGCACACACAAACTTATTGTGACTGCTCTGTTTACTCAGTTTAACATCAAAAGGGTGGCACCGGAACATTTCTGGAAGCACACAACATTATGGGAAATGAAGACCTGTTATTCTGTTGTTATATTAAGGTTTATTCATTCTGCAGACAGTTTTATTCAAAGCAGTTAATGAGGAACATTACAAACAATCTGTTGTAAGAGCCAATAGTATTAATAATAAAAAATGGCAAGTTTCAAGTAAAAGCTTAAATAATGCAGAAGCTAAGATTTACTGACATTTTTTGGACTAACAGACAGTAGCCAATAGTTAAAATGAAGATTAGTCTACAAAATGTATTATGGCCAATTACATTCTGACCATGAAGTTTTTTTTAACCAAATGAACATAAAAAAAAAATTCAATTTAGTGTATAAAAACCTGTCAGACATAACCTAAAAATAAGATTAGAATCTACCAAACTGATATCTCATGATGTTTTACAAAAACAGGAAAATACAAAACCTGGACTCCTTAGAAATTGAATCAAGTATCAAGGATGTGTTTCACATATCATCAATGTTATTTCCCCAATATCAAAATACCAATAAAAAAAAACATTTATTTTAACTTTATAAATAACGGGGGGGGGGATAAATAACAGGCAATCTAGCACTGAAATCTGTTGTCTTCTCTCGGAAACGCGCTTCAATCCTTTGCGGAGATTCGTTCCGGTGAAATAATTTTTTTTTTTAAATTCTCACAAACTTGTCCCTGTTTCTCATGGGTTCTTATCCGCTCTCGTATATTTTTTTTCCCCTCATCAAATCATATAACCACTGATAAACATTATATCAATTCAACCACTGATAAACATAATTGGTTTTGATGAGGGGGGAAAAAAAAACTATACGAGTGCGGATTAGAACCCCGAATCTCCCGAGTCTCGACACGCTAGGCAAAAATTCTACCACTGGACCATCACTGTACATATGTAAGAAAGGGCGTACATACTCTAAATACTCACTATACTAACAACATATTAGTTCTCATTGTACGACCAATAACACCCAAAGTACCAACACGTTTTTGGTCAGACATCACATTTTGTGCTCATTTTTATTCATGTACATCAGGAAGCTACACAGCAAAAACTCCAGTGTTAATTTGCTCCTGGGAGTGTATATGAGTCCACACTCAAGAGTGTTAAAGTTAATGAGATAATTAAGTGATTAATTGAGTGATGATTGAGCATTATTGAAGACACCTAAAGCAAAATCACTGAAGGAGAAAATCTAAAATTGTAAGCCACTGTTATGGCGATGAGTGTTTGCTTTAGTTGGGTTCTTGACCCTTGTATTTTTAACTTTAGATCTTGTTTGGCTGTTGTATCCGAGGATGAACAAAGAACAAAATTGATCAAATGGTGTTGGTTATATTATGACAATCATCATTTGAATTTTATGTTTGTGATATGTGCTGTTGGTTACATCATAACTGTGATTCTGCCTAAATATACAGAATTTTAGATATAATGGATTTCTTAAAAGTAGTAAAACAAATCTTTCTTTTAGGCACACACAGACCTCAAGATTCAGTCAATGCATCTTAACAATGGTGACGAGCAGAATATTCAATTAGGAAAAATAAATTACTTCGACAATTCAGATCATAATTTATTTATACAGCAATGCATTAAGGGAGCTATTAATGAGTTGTGATTGGTGGCAGCCACTGCAACATGGATTATTATTGTCACCATTGTTGAGATTCACAGGCTGATTATTGATGTCTGTGTTTGTAAATAAATTCAATTGAAAGTGTTTTGATCAGAACAATTTTAATTAAATATTTTGGATTATAAGAAAAATACTGATAATCACATGCTGTAGCATCACAAAGCAGTTGCTAACAAGTTAAACCAAATCATCTGTTATGTCTTCATCACAAGAAGCACAAGCTATTAGAATTCTCTTAATAAACTTTTTAATAATTTATGCACAAGCAGAATAACATGCTCAGCATTCACTCTTCTTCTTCACTCTTTTACTACAGCATATCTCTCAGCTAAGGCGCTTGAGTGCCACCTAGTGGATTATTAACGTAAGGATATCACATCATCTAATTAAGTTTCATTATACAGATCAAAGCATGGTTATGCCAAAAAATAACCAACACTATCAGATCACACTTTTCTTTGTTCATTTGACTGTTATAAATCAACAACAGCAGACAAACAAAATTTAAAGTGAAAGTATAAGGGTCAAGAGCCCAACTGAAGCAAACACTGATCGCCATAATGGTGACTTACAATTTGTGATTTTCTCCTTCAGTGATTCTGCTTTTTAACATCAGGTGTCTTCAATAATGCTCAATCATCACTAAATTAATCAGTTAATCATCTCATTAACTTTAACACTCTTGAATGTTAATTTAACACTCATATCTGCATCATATCTTCAATCTGAAAGCAGGTGAAGGAGATTTACTACTAATCAAGGAACCGGCTTTACTGAAGAGATGCGCATAGCAATGTCACAATGATATATGATAACAATGGCACGTGATGTATCGCCCAGCCCTAATGTTGACCCAACACCACTTTGTAACAATGATTCAATGCAATTACCGTTGGCTTTTGGATGAAATCTTTAAAAAAAAAATCTACATTAATTATGGGAGCAAAAGTGATGTTGAATAACAAATGTACACACTAACATTGATTTTCATAACATTATTTAGGTGGTTGCTATATCTATCTGGGACTCTAATTAAACACATCTGAACCAGCTCATCAATGTCTTCAGGATTAATAGAAAGCTACAGGCAGGAGAGTTTATCAGGTTTGGAGCGAAACTCTGCAGGACAGTGGCCCTCCAGGGACGAGTTTGGACACCCCTGGTCTAAACCAATGGTTTTCAATTCTGGCCCTCAAGTTCAGCTCCAGCCCTAATCAAACACCTGAGTCAATTGTAAGGGGTAACACTTTACAAAAACAGTACATGAATAATCATGTACTAATAACTGAATTAATAATTACTTTACTATGAACTAATGATGAGTTAAGACATGTAATAATGAACAATTAACCTTAACTACGACATGAGTCATATGAATTCCTGCATGAATATACCATCTTAACTACACGTTAGTACATGCTTGTTAATTAATGTATTAATTAACACTATGGAGTAAACTAAATCAAACATGCTCTAGATTAGAAGATAAGATGTATTAAAAGGGCACACAATGTAAAATTGTTCATAAATTTGCCACCAGCAACTGTCACAAGCATCAGTGAATGTCTTGCAATGTTTACATTTAGCCTTACTCATTGAACACACAAAAATGCATCAATAAAAAATTGAGTAATCTCATTCCGTTTTAAGTGATGCCCTTCTGCCATCAAGAGTGAAAAACCTACACTAATATATACATTTAACAGATGCAATTTTCAAAATTAAAATCAGTGTTAGCACAGATGATGGTTATTTCTGTGGTTATTTTGTAGATTTGTTTAATGTCTTTATATCATATTACAGTCGGATGTTAGTCTTCTTCCCCCCTCAAAATGTGTCCACTTTCCTCCAACTGTACAGTTCCTTATCCATCCAAATTCGGGCACAGCACCTCTGCTCTTCCACTTCTTTACAATCCACAGAAAAAGACCAAATTATATCTGATTTAGAAGAGCTGAAAATGTATAGCACGTGTAATTGATAATTTTTTAAACATGTACTCTTGAAGGGCCCAGACAAGAAATGATATTGATACATTAACAAGTCATGAATTCATGTTACTTTAGGAGTAATTAATGATGAGTTACTAATGATGTGCCCCCTCAAGTAAAGTCATGACATAATGATGCATTAACAAGCCATTAGTTGATGTTAGTGTATGGTTAGTTAATAATGAATTAATGATGATGTGCCTCCTCAAGTAAAGTCATGACATAAAGATGCATTAACAAGCCATTAGTTGATGTTAGTGTATGGTTAGTTAATAATGAATATATGATGATGTGCCTCCTCAAGTAAAGTCATAACATAAAGATGCATTAACAAGCCATTAGTTGATGTTAGTGTATGGTTAGTTAATAATGAATTAATGATGATGTGCCTCCTCAGGTAAAGTCATGACACAATGATGTACTTGCAAATCATGAACTAATATATGAATAAACATATACGATAAGAGTGCCATCCTTATTCCTTTACACCCATGGTAAAAAATAAATAAAAATAACAATTATGTATTGTTCTTTTAATTTTATTTATACAATTAACCATAAATGGACTTAATAAAAAGTCCAAACATACCTGTAAAGACACACATAAGACACGATTACATGTAAAATAGGGAATAAGCTATAAGCTAATGCTAATTGAAGCATATTTAAACAAAAAATACAGGTAATTAACCATAACCTCCTGAAACCTCTCAAATACAACATACATGCAAACATGTGTTTAATTATTAATTCTGTTTACGAAAGAAGTCATCATTTATGAGATTAAAATGCCAGCATTACCATAAGAACACAACCAGTACACGAACAACGTGCCGAACGAGCACCGAGTGTGCCACTAATGAGTGTCCCACCAGAAACAAAGCCTACATACTGTAGTTCCAGGAAGTAACGTAGATTAGACAGATCTGTTTAATAAATGGCTAAAAAAAATCATGTGCCGTTCCAATTATTTGTCACAATGCTTGCTGTAGATTATGATATTACAGTTTAAATGATGGCAGCATGAAATATGTTTAATTCAAATTTAGATGACTTCTTATTTATTCATACAGATAGAGACTGATTTAGTTTACCCCTAAATGTTAAATAATGCATTAACTATCAAACATGTACTAACATGT
Source organism: Pimephales promelas (assembly GCF_988280905.1). NCBI lineage: Eukaryota > Metazoa > Chordata > Actinopteri > Cypriniformes > Leuciscidae > Pimephales > Pimephales promelas. The sequence continues at coordinate 40,297,158 of NC_142771.1, read as the reverse complement.
TTAAGGCTGCTGTTATTCATGCATGAATCAGTCTGACTCCTGTAGTAATTAAGGGTTGCTCTTCATTTGTTTGTTATTAGTTCATATATTCACTAATCATGAGTTAATGTTGAAGTAACTATTAATTCAGGTATTAGTACTATTATTGTAAAGTGTTACCAATAAATCAATAAAGTCCCCAAACCTTCCCAAGCACAGACAGAAACACAATAATAGTGATTACATACAAAAAATGGAAGGTCACATCTATAATTCTTGCCACTTTGGTCCATGTTTTTTCTTGTTGATTTTGTCGAGTTGTAGCCCGACACTCAGTGAGGATCTGCTTCAGAAGGTCGAGGGTATACGACTGCTCTTCATTCTGATCTGTAACCGGGTCTTGAGGATTCTGCTGGCCTCTTACATTGTCTGTGAGACAAAACACAAAACATTATTCTTGATAAAAACTATATTTCTTGTGTTTTGTCTAAATATAAAATCCCTCAATAGGGAATCTTTGCTGAAATTATTAGAATAACTAACTGAATTTCATATGTGATTTTGGTGTGGTTTGTTTTCATGTGATTACATGCATGTGCTAGCTTCAAATACTACTTTCATGTGATGAAATGGAACAAAATTGAACATAGATGTGCGCACATCTAATTAACATGAAAGTGTTGTTTCAGCATGTCACATTTAAAGAAACCCGACCCGCTTATTTTTTTTTTCTTTTATTTTTTTTTGAGTGCAGCAAAGTGGATGCTATAGGGTTCGTGTAACGCTTTACAATTAAATTTTCGGACCATACAATGCAAATACAAAAAATGAAAAATGGAAACCAGACATTCATTTTTCTTCTTTTTCCAGTTACATTATCAATGGATAATTGCCTTTTTCTTATTTTTTTTTTTTTCAATTTTACTTGTGCTAAATTGTGACTTCAGAAACAAATATTTGAATAAATGAAATTTAACTGACTTTCTAATGTAATTTTATTAAAGTAAAAACTTTATTTACACTGCATGCACGTTGAGGAGAAGTTTAAAAGATGGAATATATATTAGTGCAGTAAGCCCATTTGCAAACCAGAACTTGTTTATTTTTAATTTATCGAAATACTGAAAAGTATCCGGAAATGACAATGTCAATAAAGTAGCCTAAAATTAAAGTCATGTGAAATAATACTTTCTATTGTAAACTATATGCAGAAAATCATCATCTTGATGAATGCTCGATCAACATAGCACTTGCCCTTCCCACAAGAAGCGTATTTCGCCTCAGACGCGCCGTGCGCGTTAATTACGCTTCATCTTTTGCTTTTTACACGCGTCCAATTCACTATGGACGCGGAAATGCATTCAAAATGTTCAAGTGTTCAACTAGACGTGATAAACGCGAATTTGACGTTCTATTCGCGGTTTGGTCCAATTTTTAATGGAAGATGGCTTGATATTGTCAGAATTTGGCCTTTTTTACAGCAAGGGTTAACAGTGCAGTTATTATCAATAAAAACTTTCACTTCGGGTGAAAAATGTTGTCCTGTGTTCCTCAACATGCATGCAGTGTAAATAAAGCAGTTGCATCAATGTAACGATAGTAAAGTTAGTCTACGGCCACACCCCCGTGCTACTGGTACCGCCCACGGCGCAAATTGCAAGACGAAAATTAGAAAATCAGTTAGATTCCATTTATTCACCCCACACAATGGTATCCAACTGTATCTACAGTTGTAGAATTAATGCCATCCCTGGAAAAAAAAAAAACAAACAAAAAAAACATTTATTTCATAATGTGATTTCCCCCTCACTTTCGATTATTTTACTTATTATTAATTGCAACCATTATATGATCAAGTTAGGCTCACAATGTTTTTTTGGGGAAATGCAGACAGGTCTTGATGATCATTTCAGTAGTGCTTTAATAATCGAGTAGCATGAAGCTGCAGACTCGGAGCCTGCATCTACAGTCCCCCACCCAGAGTTCAGCATTCTCAAATTGTATCGGATAAACGATACAGCTGAAACGTGAAATCGTAGAGGTGGAAAGTCCAGGGGTCAGAAACTAAAAGTCCTGCCATATTTTATTCCATATTTTAACTCCAGCGTTAAATGGACTTTCCAGGGAGTTTATTTGGATCCATAGTGTGAGCCATTTAGTTTATTCTGACAAAAATGTATACTATCAAACATCTACTCATTCCTATGGCTCCGGTAATAGTAAAGGGTATAGCTCTTTATTAGTTTTGATGAGTCACTGCATTTACTTTTTAGTTCCTGTTGAATTAACTGTTAATTCAAGTGTGAGATAATGATTATTCAAGAACTGTTATTGTAAAGTGTTATCAAATATCATAATCAGTCTACTCTTACCATCACGGTCAGTAACAGCAGCTGTGTCTTCCACTGATCTCTTCTCAGCTCCTCTAGCCATTATAAAGTTCACAAGGATGGTCTCCAGAATGCTGATTCCAATGAGACTGAAAATCACACTGCAGTAAACCCCTGTCAAAAAGAGGAAACTATGACTACAAAAGCTCCACAGTGTATTTATTCCACTGTATTATATTTATGTCCCATAGACACAAATTATGTACTTGGTACTCAGAGACTCATCTCGGATAGTTTGATCCAAATGCATTTAAAGTTTATTTAATAATACAACAAAAACACAAAGAGCAGAAATCCAGGAAGCAAGAAACAAGAACACAGATGCATCTGCGTGAAAAGTCAACACCACACAGTAAATTCCCCGGTGTTAAATTTAACACTGCTCGGTGTTCAAGCTTTTGTGTAAACCGAATATCAATACAAAATATACGTCTAAAAAAAAAAAGAAAAGAAACACAGACACAGGACTGTGAATGAAAGTTTCCACTTAAGTCGCAGTCTCAAATATGTCATTGCGTTTTTAACAAATTGAGCCATGATTATCATGTTTAAGTCGAACTCACCAATCAGAGGGATTTTATCAGCTGTAGACGGCAGCGTTTCATTAAGAATCAGCAGCATCACAGAAATAGACAGCAGTAAAGTCACTTTAAAGCTCAGCTTGTCTGATCCACTTGTGTCAATGAAGAAGGAGGTCACATCCAGCACAAGGAAGAAAAATATTGGTAGCATGAAATTAACGAGATACAGTAGAGGTCTCCTCTTGATGGTGATCTGTCATATGAGAACAGAAACAGTTTAACAATTAAAGCAGTGAATCTAAGTCAAGAAGCATCAATTAAGCATGTCCATCTTAAGCATTTTAATCTTCACAGTTATGCACTGTAGCTTAAAAATAAAAAAAATAAAAAATTAACTTGCTTTCCAGTTTCACTAGAATTATTGAAATGGGGAAAAGAAATGCAACTTTAGCTTATAAAGCTTTTTTTATATAATGGGAATATAATTATACTGACAGAAATTCAATTAAAATGCTAAGTTGACCATTTAATTGTAAAAATCTGTGTATATTAAATCTGGAGTCTATACTCTATAAACAGTGTTGTGCAAGTTACTTCCAAACTGTGATACATTAGGTATTACTTGTTACTGTTATTTAAAAGTAATTCATTACCTTACAATATTACTGTCTCAGAATTGTAATGCGTTACATTACTCATGTATTACTTTTGAGTTACTTTCACCAAAATAACTAAGTAGAACTTAACTTTGGGGCTGTAACGATATGCAATATGAAACCGAAATCGCGATTCGCCACACGACTCAGATCAACGAACCTACAGAATCACGACAAACCTCTTCCAACTCCAACGTTATTCTCCTTACCGTCCAGATCCAATGCTGCCTTATCTTTAAATTAGGCTATTAGTATTATTTGAAGCTAACATTATAAAATACGTAGACCTACACCACAAAACTAGTTGAGGATAAATTATTTAAAATTGGGGAAGTCCAGCATTATGGACATGGCATTTGCAGTCAAAACTTGAAATTCTCTGAAAATACATGTATTGAAACGTATATAGGCTACTTCCTTAAAGGACGCCAGACATTAGACAAATATCAGTCTATGTTTTATTTTTAATATTAGGGAAAAGACGCACATTCATGCGTGACAAAAAAATATATTTTTTGTAATTCTGTTAATTACACTGCGCAAATCGGATGAGGAAGCGTTGGCTCTCCAGTCTCCATAGAACTTAAAATATTCATTTTATTTTAGTTTTCGTGTTCGCATTTCTGAGGAAAAAACAATGTTACAGACGCGACCGCTCTGAACTGGCACTAAAAGACTGCTTTAAAACTTTCACATAGTCTGTTGCCTTTAAGAAGTAAAAGCAGACAATAAGGCGCGGGGGCGTGCTGGTGCGCGTCTCATAAATAGCCAATAGGCTATACCGAAACTCAGCGTGTAAGTATATAGACTACTCCACAGACCTGAAAAATATATTTATACTGAAATGTCTACTTGTAAACAGAACAATTCAAAACAAAAGAAAACAGACTGCTCTCTGCTTATGAAATGAAATGTGCATTTCGCATTCACTAGCCTACTGCGAAGATCGCGAGTCAGCATCGTCAACTTCATCTTTATTACTAAACAATTCAAGTCTCCTTGCTATAGGCATATTTGACATATTTATAATCTTTGCTTTTTCATCAGCTTTTATGAGCTTTATTATCGCCACCCTTCCCAGACAAACTGACATTAAATCAACGTGGAAATATGACATCGAAACAACGTTGATCTGACATCGTTTTGCTCATCGAATTAACGTTGAACCAACGTCAGACGCGTCATTCTTTCAAAACTAACGGAAAATCAACTTGAAATCAACGCGTTGTTTCAACGTTATGAAAGCAAACCAATTTTCGATTTCATTTAGCTTTGAAGAATGCCGCGTCTGACGTTGGTTCAACGTTAATTCGATGAGCAAATCAACGTTGTTTCAATGTCATGAGAGACGTCGTTTCCACGTTGATTCAATGTCAGTTTGCTGTCTGGGTTACTACATGAACACCGCATCAAAAACATGATTGCTTGAGGAAAACATGACAAATACCACCTAAACATAGCTTAACTGTTTAAAAAGAAAACACAGAACGAATAGCCTAATATGCATACGTCCATCTCACGAATGTGGTCTTCTTCATGCCAACTTAGCCTACTTGCATTTTCCATTCGTTAATGTCTCACGATCTTGCTTTATTTTTTATTTTTACAAGTTAAAACTAAAAGTCAAGCCTCACTGTAATACAACTGTAATACAAGCCTCACTGAACATGTAACGAGTAAAATATGACTGAAAATTGATTAGTAATGCCTTACTGCGTTACAGCAAAAAGTAGCATGTTACTGTAATGTATTACTTTTGTAATGCGTTACTCCCCTATAAATATCTCAACAGTAATACGCCTGTTAACAAGCAGAATTTTAACAAGGGTTTTTTGTTTGCTTTTGGCAGACATGTGGCATTGCTATGGCCTGCTTGTGGTCCAGATCTGGCAAACATTCCATATGTGCCAGATGTGGGCCGAAACAATGTTTCTATCTGGGTTGGTTCCCACACTAGGAGGAGACACAGGGTCATTTATGTATTTTGGCACATATTTTGCTATTTGGTTGGATCATATTCACTTAACGTTTTAAACTGTGCTCTGTACCTGATATATCAGCTGACTCTTGACACCCCACATGAAAGTGTTGTTAGAGGGAGTCATGTCTATACTGAGGAGCTCCCACTCTCCCTGGGCCTGAAAGGTCTCCTTTGACTCGTGGGTCAGCCATGCAGAATCAAAGAGTGAGCTCATTACAATCTCATTTACTGTGGGAACAGAATTATATTAATTAAAGTCAAACTGTTTATAAATCATGTTATCTTTCATTTAAGTGTTTGTCATGGGTTTCAGATGTACCTGAATGTGCTGAAGATAGAAGTGTTATATTGCAGCTTTGGATATCAAAGGGAAACCTGTACAAGTTCATCTTACAGGCCGTGGTCAGAGCTAAAACATCAGATGAGATTGTGAAGCCAAACCAGTCCAACTGCACATATGGATGATCCTTTGTTCCAAAGTCTGTCTTGATGCTAAATGGATAAAATAATAATCACGGTACGGTTATAGTATATAGGAAGTAACAGAAACAGTCTTTAATTCAATTTGCAGGGTTCTCAAGTCTCACGCATTGGCCGTGAGACACACGCATTTCGACCGGTTCACACGCTCACACGCCACACTGTGTATTTCTCACGCTGAAAAGGCAATGCCAACCAAGTTGTCCTGGCTGAAAGCTTTCTAACGTTGTATACGAGGCGCAGGCAAACAAAGTGAAGTTTCCTGCCGCCAGCGCGTATCTCCGCCAGATTGCGTTCGTTACTAGGCAACATATAGACGAATCCGGCGAAACTACCGGAAGTAAGCGGGCGCCATTACTGAGCTGTTGCTGGGTAGCGTTGCGCCATTGCCTCCTATTGTTTTAGTTGCAACTTGCGTCCACTGGAATAAACAGCCCGCGATTTACGACTGTCACTAACGTTACAACGTTACCCCTTGTATAATATCGAGTGGGTAAACAGTTTCCGGTATAAATTGTTTCAATGGTGGCAGTAAAATTTAAATTTTGAAGAGAAAACATTGTGAATACCCCGGGTCGACTGCCCCTGTCTGGAGCCATACGGTTTACAGATTTCCTGGGCGAGTACAAGACGTGGACATTCGCGTATAATAACAATTATTTAATGACATAAGTAAAAAAAATATAATAAATATGTGATATAGTGATCAGCAAAATCTCCTCTCTTGCCATTTGTTCTATTCAATTAACATGCTATGGTCATTAAATGGCTTTCCTGAGCTAAATGTAACGTTATGTGACATAATTGTTTTCCTGCTGTTATATTGACCTCTTCCCATGGTTTAAAAACACTAATTGGTCGATATTATGTATACTTTCTAGCTGTAACGTTACCTTACCCTTGCCTGTTGCAATGTGAAAATGAGATAAATAATGGACACAAATGAAAAACATGAATTTGTTTATTTGATTTCATTCATTTATTTATTTATTGTTGCCAAATGGACAGATCTTTTTATAGTTTCCTCGTTAGCAAATAGCCTAGCTAGCTTGCCAAGCTATTTTCATAAATAACGTTAATCTGTAAGATCGTTTGTACCTTCATCTGTGACTGGAGGCCACTGCAGTCACAGATCAAACCAACAAGTCATTCTGCCTGGCTGTAGCTGTCATCGAGGGTGAGTTCGCGTTATCACCGAGGTTTGTTTACACACCGGTGCACATGTCAGTAATGGCGTCGCCACAAGATGGCAGCCTACACAGAACGCTCGTCGGATTCGTCTATATGCGCGCTGCGTGCACCACTGATCTGTATGACATGTCATTCAGTAGCGCGAACACACAGAAATGGACGGAACATCCTCGGCCACCGTACTAGGTAACCAACAACATCGCGCGAACACATGTGTCGTGATGGAGAAGAAGGTAAGTTGGAAGAAGCTCGTCTAACATATTTAGGCTAGAACATTTAATATGTAGCCCATCGTACATTATTATTGATGCAGTCAAAAACTCTAAAACTACTTTGCAACCAGGCTCAGTTTGGCTATCTTACGTTATCTGAAACTAAGAGAAATGTTAGTGGGTATGGAAAGGAATGAAGATTTACTGATTTTATTTTAAATTATATTATACTGTAATATTAATAGTCTTTCTAGTTACATTAAGGATGTATTACATCAGATTGCTCTGGGTAATATTTAATCATTGTCATAATGTTGCATTTGAATTTTTCAAAGATGTCAGGAAAAAAGCAGAAAGATATTTTGTCATTTTGGGCACCAAAGGGTAAGCCCCCTAAAAAGGTTGCCAGATTAGAGGAGGAGACAGTGGAGATTTGATGTGATTAATTGCTCTGTCATTTATCAGATTTACTAATTGTTATAATTTTAATTTGTTCTGGTTAATTATGAACAATGGGTAAAATTGGGGGGCGGGGATGGGTGGGGCGGGGCTTCATTATGGCTCCTCCCCTAACCGCGTGTGATCTCACTCCAAGCTTTTGCTCAAACTTGAGAACCCTGATTCAATCTCTTACAAAAGAATAAACTCAAACACAATCTCTAACATCATCATAACACTGACAAAAACAGAGAGAGAAAGAAGCACTCAGGATTTCAATACATGAAACTAACAAAGGGAACTAATGATATAACAGGTGAACACAATGACCAATGAAACAATCTGAGAAATGAGTTCTGCTAAGGCTGTGTTTACACGGAAACGATTCTGAAGAGAAAACAGATGGTGACGCAAAAGTGTGTGAAATTCAATGTAGTATGCACTTCAGGCGACTAGGAGTGCATACTATAACAACACCAAGTCCACGCGCCTGTGTACCAAGTGTACAACCTTCACTGTCAAGCAGACTTTTGCGTTTTTACCGTTTACACAGGAACGGAAGATTTCCACTCTGGAGGGTGGTTTCACTTTTTTGCGTTTTTAAGCCTCAAAAATGCCGTCGCCGTGTAAACGAAAGGCACATCCGATAAATTATTTTTACGTTTTCACCCGCGAGCATTCTTGTGTAAACAGGGCCTAAAAATCATATTTTATCGGATGTGGACACTGCTATTAATGAAAGAGAGCAAAATCCCCAAAATAAAAACATAAAACTTCTACCTGCGTTGAGTTGGCCCCCCACCCAACGCAAAACGTCTTCCAAATATGCTCAATTGTTTGTGCTGTAAAAAGTTTTGTTTGTGCTGCTTCTGTTTTTTAGATATTAAAAGTTTTTTTAGGTAAATCTGAGGTTATTTATTAAAGTGTAATTTATGTCTGTGATCAAACCGGAATTTTCAGCATCAAAGGAGACGATGAATCACGGCATCACAGATGAAGTTGACTTGACTTAAAGTGTAATAATATTTGACAATATCAGTGGTATATAAAAAACATCATCCTTGGTATAAGCTTGATATCTTTAAAATAGTCATTATAATAATTAAAGCTGCAAGCAGCATTTAACGGTGTTCAAGCAGTTAAAGGTGCCCTCTGGGATTTAAAATCAAATCATACAACATATTCCATACCAGATGGGGGCAGTATACCTCCAGAAATACCTCCACGGCCACGCGCTCTCTCATGTCTTCAAACAACATGGGCGAGTGCTGTGTTGCTCTGTCTCCCTCGCGCATATTAATCAAATCAATTGACACGATAGTAAAAGGTTGGAAGACCGCAATTTTACGTGCAGCATTTTTAGAGATTTTTACAGATGGAGATTTTTACAGATTAGAGAGTGAGACTAAATGAACAACATCTCAATACTAAATTATAAGGTCCATCTCATAGACAAGCCGGTGCATTTCGACGATATGGGAAAATGAAAGCCCAGGCTATTATTTCTACTTTTATAATATTCGATTTGTTTATATTACATTTTTATCATTAGTTTTAATTAATTTCACAGACAGCATTCCCTGATGTGGACCAAGCTAGCGCCTTTCAGAGCTGCCAACTCTCCCAACACTTTTCACACACTCTCACGCCACACATCAATTCTGTCATGCACAGAAAAGGACACGGAGACCGATGTCAGCTCTCAGATTCTGTTCATTTTATTACGCAATTCAAACAATAAATACAGTTTTGGCGCTTTACACGACAGATCCCTAACACACGTGAACCGATCATCTCTACTAGCTAATGGTAAAAGAACACGAACACTGTTGAAAGATACAGTATGCTACAACTTACCAAAATGTATTCCTCATGCATAATATCGACCAATCATTTTTTTTAACTCTTCCCTGAACTGAAATGTAGTAGTGGGCTGTATTTTCCACACGACTGACGTCAGGTTCAAGTACACACACAAGCTGGCGCGAGCGTGACTTACTCGTGTACTGCAGTTTGGCTGGTGGTAATGTTGCCCGTCCGCATACCGCCTCCCATGGCCGGAACTGGTATTACGACACCTGCCGGGCCGGGGCTAGTAATTTGGCATGCTAATTCAGGTTAATATCTCGGCAGCACTATTACTTGTCAGTTTTTTAATGACATCATCAACCTTATTTCTTCTCAATCTTTTGATGCGTGTAGCTCATTTTTGGGATATTTTAACCTCAATTTTTACAGATGGCACCTTTAAGCCCTTTTAGCACATAAGCATTAAAGGCATTTAGCAAGTATGTAACCACTGACATAATAGATGAAAACCCGTTTACGATTTACCATGATATTAGCATGATTTACCATAGTTTTACCATGTTCCAGTATGATTTACCACAAATCTAGCATGATTTACCATAATTTTACCATTATTTTCCATGCTCTATGCTTTACATGATTTACCCTTGTTCTAGCATTATATACATTTACCATGATTAACCCTAGTTTACCATGATTTACGCTCTGGTATGGTTTACCATGCATCTAGCATGATTTACCATAGTTTACCATGATTTGGGCTGCACAATGCGTTTCAGGGGATTTTTTTATTTTATTTATTTTTTTTATCCTAACAATTACAATAGGTTTTCAGCACTTCGTGCTTGAACACCTAATAACAATGAGACCTTTTTGACGGTTAGAGCGCCACCTATGGTCCGATCTTCACGAAACTTTGCATGCTTCCAAACCATGTTAGGACACATATTCGCATCAATCTTTGTGAAGTTCTTACTTTTCCTTTAGGATTTATTGGATTTTGACTGTATTTTTCCACGGACCACATTCTAAATGACCCTGTTGTAGCCAACTAAATGCAAACTTTTTTGATAATTATTGATTAAGAGAGTCCACAGAATTGTCCTAGACTGGTCTAGTTCCAATCAGACGAAAAACCAGGGACAACACCATCTCACGACCAATTCGTGCGAATTCGACGCATGATTAAAAAGTGGCTAATTCGTACTAATTCGTACGACCTCATTCGTACGATTTGTCTAAACCCACGTGATGGTTAGGTTTAGGGGCGGGGTAAGGGGTAGGTCATTCGTACGAATTCATAAGAATTGGCCAATTCGTAAAATATGTACGATTTAGCAAAATCGTATTAATTCGTACGAGTGAGGTCGTATGAATTGTTACGAATCAGCCACTTTTTAATCATTCGTCGAATTCGTACGACTTGGTCGTGAGATCTGGTTGCCAGGGACTAGTTCTCAAAAGGCCTTACGGCACGATGCGTTTTAGGGGATTTCTTTTTTTTTTTTTAAATACTAACAATTACAGTAGGTTTTAGGTTGCACATGACATATGTTATGTGCCGACACGGCCGCATCGAGACATTATGCATCTACTCAAATCTATGATCGAACTTTCACTGTAAACAGGGAGCGGCGCTTTTGTAAGGGCTGCAAAATGTGTGCCAACCGGGAATGAACAATTCACAAATTAGGTTATTTATATGAATCACTGAGTTGCGGCCACCCCGCAACGTCCGCGTGCCCCGCTCTCACGAGTCTGATTTAGCTTCCGCCGCCCCTCAGCGCCGCGAGGACGAGACCCAGCTCTCACGAGTCATGAATGATTTAGCTTCCGCCGCCCCGCAGCGCCGCAATCGGGCGAGACCGAGGCGCTGCTCTCGCGAGTCATGAGTAGGAAGTTCATTTTAGAGATTTTCTGAGTCATTCGAGTCATTTCGTTTATTTAAGTGGCTTAATGTTATCATTTTAACAGAAATTCCCCGATCACATCCACCTACGCAATGTTGATCATATTCTGAATTAAGAAATCATAATGCAGTAAAAATGATTTACAGGGAACATAAATAATCACTTTACCTTCCGAGTCTTACGTTCATTTGTCACGTGACATACACAATGAACAGATCGTCACATATCTGGGACTAATGCAGCAGGATGTCGAAATAAAATATGGTGGATTATTATTATGATAATAATAATATGATAATAAGAGCGCACCAGGAGCGTTCGCAGCCGAGGAGACCGACTTTCTTGTCATGGCCGTAAAAGACGGAGAACTGACGTTGAATGGGGGTAAGTTATGTCCTTATAGTTATGCATATAGTTATGGCCAAACAGGTCTGATCCATCATTACTACAATTAGCCTGAAAAAATTGGGTAGCCTAAATGCCTAAGCTTGAAGTGTTAATATTTTTCCTTGTTATAATGATTTGCAAAAATAAAAACGGCTGCATCTGTGTTGATGAGAGAATCAAAAGTGTATGCGCGTTGTGCAAGCTACATAATGGCCAAGCATGCTGGTTTTTGTCGGTATACGTTGCAAATCGAGGGGCAGCGAAATTGTTTTTCGCCTAGAGCGGCAGAAGTGCACGCGCCGGTCCTAGCTGTAAACACTGATGATGCGAGCGAAATACTGGAGTGAACATGGCTATAAACGACTTTTGCTTCAGTTTGAAAAAACCCGGAATGTTCTCCGTAACAGAGCGAATTGCATCCCGTGTCTTGTATCCCATTTCTGCGCGGTTGTTTCGATTAACCTACAATGTAAACTCGGCCAGACTCGGCTCGGCTAAGCGTCTACGTCACGGCTCTCAGCCCGCCCTCTGTTCGTTGATTGGCCGGCTGTTTTCAGGCCGGTGGAAAACTGAAATATAGGCCGCTATCTCAGACTGACTACAGGAGCGAAATGAAATTAGCGGAAGTAGGAAGTCTGACGTAGTCAGGTTAAGACTATACTGTATTGGCCTATAAACATACCTATAACATACCTATAACCTATAAACATACACACACAGCCTATGTATAAACACTGCATTATGGTGCTAGTATTTATGACAATATTCATATTAAGTTATTAACAAAACAATATACAGACAAACGATTGAGCCTTTTTGGGGTGAATTTGGAGCAGGTGGGGGGCTTCACCATGGTGAAGTCACAGCCTATAATTCTCTTTCATTCAGTATCTGATATTTTAAACCTGACCCCAGAATGACCTACAAATATTATTTTAAAGGGGTGGTTGACTGCTTTTTTTCTTTGCATGATTGTGTTTATGGGTTGCAATATACCCTGTATTCATGTTTTTTCTTTTAAAAAAGTCTTATTTTTCATAAACTTCACCTTTATTGTAAGCCGCTTTCTCCTCTGTCCCCTGAACGACCGGTCGACTTCCTGAGTCTATGAAACCACTCCCTCAGAAACAGGCAGTGGGCTCAGATTGGCTAGTTTGGGCCAGTGTGTTGGGATTGGCTAAACTGCATAGTGCAACATGACATCATGACTTTTGCGTAAACATATACGCCACTTTCGAGTCAGGTGGCGTGTTATCTCCACGCATTTTCTGCTATCCGCGTGTATCCGCGTGTATGCGTATATGTCTACGCCATTAACGTCCGCGTCATTCCGCGTGTCCGAACACGCAGTCAAATCTCCAGTCATAAATGCCATTAACCCCAGTGACGGTTAAGTTTAGGGATGGGGTTGAGGTAAGTCATATCTTTTTTTTACCTAGGATGGTAAGGGAACAGTCATAAATGCCATTTACCCCAGTGACGGTTAGGTTTAGGGACGGGGTTGAGGTAAGTCATATATTTATATAACGTTAAGTCAACGGCGTTCATAAACACGCTGAAAGGCGATTATGCGTCTTGATAGCACGCCAAAAATGGAAATACGAATTGGCGTGTCATACACACGCTACTTCATGAGATCAGTCTGGCATAGTGCACGTTGTCTGGAAACTTCACGCCCATTACCTTTACGGGTGAATGTTGCATGTGCTGTTCCTGTCAAATGTACATAATGGTGTTGATACTGCTGTATCAGTATGAGCCAGAATCAGACCCAGAACGCGGCGATGAAGAGTCAACCAGAACCTCCCTAAACACTGATCACACTAAACGTTTCTGAATGGTAATTTGCCTATTTTTTTTTTTTACTTTATGCACGTTTGTTTTACACAATAGCATCGACCTGAATGGCTACTAACGTTATACACACAAACAGCGTTGGCACTGGTTTACGTTCTTGATCAAATCGAAAAATAACACCATAAGGTATATACATATACAGTATATATACATGAAAAATACAACAAATTCAGGTCCAAAATGTTTGTACGCGTTTGTCGTAGACACAAATTACTAAGTGGCTATAAAGCCAGCGCTGACATTTGATAAAACTAAAACTTTACGTCTGAAATTATACATACAAATACATTTAAAATGAATAAGTCTTAGCCTATTGTGGCCCAACAACTGCTGCCTCTGGTTTTAAAGTTGGAACTGCTTCATGTTTTAGTAACATTTTCTTGAATCCGGCATTGAATTCGTGGAGATTCTGGAAGCTGTCTTCCGTAAATGTGCAGCACAGAGAGCTAGATTACGATCGTCATTTTCAGGAACATAATCAAACATAAATTGTATCCATTGTTGACGAAGTACAGCGTCCGTGGGAAGCTCGAACACAGAAGACCTGACAGCTGCGTGAACAACACACTCGACGAGCTGGAGCTGCTGAAATATGGCCATGCCCTTTTTTGCATATTCCGGGGGGAGGGTTGATGTAAATGTGTGGGTTAGTGACGTATAAAACCCGCTGTAGTCCCATTCGAGTCGTTTTTGTAGGCATTAAACTTCCTGATTTTTAAAAGACAATATCTCTGCTTACATTGAACTTTCAACGCTGCAACTTTGCAGATACTGTTCATGCACCAACAGCAACATTACACACTATTTAAAATAAAAAAAAGTGAAATCGCAATCAACCACCCATTTAATGTCTAAAAAACTGAAGCAGCACAAACAAAGCAAAACAAAACCATTTTTTAATTTTTTTTTTTTTTTAATTTTTTTATTTACTTTTTTTTATAGTGCTATGGACCATTTTATATGTATGTCCTGAATAAAGATGTGATTGATTGATTGATTGATTGATTGAAAGCTTTTTACAGCCCAAACGATTGAACATATTTCGGCCAACTTCACTCAGGTAAAAGACCTGACACGTAATTTTATACCTTTCTACAATTCCAATGTCTGGAGTCCATAACCTATCTTTTGGCGCTGCTAGTGTCATTATTCCACAATATTTCTCTTGATCCCAGTCCATATTCTCATTTTCCCAAGCCTGGAAGAATACAAAGTTCAAATTTATTCAAAGGACATTATTATGCTTTATATATATATACTGTATATATATATTCATGATAATCAGTTAAAACCTTGTGAAAGAAGGACATTTGGCTTTGAAAACACTTACACTCATCATTTTGACTTGTGTCGAGAAGCTCTGGTCTTTTTCATTCTGTAGATAAAAAAGGTGTTGAGTGATTCTACACCTGCTGGACATTCGTAATGAACCAAATGAGAAGAAAAATCATGCTGGACTCATACCACATCTATGATGGAGGTCACATATAGGTCCACATAAACATAGGTAACAGGGCCCCAGTGCAAAGGCCGCATGCGGGTCGTCTGGACGTTCATATCCAAGCCGAGATGCTCAAAAAGTGCCTTATAAGCTGTAACATGTTCTACATCACTGCAGTTTTCCGCAGCAGAAACCCACACTGTGCAAATGAGACTTTCTGTTACATGCCAGAATACTTTCACCAAGAAACAGTGGCTATTTTTACATGCAATTAAAGGATTAGTTCACTTTTGAAAAAACTTTTGCTGATAATTTACTCACCCCCATGTCATCCAAGATGTCCATGTCTTTCTTTCCTCAGTCGAAAAGAAATTTAGGTTTTTGATGAAAACATTCCAGGTTTTTTCTCCATATAATGGACTTCAATGGGAACCAGACGGTTCAAGGTCCAAAAGATAGTGTTATAACTGTTTCAGATGCAGCTTCAAATGTCTTTAAACGATATCAGACGATGAATAAGGGTCTTATCATGCGAAACGATCGGTTATTTCAAAACTTATTGCAAAAATGTAACTTTTCTAAGGACAAATGCTAGCCTTGCTCTATTCTGTGAGGCGTGTTTGCAACGTCATGTATTACGTAATTACGTTCAAAAGGTCACGGGCGACGTAGCCGAAAGTACAGAGTCAGTGTTTACAAGTTGAACGCATAGGTTGAACGTGCAAACCAACTTAAACGCCGTTTACAAAAAAAGGAATTAAAAGGAAAAACAACGATGTCGGACGATTTTGATTCTGTACTTCCGGCTACGTCGCCCGTGACCTTTTGAACGTAATTACGTATTACGTGACGTTGCAAACGCGCCTCAGAGAATATAGCAAGGCTAGCATTTGTCCTTAGAAAAGTTACATTTTTGGAATAAGTTTTGAAATAACCGATCGTTTCGCATGATAAGACCCTTATTCATCGTCTGGTGTCGTTTAAAGACATTTGAAGCTGCATCTGAAACAGTTATTAACTGTCTTTTGGACCTTGAACCATCCGGTTCCCATTGAAGTCCATTATATGGAGAAAATCCTGGAATGTTTTCATCAAAAACCTTAATTTCTTTTCGACTGAGGAAAGAAAGACATGGACATCTTGGATGACATGGGGGTGAGTAAATTATCAGCAAAAGTTTTTTCAAAAGTGAACTAATCCTTTAAGCTCTGTCTAGGCTCTGTCCCATAGGCTATGGTTTGTGTTGAGCCAT
Source organism: Pimephales promelas (assembly GCF_988280905.1). Classification (NCBI taxonomy): domain Eukaryota; kingdom Metazoa; phylum Chordata; class Actinopteri; order Cypriniformes; family Leuciscidae; genus Pimephales; species Pimephales promelas. Next base: position 40,280,654 of record NC_142771.1, on the reverse strand, counting down.
TTATTAGTCTGGCTGTTTGATAAGAAAGAGATTTAATGTAGTTCTAATAATCTCTGTGTAGCCGGGTGGTGTTTGAACTTGTAAAAAAGTACTTCCCCTTTAAGAAAAGCGAGCCCCTGATGATGACGTGTTAATAGCGCGCAATGCAGAGAGAAACGGCAAACAGCAGTGCATGAGATTAATCCATCCGTGTGTCGAGTATCATCCTTGATTTAATTGATGCTCTATGTGAGTAAATGTGATGATAATCATTTAATCTAGTGTCATAGGATGTGTTTGTTTCATCTTGTGCATGTGTATTTTGCGGATAGTTCGAGATGATCGAAGATGTTTGATCGCACGTGACTGCATTTTGAAATCTCTATAAAAGAGTTCGGTAAGTCAATTTTCAATGTAAAGTGCATAAGAAATGTGAATAACGTGTATAATATCCTGTGTATGTTATATTTGATTCTTGTGACATGGTGTTTGAAAGCACATGATGAAAATGCTAACAGGGGTTTTGTGTTTGTGTAGGGTGCCACTACCGTGTTTGTGTTTGCTTTGGAAGTGTATTGTTTCACACTGAAAGTGTGCCCTAACATTCGTAAATATTTGACATTGAGAAATTGACACTTTACTAAATTATCTGTTAAGATATTTTTTTGTTAATTATTCATTTTGAGTTTATAGTCTATTTGGTTTAAGCATTACAGTGACCCCGTGTGGGGGATTTGAGTAGTGTGGTTGAGTGATAAATTATCACCTGTGACTTGTTGAACTACTCAGTTTAAAGCATTGAAGATCTTAAAGAACATTTAAACAATTGATTGATTTAATGGAGGAAAAATAAAGCAAGTTGTAAAACGTGGTTCAGTGTCAATTGATTTGTTTTGTTAACTGGCAACAAAATTTGGTACCAGGAGTGGGGTCCTTTTATAAATCTATATTGCCAGTGTCAGTTAAATGTTAGTGGCACACGGGTGAGCAAACACGGTAGTGGTGAAGAGAAGCCTCTGGCGTGGAAGGAGTTTGCGGTCACTGGACGGAGTGTTCGACGCAGAATAGAGACGGTCGTTGGTTTTGGCCAGGACGTGACAGAGCCGACGGAGTGGTGAAGTGCGTTCCCTATCTGATGTAGGCACGGATTGTCCCTTTCAGTTGCCACACTCAAGACTTTGACTTGCAACATGTCTGACTATTCGGAGGGGGAAGAGGACGACATTCGTCTGAAGTTAAGAGAACTGAGTCAAAAGCACGATGAAGCAATGGCCACACTTGAGTCTTTAAAAGGGGGGTGTAATAAGACTTTTGTGTATGTACCCCGAGAACGTCACATCAGCCCATTCACAGGGGACATTGAAAAAGATGGGAGAACAGTAGATGAGTTTATAGATGAGGTTGAGCGTGCTTTAAGAGCCAGAAACATGACACCAAATGATGAGTGTGATTTTGTTATGTCTTTGCTGCGAGGTGCTGCATTAGAAGAGGTTCGATTGCGAAGCAATGTAGACACCGATATATCCACGGATATACTTACTTACCTTAGAGAGGCTTTTACTGATAGGCGCAGCAGTGCCCAACTCCTCCAGGACTTTTATAGTCGTAAGCAGAAAGAGGGGGAGGATGTTCGTGATTTCTCTCATGCACTAGCTCAAGCTCTCAGTCAAATTACCAAGCGTGCACCAGAGGCTGTGGGAGATGAAAAGACGATGTTAAGAGACCAGTTTGTAGAGGGCATCCGAGACCATACCCTCAGACGGGAACTTCGGCGGTATGTAAGAGACAAGCCTGAGTCTTCTATGGTGGAAGTGAGGGAGGAAGCTTATCTATGGGGCTGGGAGGAGCAGTCTGGGAGGGTTCGGACCCCTAAAAGTCGAAGTGCTACATATGGCTCCTACAGTGAGAGTGCACACTGTGCAGAAGTAAAAGCCACGGGCCAAAACCCAGTCACTTTATCCAAAGTAATGGATGTAGTAACTCAACAGGGCAGGCAGATCCTTGAGCTAACCCAGGCAGTTAATAACTTGATGACACAACAACAGGGGGCTGGGGGCCTACGGAATAACACTCGAGCCCAGTTACGATTCACTGAAGATGGTAAGCCCATATGCCTGAAATGTCAAGAAGCCGGGCATATTGCGAGAAATTGTCCCCAGAAACGAAACGCTAAGAGACCTGCATCCCGTTCCATTGAGTCGGGAAATGTGACGCCCGGGTTGCTGTGAGTCGAGCAATCCAGGGCCAACCTGTAGACTCAAGTCAAGAAGAACTGTTGAAGCGGGCAGTGGAGACATGTCCTCAAGTGGATATTAAGGTTCTGGGCGTAGAAGTATCCTGTCTCCTGGACACAGGCAGCCAAGTGAGTACGATATCTGAAAGTTTCTTTCGACAACATTTGGGGGGTGATGATGAAGACATGCTTTCAACTGCTGGATGGCTCAAGCTGACTGCAGCAAACGGGCTGGACATCCCGTACTTAGGATATCTCGAGTTAGAGGTAGAGACGATGGGGAGGAAAATTCCAAATTGCGGCTTCTTAGTAGTAAAGGATCCTCAGCCCTCCTCAAAAGCTGTTTCCTGTATTGTGGGGATGAACATCATTAGTAAGTGCCGGCAAATAGTGCAGTCTGAATTTGAGGCTCCATTTGAAGGGGGGTTAGAGACTGATTGGAGGAACGCGTTCCAGCACACACAGACCTGTGATGTTCCTAAGAGTCGTGTGGCCCGGGTAGCAGGGAGACGTATGGTGCATGTCCCAGCGGGCTCCATATCAACAGTAATGGCAAAAGGGTGGTCGGTGAATGTGAAAGATGAGAGCCAGTGGCTGTTAGAGCCAGCACACTTAGCTTTGCCAGGAGGTGTGCTGGTTATGCCGACTGTGGTAAGCTCCTACAATCACGAGAGCTCAGTCCAAGTTCTTAACCTGTCTAATGAAGATGTGTGGTTGCACCCTAGGACTCGCATCGGTGTTCTGTCTAAAGTGAAGGTGGTGGATAATAACCCAGGACACGAGGTAACATTCCAACGTATTTCTGTGAATGCAGAAGAGATCTCTATGGGGGCCAAATCACCATCAAGGCAAGAGCAGTGGTCTAAAGTGATCTCCCAGCTGGACATTGGAGGTAATTTGGAGCAGCAAGCCGAGTTGAAAGCTTTACTCACCGAATTTGCCGATGTGTTTGCCATAGGGGACGAGGAGCTGGGATTTACAGACAGAGTACAACATGAGATTAACCTGGTGGATGATGTACCGATCAACCTGCCATATCGCAGAGTTCCACCAAACCAGTACAAAGAGGTCAAGGAACACATAGCGCAGCTATTAAGAAAGGGTGTTATTCAGGAGAGTTCAAGCGCCTATGCGTCTCCAGTGGTGCTGGTGAGAAAAACCAACGGCAGTATTAGGTTGTGCGTGGACTACCGCAAACTAAATCTGAAAACCAAACGGGACGCTTTTCCACTGCCAAGAGTGGATGAGAGTTTTGATGTGTTACGAGGTGCCCAGTTTTTCTCAAGCATCGACCTGGCCAGTGGCTATCACCAGGTAGCTGTGGCAGAGAAGGATCGGCCTAAGACAGCCTTTACCACACCATTTGGGCTGTACGAACATCTGAGAATGCCGATGGGGGTGTGCAATGGGCCTGCCACTTTCCAAAGATTAATGCAAACCACCATGAATGATCTCATCTTTCAGATTATGCTGGTATATTTGGATGACATCTTGGTGTTCTCAAAAACGTTTCCTGAGCATTTGGAGAGGTTGCGGACTGTGTTGTCAAGGCTGCAGGAGACCGGACTCAAAGTCAAAGTAGGGAAATGCCACTTTCTACAGTCAACAGTGACGTTCTTGGGACATCAGATATCTGCTGAGGGTATAGCCACTGACCCTAACAAGATCTCTGCTGTGAAGCAGTGGGCAGTGCCCACCACTCTGAAAGCTCTGAGGTCATTCCTCGGTTTCTGCGGGTATTATAGAAGATTTGTCCCGGGCTTCTCAAAAATCGCTGGGCCGCTACATGACTTGGTCAATCAGTGTCTAAATGAAGGACCTCCAGCTAAAGTTAACCAAAAGGTAATCAATGGGTGGAGTCCTGAGTGTCAGGCATCCTTTGATGCTTTGAAGGAAAAACTAACTAGTGCGCCCGTGCTCGGATTTGCTGATTTCTCTGCCCCATTTATCCTTGAGACTGATGCAAGCAATCAGGGCTTAGGAGCCATTCTTCTGCAGCAGCAAGAGGGAAAGAAAAGAGTGATCTCTTATGCGAGCCGAAGGTTGCGGAATGCTGAAAGGAATGACAAAAATTATAGCAGCATGAAGTTGGAGCTGCTTAGCCTCAAGTGGGCAGTTACTGAAAAATTCAGAGGCTACTTGCTGGGTTCCAAATTTACTGTAATCACAGATAATAACCCACTATGTCACCTACACACTGCCAAATTAGGAGCCCTGGAACAGAGATGGGTGGCACAGTTAGCGGCATTTGATTTTGATGTTCAATACCGACCTGGTCGGTGTAATCAAGCTGCAGATGCATTGTCTAGGCAGCCCTTGGCAGGGGAGCCTGTGGTAGACATGGAAGATGCCGAATATGATGACTGTGTGACTATTTGTAGCCTGACACAACGTGGGACTCCTCTTGACGCTGAATTGATTCAAGCTGGAATGGAGAGGTGTGAGGTCCGTCAGATGTGCGCCGTGGAAACACGTGGGTTGGCAAGCACAGAGGCACAGGGGAGTACTGCTATTTGGCCTGGGTATTCTAAGGAGCAGTTGGCCACGTTTCAGACTCAAGATCCAGTTCTGAAGGAGTTCAAGGTCTTTTGGGACCAGAAACGTAAACCTGCAGGCTTGGAAGTAAAAACCCTGTCAAAATCCGTACGCTCGTTGCTGAAGCAGTGGAACCGACTAAGGGAAAAGGAGGGATTGTTGTATCGGGTAGTGGAGGATGTGCGTCACGGAGAGTGTTTCCAACTGTTAGTCCCCGCCTGCTTGAAAACTCAGGTGCTTGAGTCCGTCCATGCTGGTATGGGGCATCAGGGAATTGAAAGGACGCTGCAATTGCTGAAGCCAAGATGTTACTGGGTGGGAATGTATGGGGATGTTGAGCAGTGGATAAAGAATTGTCAGCGCTGTGTTCTCACTAAAATGCCTCAGCCTAGAGTACACCCGCCCATGAAGTCATTCCTTGCTAGCCGGCCTTTAGAAGTCGTGGCCGTGGATTTCACTTTACTGGAGCCAGCCGCTGATGGAAGGGAGAACGTTTTAGTTGTCACTGATGTGTTCACCAAGTTCACGCAAGCTTTTGTAACGCGGGATCAGAAAGCTGACACCACAGCTAAAATTCTTTTGAGGGAGTGGTTCATGAAATTTGGAGTTCCAGAACGGCTACATGCAGATCAGGGGCGCAATTTTGAAAGCGAGGTAATAGCAGAATTGTGCAAGCTGTATGGGGTTAAGAAAAGCCGTACTACTCCCTATCATCCCACTGGAAACGCCCAGTGCGAGCGTTTTAATCGCACTCTACATGAGCTGCTACGAACACTGCCTCCTGAGAGCAAAAGACGGTGGCCTGAACATCTAGCTGAGCTGGTCTATGCATACAACGTAACCCCCCATTCGACAACAGGGTATTCACCTTTCTATCTGTTGTTCGGCGTCGACCCTCATTTGCCTGTGGATGCACTTTTGGGACGAGAATCAGGAGCTAAGCCTACTCATGACTGGTTAGTGGTGCATCAGAGACGGCTGAAGGAGGCTCATGAACGTGCCAAAGTCTATGCTGAGAAAAAAGCAGCAGAGCGAATTGAGCATTCTCAGGATAAAGTGTATTGTCCATCCATTGTGGTTGGCCAGATCGTATACCTGAGGAATCGACCACTGGGAAGGAATAAAATCCAGGACGCTTGGCATTCGACCCAATACCGGGTGATAGAGATTCAAGGGACCACTTATACGGTTGAGCCTGTGGAAGGAGGGCCCATCAAAAGAGTGAATCGGGTGGATCTCAGACCCTGTGTGCATGTCCCTGCTCCAGTTGCCCGCAAGAGGAATGTTGAGTCTAATGTGGAAGTGGATGAAGCTTCAACAATTGATGTGGACGATGAGAGTTTGGAGGAGGGTGTAGTGCTCGTGGAATGTACTGGCCCAAGTGTGGTTGAACGTCTTGTACGGACTGAAACTGAAGCTGAACACGAAATGGAAGCCTCAGAAGTGTCTCCTTCTGATCCTGAGATTCCGGCTGGAATAGAACTTGGGGGAGGGTTTCAGGAGGAAAGTGTTTCTAGTTTGCCCACCCTGCGAAGGAGTACCAGACCTAATGTGGGTCAACATTCAAATCCACACCATGAGCCTAGATCAGCCCTAAATCACAATGTTGTTTCTCAAATGATCGCTAATTTGGGTACCGTATTCTTCAGAGAAGCAGTTAAAGAGCTGAGAAACTCTTACACTGTCACCGAGGCCGTTGACATGTCGGCAGGGGAGAATGTAGCCGGGTGGTGTTTGAACTTGTAAAAAAGTACTTCCCCTTTAAGAAAAGCGAGCCCCTGATGATGACGTGTTAATAGCGCGCAATGCAGAGAGAAACGGCAAACAGCAGTGCATGAGATTAATCCATCCGTGTGTCGAGTATCATCCTTGATTTAATTGATGCTCTATGTGAGTAAATGTGATGATAATCATTTAATCTAGTGTCATAGGATGTGTTTGTTTCATCTTGTGCATGTGTATTTTGCGGATAGTTCGAGATGATCGAAGATGTTTGATCGCACGTGACTGCATTTTGAAATCTCTATAAAAGAGTTCGGTAAGTCAATTTTCAATGTAAAGTGCATAAGAAATGTGAATAACGTGTATAATATCTAGGGATGTCCCGATACCACTTTTTCACTTCCGATACCGATACCGATGCCGCACCTTTGGCTTTTGCCGATACCGATATTAGTCCGATATTTTTTTTTTCGTGGTCCGACGTGCCGTATACGGCCCACAGGGTGGTTTATAGGTTTAACTTTGTGAAAGACAAAACAAAACAAACACAAAAGTAAACATAATACATATCTTTGGAAAGCTGAGAAACTCGTGATTCGAACGACGTAAACCATTTTAAGATACAATCAACACAGCGGGCACAATCTGTCTCTTTGTCAGACCACCAACAGCCAAAACAAACCAACACAAACTGGAAGAAACTCACCAATTAGCCATCTGTTAGTCCACATTCCAACATAAATGGTTTGGTTTCACTGTAAAGCGTCCATACAATCCAATTTGAAGAAGTTTTTAGTCCAAAACAATTGTATATATGAATAAACATCCATGGAATGTAAATAGTAGCATTTCGCGTTAGCCGACAGCGCTATCACAACTTCGACGCACTAATGCTACGTTCACACCGGACGCGAATAGGGCGTCAGGCGCGAATGATTTCAAGTAAGTCAATGCAAGAAAAATTCCTGCGGCGCGAATGAGGCGTGGAGCGCGGCGCGGAAGACGCGAATACGCCTCATTCGCGCGTCAAGTTGGCGCGAATGGCGCGAATTGAGCGTTGTGCATTCACGCGTTTGACGCGAATTCGCGTCTGCCGCCCGAGTTGAAAAATCTGAACTTTGGCGTGAATTCGCGCCGCGTTAACCAATCAGGAGCCTAGCTGCTTGCTCACGTGGTGAAGTGTCTGGATGCTTCAATAAATTATTTTGTTAATATGACTAAATGCATGGTGGGATTATGCACAACAAAGCAAATGTTTCATCACTTAAAACATTATTTCTATATGAAGACATGTTCATTTTGTATTGAATGTTATTCATTCCATATCTAGAAATAGTATTATGTTGTAAAGACAGACATCCCAAGTCTCCCGGAAGTTCCGGGAGTCTCCCGCATATTGATAGCGTCTCCCTGATGCCCGCAAATTAGTTCAAATCTCCCGGAATCTAGAGCGAGACATACTGCGCGCATAACATACATAGCGCGCTATATATATATATATATATCAACATATGTGCATACATTCGTGTCTGGACGTGAGAGAGAGAAAAAAAATCACAGGACAGGTTAATAACTTTTGAAGGCTGGCTCTATTTATTATCAAAACAAAAATAAATGACAGCTAGATTAGATGGATGAGGGGCCGGGCGAGGGTGATCCTCGCTCAGATGCGGCACAACAGGTCATCAAACTGGGCGCGTGACAGGCGGAAGTACCGCTGACAGCGGCCGTCATCCAGCGCAGCTCCTGGAGCGAGCAAATGGTGAAACTCGCCAAACGGTTCGGCTCCGAAGGGTCCGGTGGACACAAATATACGGCGACGATGATCCCCACGCCGCTGTTCTGCTATCCAGAGTAAATACAGAGAGGTAACTCTCTTGATGAATGCTCGGTCGACATAAAAACAATGACCGCCAACGGATTTTGATTCTGACGCGCGTCACGCGCGTAAATTTCGCTTCAAACTTTACGCGCGCCAGTTTCGCTCTCTCTTTGAGTGACAGTTTATCTATCCAGTTGCAATAGAGAATGAAATGACGCTATTTTCTGATAGCCAATGAATTTCTGAAAAGACTGAAATGCAGCTTTTGTGGAATCATCCGATTACATTAGAATCCGTGCGCAAAAGCGAGAGTGATTCTCTGCGCGCGTGTGCTTAAACACAACAATCATCACGTGACAGGCTGCGCCGCTAAACTGGATATCGCTCATATTTTTTTCTCCCCTCCGATCTCCGATCTAGCGTTCTGGGCCGGTATCGGCGCGATACCGATGCCGTGGATCGGATCGGGACATCCCTAATAATATCCTGTGTATGTTATATTTGATTCTTGTGACATGGTGTTTGAAAGCACATGATGAAAATGCTAACAGGGGTTTTGTGTTTGTGTAGGGTGCCACTACCGTGTTTGTGTTTGCTTTGGAAGTGTATTGTTTCACACTGAAAGTGTGCCCTAACATTCGTAAATATTTGACATTGAGAAATTGACACTTTACTAAATTATCTGTTAAGATATTTTTTTGTTAATTATTCATTTTGAGTTTATAGTCTATTTGGTTTAAGCATTACAGTGACCCCGTGTGGGGGATTTGAGTAGTGTGGTTGAGTGATAAATTATCACCTGTGACTTGTTGAACTACTCAGTTTAAAGCATTGAAGATCTTAAAGAACATTTAAACAATTGATTGATTTAATAGAGGAAAAATAAAGCAAGTTGTAAAACGTGGTTCAGTGTCAATTGATTTGTTTTGTTAACTGGCAACATCTGTAATAATCCATACAGCTATATCAGATGACTATTGTTTGGTTTTGCGGAGCTGAGTAAGAACTGATGACGGCACGGCTTGATCTTTGGTTGACCAATCAGCAGAAAGGGGTGTTTTATTCCCATTTAGAAGACAAAAAGAGGCGGGCACTTCAATGATGTATGCTAAGCTATGCTAAAAGCGGTACCGCCAGAACCGGAGATCGGCTGAATGGATTCAAAAACGGTAACTCTGGGGGAGTTGTAAAATTAGCCTATTTCCAAAAAAAGTGGAGTATCCCTTTAAGTATTCTAAGACTGACTGAACACAACACAATTACAGACTATTTCCAACGACTGCAGCAGATTTTAAACACTGACTGTGTGAACTGGACACGACTCGGCGCTCTTGGGCGTGATCAGTCCTAAGTATCAAATTACATTCATAATCAGCCTTACAGTCCCTGGCTTGATCTTTGATCTTTCTTTTTTTTTTTTTTTTTGATAGGGACAATGCTCATTAATCAACAACAATACATGTTGTAAACAAGCCAGAGTTAGCTACTCGTGCTAGTTTTCATCTGCTGTCCCTAGCCAGGTCTTAGCAGGCTGCCTAAAATGCAAAAGTCAGTAAAAAATACATTTAATAAGTACAGTAGTAATATAATAAAATATGAACAGGACATATCAGGATCAATATAAGCCTAAAAAACATAAAGAGCATACACAGGCCATATATAAATATACATACACTCTCTCACCCATACATATACGCAAATAAATGTACACATATACATACGCACATCTCTACATACATTCATACATGTACACAACCCATATACACATACATCCATCCACATATACACATACAAGTGTATTTTAAACCTAAGTATAGGATGTATGCTTACACGTATAAGTGTCCCCAAACCAACACCTATGTTGTTTTTTAAAAGAGAAGAGACTATTACACTCCCTTAACTCTTTGGACAAACTATTCCAGAAAATGGTGGCTCTAATAGAGAAGACTGCATTTCCAAACCTGCTTTGTCTATACTGAACAATGCAGTCCCCTCTATTGACACTTGAGATATTCATATACAGCAAAATCCCCAGTGTTAAATTAAAACTTATGGTGTACATGTAGGTCCAACTACAGGGTGTTACAAATTAAAGGAGTAGTTCATTTTTTTTTTAAACTTTGAAAAGAAATTAAGGTTTTTGATGAAAACGTTCCAGCATTTTTCTCCATATAATGGACTTTACTGGTAGCCAAACGGTTCAAGGTCCAAATAAGAGTTTCAGTGTAAACTGCAAACTGTTCAAAGGGCTTTAAACGACACCAGACGATGAATAAGGGTCTTATCAAGTGAAACGATCGGTTCTTGGTACCCAAAGAAGTCCATTATATGGAGAAAAATCCTGGGTTGTTTTCATCAAAAAACCTTAATTTCTTTTCGACTGAAGAAATAATGTCATGGACATCTTGGATGACATGGGGGTGAGTAAATTATCAGCAAAAGTTTTTTTTTCAAGTGAACTACTCCTTTAACACTGAAGCAGACTTCAAGCCATTACACATTATTGCACTTATTATTACCAGTTTCAAACATTTACACACAGTCTTATTTAGATTTACAGAAGTTTAGATGTTGATGTTTTAAGGAATTTTATTTAATGTCACCATTATGATGATCAGTGTTTCATATAGTTGGACTCTTGACCATTTATTTTGTAATATTAGTTTTTATCTGACTACTCCAACTCTGTGTTCATAAAGCACATTTGTTGTGGCAAGAGAAAATGTGACCTGGGCTGCAATTCCCAAAAGCATTGTGAGCCTAAATTGATTGAACAGACCATTTATTGCTATTATTCTATGATCAAGTTAGGCTTAGGATGCTTTTGAGAAAGGAAGCCCAGGTAATGTTTAGATCAAATCCTTGTAGTGGCCTGATGTATTAAATTAGTATTATAAACTGATTATACAAATGTTTTATTTATATTCATTACATTAGCCAGTTGCAGTAATGCTTTAATGTTGTGAATGATTTAAAATCATACAAGGACATCAATAATCTACATATACATCTCAACAATGGTGACAATCACACAAATGCTTCATGTTGCAGTGCATGATGGGAGCCACTAATACAAATGCACCCACGGCTCACATAATGCATTACAGCATGAATATAATGCAGCTGAATTGTCCTGTAATTTTCATTGTTTTTTCCTGTTTGCTTTTATTTTGCTATTGTTTTGTTAGGGCTTTTTTAGCTTGTTTTGTGATGTTCAGAGTTGATCTGTTTGTCACTTTTTTGTTTATTGTCACCATTGTTGATATTCATATGCTTTGTGTCCAAACACAATAGCTTATGCGCACAAACTATGAGATATGCATTTCTGCACAGTTTCAGGACGTCTCGGTTACGTATGTAACCCTCGTTCCCTGAGTAGGGAACGGAGACGTTACGTCAGAAGTGACGGAGATTGGGGGTTTCGCATAGAAAGCCAATCCTCTTCGAGTATTTAAACACGAGCCAATGGCATGCAATGCCTTGGGGCTGCGGAAATTTGCATAGCGTACTCCGCCCTACTCCGTGAGTATAAAAGGAGGAAGTGAACGCAACCGCAGTATGTCTTCGCTGAGGAGCCAAGACTGAACTCGGCATCTACCCAGCGATACAGCAGAAGTGGCAGGGAGACGTAACGTCTCCGTTCCCTACTCAGGGAACGAGGGTTACATACATAACCGAGACGTTCCCTTTCGTAGTCACTTCGAGTTACGTCAGAAGTGACGGAGATTGGGGGTCTGTGCCATCACGCCAACTTCAGGCTGTCTTCCAGTGCCCTGCGAAAGTCTGAACCCCCGAGCCTTACCTGTTTTCCTTAGGGGATCCGACTTAACACAGGATTACCAAGGTACACTGGGAAACATATCCCGAAGGGGACATGCTACCAGCTGCCTACCGAAGGGAGGACTTACGAATACACATATGGCCACATAGGAACACATATGGAATCACTGGAGCACCAACCGCAGGTGGCTACTAATTTCAGCTCCAGGGGTGGCAGATGGCTTGCCAAGGGAAGACACATGGTCAGAGAGGCTTACAGTGGATAATACACATGAGACGGTTACCAAGGGGGAACCGTACGCATGGAGGCACCTAGCCAGCATCCAGAGCCACAGCAGTGGTGCCCGCATCGTCGGTGCTGGAGGACTCAAGGCTTCAATGGAAGAACTGAGGAAATATCGCACTTATCCAGTCCGGGGAGTGGAGTGGCGAGCAAGCGAAGACACCTGAGCGGATCCAGAACTGGCCGAAACGAGTACGTGAGAGGATACCGGCTCAATTCGCAGATTATAGAATCTGGCGAAGGTGTTGGGTGTCGCCCAGCCTGCAGCTCTGCAGATGTCTGTTAGCGAGGCGCCGTGCGCTAAAGCCCAAGAGGAGGCCACACTCCGAGTGGAATGGGCCGTCACACCAAGGGGGCACGGAAGGCCTTGCTGCTGGTAAGACAAAGCAATGGCATCCACAATCCAGTGGGACAGCCGTTGCTTTGAGAGAGCTCTTCCCTTCTGGCTCCCTCCATGACAGACAAAGAGCTGGTCTGAGGTCCTGAAACACTGCGTTCTGTCGACATAGGTGCGGAGAGCACGTACCGGACAGAGCAGTGCCAAGGCTGGGTCTGCCTCCTCCGGGGGCAGCGCTTGCAGGTTCACCACCTGGTCCCGGAAGGGAGTGGTGGGAACCTTGGGCACATATCCAGGCCGGGGTCTCAGGATCACGTGAGAGTAAGCCGGCCCGAACTCCAGGCACGCTTCGTCAACGGAGAATGCGTGCAGGTCCCCCACCCTCTTGATGGAGGCCAATGCAACCAGGAGCGCTGTCTTCATGGACAGAAACTTTAACTCTACCGATTGCAAAGGCTCAAAGGGATGCCTCTGCAGAGCACTTAAAACTACCGAGAGGTCCCAAGAGGGTACGAGGGGAGGACGAGGCGGATGCAGCCTCCTCGCTCCCCTCAGGAACCTGATGACCAGGTCGTGCTTCCCTAAGGACTTACCTTCCACTGCTTCATGAGAAGCGGCAATGGCCGCGACGTAAACCTTAAGGGTGGAGGGCGACAGCCTGCGCTCCAACCCTTCTTGCAGGAAGGAAAGCACGACACTGATCGAACATCTCCGGGGGTCTTCTCCGCGAGAAGAGCACCAATTGACGAAGAGGTTCCACTTCAACGCATAAAGGTGTCTCGTGGACGACGCTCTTGCGGAAGTGATGGTTGCCGCCACCGCAGGTGGCAGCGAACTCAAACCTGCCTCGTCCCGTCCAGGAGCCACACGTGCAGCCTCCAAAGATCGGGACGAGGGTGCCACAGAGTGCCCCGTCTCTGAGAGAGTAGGTCTGGTCTCAGAGGAATAGGCCAAGGAGGTGCTGTCGCGAGGAGCATGAGATCGGAGAACCACGTCTTGGTGGGCCAGTAGGGGGCTACCAGCAAGACCTGCTCCTCGTCCTCCTTGATCTTGCACAACACCCGTGCAAGGAGGCTCACTGGGGGAAACGCATACTTGCGTGGGCCCCGTGGCCAGCTGTGCGCCAGCGCATCCGAGCCGAGAGTGCCGCGGGTCAGAGAATAAAACTGGGCGCAGTGGGACGAGTCCCGAGAGGCGAACAGGTCTATCTGTGCCTCCCCGAACTCGTCCCAAATCAGCTGGACCGACTGGGGATGGAGTCGCCACTCGCCGGAGATGGGGCGGACCCGGGACAGCTCGTCGGCTGCCCAGTTCCGGTCTCCAGGAATGTAAACTGCACGAAGGGACCTCAGGTGCTTCTGACTCCATATCAAGAGGTGGCGGGCGAGCTGCGACAACTGGCGTGAGCGTAGACCCCCCTGGTGGTTGATGTACGCTACTGCCGTAGTGTTGTCTGAGCGGACAAGCACATGCTGGCCCTTGAGCAACGCTCGGAAGCGGCGAAGGGCGAGCCGTACTGCCAACAGCTCGAGGCAATTGATGTGCATGAGGCGCTGGGCTCCTGTCCAGGAACCGGCGGCTGCATGCCCATTGCACATGGCACCCCAACCCGTGGTAGATGCATCCGTGGAGACAACGAGATGCCTGGAAACTCGCTGAATAGGGACGCCGGTCCGTAAAAAGCTGAGGTTCGACCACGGGAAGAAGGTTCGGCGGCACGCTGGAGTTACTGGAACTCGGAGCGAGCCGCGATGCCATGCCCACCTCGGGACTCGATCGCGAAGCCACAGCTGAAGCGGTCTCATATGAAGCAAACCGAGCGGCGTTGCCGCGGCCGCGGATGCCATATGCCCCAGGAGCCTCTGAAATAGTTTCAGTGGAACCGCACTCTTGCCCTCGAACTGTCGAAGACAAGTCAGCAGTGAGTGCGCGCGCTCGTTCGTGAGCTGCGCGGACATGGCGACCGAGTCTATCTCCATGCCGAGAAAAGAGATCCTCTGCACGGGGCAAAGTTTGCTCTTCTCCCGGTTGACCCGAAGGCCCAAACGGGCTAGGTGCCGGAGCACCAAGTCTCTGTGTTCGCAAAGCTGAGCTCGAGAGTGTGCTAGTATCAGCCAGTCGTCGAGATAATTCAGGATGCGAACCCCGTGTTCGCGAAGGGGAACAAGGGCTGCCTCGACGATCTTCGTGAAGACGCGAGGGGACAGAGCTAACCCGAATGGGAGAACGGCGTACTGATATGCCTGGCCCTCGAAGGCAAACCGAAGAAACGGTCTGTGTCGAGGTAAGATGGACACATGGAAGTACGCGTCCTTCAGGTCGATCGCTGCAAACCAATCCTGATACCGAACACATTCGAAAATGCGTTTGGCCGTGAGCATTTTGAACGGTAGTCGATGGAGAGAATGGTTCAAAATGCGCAGGTCCAGGATCGGTCGTAACCCACCGGTCTTCTTGGGGACAATGAAGTAGGGGCTGTAAAACCCGGACTTCACCTCGGCTGGAGGGACCGTCTCGATTGCACCCTTCGCCAGCAGGGTCGCAATCTCCGCTCTCAGGACTGGGGCATTGCCACCAACTATCGTGGAGCGAACTCCCCTGAAGCGGGGAGGAGACCGTGCGAACTGAATCGCGTAGCCGAATCTGATCGTTCTGATGACCCAGCGGGATATCCCGGGAAGCGCTAGCCAGGCTTCCAGGAAATGAGCCAACGGGGTCATGCGAACCACAGACGTCCCCCCGGAGGGGCAGCGGTGCGGGTCGACTGGCACGCGTGCAGGGGTTACCCCGCTCGGATGCGTCGAAGCCCGCTCCCCGACAGAAGGGACCAGGGAAAGCGGAGCGTTCCACGGGGGTCTGTTCTGCCGGGGGTCTGGCGACAGAGGGGGAAGGGATTGGTGTAGCCCGGGGACGACACACGCACCCTTCCGCGCCCTCAGAGACAGAGAGGAGTGTGTGGGCTGACGCACGGGGGCATCGAGCGCACCCACTCCAGTCTGTGAGCTCAGTGAGGATGTCAAGTCTTTCTTTAACCAGTTCAGGGTGCTGCCCACCCGTGGGTGAGCAGCGGGGAGCTGAGAACAAAAGATTCTCCCCCGGCCCTCCACCGGGGGAAGGAGGGGGCCTGCTACCGCCTCCTGAGAAAGACTCGAGATCGTCACTGAGCGGCCCGTGTCAGGATCTTCGCTTGGCCTGGCGTTTAGCGGGGCGAGCGGCCTGAGGGGGCTGAGACGCCGGCCTGCGGCCTCCTCGACGCCGGGGCCCGGGTGAAGGCTGCTGCTGGGGCCGGGCGGGAGGGAGGGGAGCCGCAGGGGGGCGTCCTCGGCGGCGAGCAGAGGGAGGCACCTGCGCCGATGACTGGGTGGAGGCAGCAGCTGGTCGTCGGGGCAGGATGTGTTTAATGGCCTCCGTCTGCTTCTGGGCGGTGGAGAACTGCTGGGCGAAGTCCTCGACCGCACCGCCGAAAAGGCCAACCTGGGAGAGCGGAGCGTCGAGCAGACGAGTCCGCTCAGCGCTCCGCGTGTCCGCCAGGTTGAGCCAGAGATGGCGCTCCTGAACCACCGAAGTGGCCATCACCTGACCGACGGCGCGAGCGGCCACTTTCGTTGCCCGGAGAGCAAGGTCAGTGGCGGACCGCAGATCTTTAAATGCCGTCGAGTCAGTCCCGCCCTCGTGCATGTCTCTGAGCATCTTCGCTTGGAAGACCTGCAAAGTGCTCATGGCATGCAAAGCGGAAGCCGCCTGTCCCGCCGCTCTATAGGCTCGCGCCGCCATAGCAGACGAGAACCCACAGGCTTTGGATGGGTGCTTAGGAGGACCACGGGTGGAGGCGCTCTGTGGACACAGCTGCATCGCAACAGAGCGCTCCACCGGGGGCATCCCAGTGTACCCACGGGCGGCCCCACCGTCGAGGGGGGGAAAGGCGGGGGAGAGATCGCGCTCTCGAGTGGACAAAGGAGCCCCCCAAGAGCGCGATAACTCCGCATGCAGCTCGGGGAAAAAAGGTATTGGAGTTGGCCGTGGCCTTGCGGCGGCAGCTTTGTCCAGATACCAGTTATCCATCCGCGAGAGATCGGGGCAGGATGGAGGTTTCCATTCTAGCCCGATACTCCCAGCGGCTCGAGACAGCATGGCCGTCAGCTCGGGATCTGACACGGGCAACGCTGGCACTCCCGAAGGGGGCAACGCAGCCGCATCTTCCTCTCCCGAGGACTCAAGCCCGCCTAGTGATGCTGTGATAGACATCACATCATCATCTGGAGCGCTGCTCGAAGCAGCCGGTGCCGCCGAAGAGACAACCGACCGAGTCGCGCTAGCGCTCGCTGGCTCACGCACTGAGGCGGGAGGTGTGGCCCGAGGAATCGTCGGGGCTTTATCCCACACCGTCACCGTTAGATCGCCGGGTCCCCGAGTCGACGGGCCCCCTTCCGTGAAGGAAGCCGATCGAGTAGGGGGGACCGGGGCTCTCACTCTAGTGAGATCATTGAGCCTCGACCTCAGTGTGGAGATGGTCATGCTCCCACAGAAGGAACATGAGTCATCCACGAACGCTGCTGCTGCATGCTGAATGCCCAGGCATACAAAGCAGCGTTCGTGACCATCAGATGACGACAGAAATCTACCACATCCAGAAGGGCACGGGCGAACCATCTTTAAAAAGACGTGCCGCGTGCAGCTCTTTCACTTTCACTTTTATGAGAAAGGAGAAATTCACTCTTTCAGCGCTGAAGCTGCCAGGGAGAAGTGCAAAGTCTGGCAGACCACTGCTCAGATCGCAGGCAATGCAAAATCTCGCTGGGTACCGCCGTCACACCAACACTGAAGAGGACGCTCGTTCTCGAAGAGTCTTGAATCAGCTTTTAGGAGTGAAGAGGTTCTCTTGGCTCCGAAGCGAAAACATACTGCGGTTGCGTTCACTTCCTCCTTTTATACTCACGGAGTAGGGCGGAGTACGCTATGCAAATTTCCGCAGCCCCAAGGCATTGCATGCCATTGGCTCGTGTTTAAATACTCGAAGAGGATTAGCTTTCTATGCGAAACCCCCAATCTCCGTCACTTCTGACGTAACTCGAAGTGACTACGAAAGGGAACCCTAGTTTTCTGTTTGAGCGCTACTTTCTGAACTGGATCACCAGGAACTTTCATTTAACCCCATTTTGCGGCAAAGATCACAGACGGGGCCAGATTATTGTTGTTCGACATTCATCATTCAAATAGAGTTCAAAATAATATTCTTAGAAATGTGATTTGTAAGTTAAATGAGAGATGTGAAACAGTCACCTATATTTGTGTTTTTTTTTTATTTTATAGATTTGTAATGTTGGGCTTTATTATATGTTATATTTAATTTTTTTCAATGCATTTTGCCCAAGTGGAAAAGTTGAAAGATAAAATGTAGGTTTCTTTTAGGATTAACACTCATACGGGTTTAAAAAAAAAGCCTTCTATCACTAAGGGTTAAAACAGCATATAATTAATCACTATTTCCTGGTTATTGCATTGAATTAATCACGTTTGTTGCATTTAAGCAATTCAGATTTCTCTTGGTGTAGTAAAGTTTACTTGAACTTCAATATTTCCAAAATAAAATGTGTTAAAAACATTCAAAAGTTGAGTGCACACATATTGTGTTGTTATGAAAATAATACATTAAGTACTATCAATTTAACCCCACTTGTAATGTCTTTTTTAATTAGAAATTTGTTTGTTTTTAAAAATGTACTTACAGACTGAGGTAGCAGCAAACATTAGGCAGTGTATGTACATGTTCAATATCCCAAGTGTCTCAAATGCTTCTGCTAAATGGTGAGGCTTCACTCTTGAGCCAAGGTTGGCCATATTTAAGCACTGTGAGAAACATGCACGACTTCCCAAAATGGTCAAAATTAAGAATTTTCTATAGAGAATCAATAAGGTTGACATAACACCTGGGGACTCACATCACAGAAAGGAATTATAATGCCTTAAACACATAAAAAGTCAAATATTTGTCTAAATATATGACTATACATAAAACAATCATCTTTGGCGCATTTCTACATGTAACATGAGATGACACTCCTGCAAAAGCTACCGCTCACAGATGACCAAATGACCAAAACTATTATGTGTTGTTTATTCATATTGCTACAGGGCAAAAGACCTGTCAGTTTAATATAATACAGGGGGTTTCAAAGTCAAAGCTCCTTCTGAAATTACACAATGTCCCTCCAGTATTAATTACAAGGGGGTGGCATGAGGACCGTGAGGGGATGGCAACACCAAAGCATTCAATCATTTATACTAAATTTAATATCAAAATATCATCTCTACAAAATCTATGTACTATTATTAAAGACAAAACAGCCACACACAACAATTATCAAGATCCAAATGATCCAGCGATCCAGTAGAAAGTGTCTTCACTGAAAGTATAGGGTTTGGTAAAACAGGCAACAGAAACACGCAAGTGTCAAAATGAACAAATTGATTGAAAAAAGAAAACACTTCCTCTAACTGTTAGATTAAAAGAGCAGTACAAATTGTTTACAAATGTTTTGTGTTGTTAGGCATGTGATCATAATATGTGGGTTTAAAATTGGATTAATGCGTCTCACAGCACTATAGTCTTCATGAAAGGATTATTATGTTACCACAAATCATTAAATATATTACCTTTTATTGAATAACTGCTTTGAAATGGGAATTTTTAAATTGGCGCCACTCTCGCATTGAGACAGGCAGCAGAGACGCAGCAGTGATGATTATATTTATAATACTTTAACATTTAAATCTTTAATAAATTAACAATTATATATATATATATATATATATATATATATATTCGTAAAGGGAAAAGTTACCAACGACCTGTTTGGACAGCCGAACACAACGAATTATGATCCAACCTGTTTCACTTCCCTGTGACTGAAAATTTTCGGTTTTCAATCCAATCAAGTGTTTACATGTCCTTTCAATCAGAATAGAATTTAGAAAAGGTCTAAATCCCGCTATCTGATTTGAAATTCTGATCCCACCCCATTCGAAATTTAGGCCACATTTACACATAGTATTCAAACAAATGTTTCCTTGTCCTACCCTTCGTGTAAACGGGGCATTTCGGATTGAGCTCTATATGAACTCAATAAGGTTTTACATGAAGGCTTTTCAGTTCGATTGGGCAGTCAGTCCGATTACTTGGGTTGGATATCGTTTGAATTTTAACAATTCGATTCTGATTCTACTTATCAATTCCGATTATTAACGATTTCTTATTTCGATTCCAATAAGGCAAAACAATTTTTTTTAAATCATTCACATTTATTTTAAAACTTATCGCAAAACATTTCAATTTAGCTGAATACCATGAACAAAAATCAACAGGTTAAAGAAGACTTGCTCAAGAAACCTTTGTCTATGGTTTGAAAACTCCATATAAAAAAAACAACAACAGCATCCACAACTAATCTGATTATCAACTGCTAAAATAAAAACTAAAAAATCACTTATAATTGGAGTCAGATAAAATTATTCAAATTATTCTGCATTTCCGTAAGGTTTTGGACGAATTTGGTCTGACTATAAGCCTGAAGAAAACGGAAGTTATGTACCAGGAGTTATCAAAAGACACCTATTTAACTATAATCCACGTGTTATTTCAAGTGATTGCAACAATATCCAAGGAGGTGGACCACCGAATTGCCAAAGCCTGTAGCTCCTTCGTAGCCTGGGAAAACCCAGACAACTTCCGGCAAATTTAGATTTGCTCTAAAAGTTAGTCTGACAAAGAGCTCATTCAAACCCATTTCCAGTCTGCAGAAATCACGGCACCAATCAGAAACGTTAGAGCGGGCTTTACACTATGATGACAGCGCTGGGATTTTGAAGCAGATTTTGTAGCCTACATTACAAAGATGGTCGAACCTCACTCGCTCGAATCAGCTATCGCGTCTGTTTTTAAGCGATTTGAATGTTTCCTCTTTGTTAAAAACCGAGCAAAGAACAACACTCGGAGCCGCCGCTCTGAAAACATCATCTCCTTCATCACTCTGATTGGTTTTAGGTCCACCCGCGACGTCCGGTGGTGACGCCCCTCTGGAAATGATTTGTCTATGACGCTTTGCCAGACCATATCTCAGTTACAACTGAGAATGGTCTGGTTTTAACAAGGCTAGCTCCTTCGGCCACCTACAAAAATGTGTCTCTGGAGGAACTGCTCACTGTGCCTGCTAACTAAGATCCAAGTTTACAAGGCAATTGTCCTCTGCACTCTACTGTATGTTTCTGAGTCATGGGTCCAGTCCAGAAAGCACATCCAACTGCTTGAGTCCATCCATCAACGTTGTCTCCATTTCATACATCCTACAATCTCTGACCTTCAAGTAATAAACCATGACCCCATGGGTTTCAACATCAAAAAAGATCAAAAATCGATCAGTTGAAATGGTCATTCAATTTTCATTTTCAGTTTACCAACAACCCCCATTCAACCATATCAGTCCATAGCCCCTGGACTGAGAATTGGGAAATCCCAAATTACCTCACCTCTTGACCCTCTTTTTATTGATGATAAAAATCTCCCTGCCTCCAGTTATCGGTTCCAAAAGAACTTCCGTCAAACAAAAAATCAGTCCTCAACAGTTCCGACATCCCAACCTAGCATTCTCTTTCCACTCCTTAATCATAGGGGCAGGCACCACAGCAGCCCAGAAGGGCCTACCCGAACACCAAATAAATAAAAATGCTTCGACCATTTTGCATCTTACAATGTAGGCTCTCCTGTTTTAATTGCAGAGTGAACTTCCTATTTATACATTTACAAATTGGGGGTCTCTCTCCTTCAAAACGCAGCGGGAGCCCTCCCGGTCGAATTGCATTGTGAGCTTTCCGTTCGGCACTGTGGGGGCTCTTCCTCTCCGAATCACTGTGTGACCGTTCATGTTTTTTACCATCGAGGCTCTCCCATTCGGATTGCAGTGTGGGCCCTCCTACCTGAACAAGCGGACTGGAGGCATCAAGGACTGTCTGTCCCTTGGGCACAGCAGGTCTTCATGTCTTTAAGGGATCTTAACCCCTGTGTCAAAAGGACGGCAGTTCTGCATTTTTTCTATGTACCATAGGCTCCCTCCCAAAAGAAAGAATTGGCTACCCAACGACCCAACCTTTCCTTGCCCCACCTGCTCTAGAGCAAAGGTGGAAAGTCCAGGGGTCAGAAAGTAAAAGTCCAAATCAAAAATCAAAAACTCCAGTGTTAAATGAACTCTCCTGGGAGTATATTTGGATCGAGACTCAAGAGTGTTAAAGTTAATGACATAACTAAGTCTTCGAAGACACCTGATGTTAACAAGCAGAATCACTGAAGGAGAAAATCTATATTTTAGTCACCATTATGGTGATCAGTGTTTGCTTTTGTCGGGCAGTTGACTTTTAAGGAATGATTACCTTAACATTTTGTGCGGCTGTTGTAATTAAATTTTAACAGTCAGATGAACAAAGAGAAAAGGTGATCAGATGTTGTTGGTTATGTTTATTGATGGTGTTATTTTCATTATTATCATTCATTATTGCTATTTTCAAAGCCACGCTGTGTACCTAATGGGGACAGTACATTCTCCACAGATATTTTTGCTCAAAGGCAAAAGGACAAACATGGTTTACAACCTTTTTAACTCCAAGAAATGTCTAAAAAATAATAAAAAAATAATAGTTTTAAAATAAAATAAAACTCTGTCAATACAGCTGTCACCCACCCTATAGTGATGGATCTTTACATAGAATATGACCTGCGAGGAGTCATGTAGTTTGGCCATTCAATGAAGATCTTGCCCTTGAGCGAGACACTTAAGCCCACATTGCTTCAGGGAAATCAATTGTAATCAATTCATGAAAGTTATAAATTGCATTGAATCAACAAACAAATTCCACTTGCCATGGTCATTTGGCAATATATATGAATTATCTAAAATAAATACAAATATGTTCCAACCAAGGAAACATGAAAAATAAATAAATAAATAAATAAATAAAGGTTTGTTTGTTTAGAAACATGTGTGTTTGTAACACACGTTTGATCATCCAGCTGTCAGGTCTTCTGTGTTCGAGCTTCCCAAGGACGCTGTACTTCGTCAACAATGGATACAGTTTATGTTTGATTATGTTCCTAAAAATGATGATGTAATCTAGCTCTCTGTGCTGCGCATTTTACGAAGACCGCTTCCAGAATCTCCACAAGTTCAACACCGGATTCAACAAGAAACTGTTACTACATGAAGCACTTCCAACTTTAAAACCAGAGGCAGCAGTTGTTGGGCCACAACCTGTAAGTAGGCCAAGACTTAATCATTTTAAATGTATTTGCATGTTTAATTTCAGACGTAGCCTTGTGTTTTATTTTTTATCAAATGTCAGCGCTGGCTTTATAGCCACTAGGCTACTAGTTATGCTATTTTGTGTCTACGACAAACGCGTACAAACAATATGGACTAATTTTTTTTATAAGTACTAATTTTGTAAATGTATTTTCATGTATATATGCTTTATGACGTTATTTTCGATTTGATCAAGAACGTAAACCAATGCCAACGCTGTTTGTGTATATAACGTTAGTAGCCAGTCAGTGTAAAACAAACGTGTATAAAGTTTAAAAAAATATAGGCAAATTATCATTCAGAAACGTTTAGTAAGAGCAGTGTGTGGTGAGGTTCTGCTTGCCTCTCTTCATTGCGGCTTTCTCTGTCTGATTCTGCCTCAAACTGATACTGCAGTTCGACACCATTATTTACATCTGGACCGGAGCTCATGACATGCACGTTTCGCCCGTAAAGGTAATGGGCGTTAACCTTCCGGACAATGTGAGCAACAGTTTAGCCAATCACAATACACCGGCCCAAACTAACCAATCTGAGCCCACTGCCTGTTTCTGCGGGAGCGGTTTCATAGAATCAGGAAGTCGACCGCTCGTTCGAGGACAGAGGAGAGCGCGGCTGACAATAAAGGTGAAGTTTATGAAAAATAAGACTTTTAAAAAAAGAAAAAACACAAATACATGTTATATTGCACCCCATAAACACAATCATGCAAAGAATAAAAGCAGTAACCAATTCTCCTATTCCTCTGTCTATCTGATTCCTCTGACCCACGCTGATATAACCTTGTCTGATTGTCCGCAGCCTGCCTCTCGACCTCCTGCCCGTCCCGGATTCTGATTCTCTGCCGCCCACCTCGGCACTAAGGCTGTCCCAGGATACTGAAAGTTCCTGAACCTCCTGCCCGGTTCGACTCACGTCTCAGTCTGCCTCCTATTATTATTATTACCCTGAGTTTACCCTGACTTTTCTGTTTAATAAACTCGTTGCATATGGATCAATCTCGCCCCACTGAGTCATTACAGTTTGCAGTTTTGCAGACTTGGTCTGAAAATTTGTGAATGGTTTTACTGAGTGAGCCTCAAGTTCCACTTTTAGTGTGTAAGCAGTTTAAAAAAAACACTTAGAAATCAAAACAACAAACAAATACATTTTTCACCCTTGCATTTCTATTTATTTTGTAAATATATTTTTTGATTATACACATATTGGTAATTCATCACCATTATTTCTATAGCTTTATACAATACAGATTGTTTTAACAACAGAAACAAATTCAAATTCTACTGAACAGCAGCTACAACAAGCCAAAAGTGTCATTATTCAGCTCAAGTCACAGTGTTGATTCAGTATACACTCTTAGAAGAAAAGGTTCTATATCTATATATTCTATATATTTGGAACCCCTAAAATGCAATGCATGAATGATCACAAAATTCAAGATATGGTGGTTAAAAAATGTAATTAATCAATATCACACAAAGAGTGCCATTTCAGTATTTATCCTCCAAAAATCTGCATGATTAAAATGTGATATTAAGTTACTACAACAGTTTATAATATATATTTATAATAATTTAATAACAACTACAAAATGTTGCAGAATAATGTAATATATGAATGAATAATAGCCTTTAAAGAACCCTTGTGCCAAAAGTGTTCTTTCTTGTCATTATAGAACAATTTTTAGCATAAAATGTCCGTTGGAGTTGAGTAAAGAACCCAATGATACATATATAGAACCCTTTTTTCTAATAACTGAAACATTCATCAATTGTGTGTACATACTGCACAGTGTATTTGTGCACATATATGTACGTGTGACAAACTCCTGTACACCCCACCACATACCAAACAAGCAAAAGACACAAGAGAGCTTTACATTTTTCACAACTGTGTGTATGTGGCAAATCATTTTATGTTTGTGTGTAGAGTTACTGAGCAAAAACATAATTTTTGGATGAATTAAAATAGTTTTAAATTATGTGTTTGCTTTTGCAAGAGATGTATGATGTTTTGCATGTTGTGTGCATGTTTTATAGTTTTGTGTCTGTTTGAAGAAATTTAGCGATAGTTTCAGAAATTGTATATAAGCAATTTGAAAAAGCGATAATATTTTATTGTCTGCTATTTTTCACTTCACTCATTGTGGCCATAACATGGAGAGATCACTGTGAAATCAAAGTGTCGACTGGGTTGTGTGTTATCTCATGTACTGTATTTAATACCATTCCAGAACCCAAAGCTTCCCAAGCACAGACAGAAACACAATAATGGTGATAATGTAAAGAACCAAGGAGGTCACATCTAAGATTCTTGCCACTCTGGTCCAGCTGAAGCTTCTCTGCATCTCGTTCTGATCTATAACTGAGTCTGGAGGGCTCTGCAGGTCTCTCACACCGTCTATGAGAAGAAAAACAAAGCATGACCGTGGATCAATAATTATTGTTGTCAGTATCATCTCATATACAATTCTTCGATTGGGAATTGCTGATAGCTGTGTAGATTCTTACCATCGAATCCAGTAGCAGCTGCTGTGTTTTCTACTGCTGTTCTGCTCTTAGATCCTTTAGCCATCAGATAATTCACAATGATGGTCTCCAAAATGCTGATGCCAATAAGACAGAAAATCCCACTGCAGTAAACCCCTGTGAAGACAGCAAAATACATCATGCCTCTGAAAATACACCCCTGGTACTTTGTTGTTGATGTTCGAATTGTAAGACTTAGGGCCGATCCCAATTCTACCCCTTACCCCTTCACTTTCCCCTTCCCCTCCATTTTGCGCGTCCACGTGAAGGGGTAGGGTTGTCCCAATTCTCTTTTGGTTGGAGGGGGAGGGCTAGGGGGAAGGGCCAGATAGCCCTTCAAACGAAGATTTTTCGGGAGCACACTTCAAACGAAGGGGTATGAGAAGTGTCACTGCTAACCCAGGCTGGCTGCCCAAGCGACAAAGGAGACCCATAAATTTAAGTATTTGTGGCTTTAATAAGTATTGTAACGACAAATAATGATTTGCTTTATGTTACATTCAATATTGTGTTCATATTTACGGTCAGTTTCTTCACAGAAACGTTTGTAAAAAAAATCGCTAAAATTACTGTAGTTTGCTAACGATAGTCCCGCAACATATTTTCGTCGTCTCCGTTTTTTCCTGCGAACTTCACAAGATGCAAGAAAATAGCTGTAACCCACGCGACTGAGATAACTGCAGCTGTCGACGGGATCTTGGAAGTTGTGATAAACATCGGCGCATCTCCTGTGACGTAGGCGCTAGCGACGACTTATAATGACGTTTAACGGAGGCGTAGTGGTGTCCCATTTCTTAGGGGAATATTTTCACCCCTACGCATTGCCACTCTGGGCCAATCCCAATTCTACCCCTTACCCCTTCACTTTCCCCTAGCCCTACCCCTTCGCCTTCCCCTTGACCCTTGAAACAGAGTGGCAATGCGTAGGGGTGAAAATATTCCCCTAAGAAATGGGACACCACTACGCCTCCGTTAAACGTCATTATAAGTCGTCGCTAGAGCGCCTACGTCACAGGAGATGTGCGGATGTTTATGCCGTCGACAGCTGCAGTTCTCAGTCGCGTGGGTTACAGCTATTTTCTTGCATTTATCTTGTGAAGTTCGCAGGAAACAACGGAGACGACGAAAATATGTTGCGGGACTATCGTTAGCAAACTACAGTAATTTTAGCGATTTTTTTACAAACGTTTCTGTGAAGAAAATGTCCGTAAATATGAACACAATATTGAATGTAACATAAAGCAAATCATTATTTGTCGTTACAATACTTATTAAAGCCACAAATACTTAAATTTATCGGTCTCCTTTGTCGCTTGGGCAGCCAGCCTGGGTTAGCAGTGACACTTCTCATACCCCTTCGTTTGAAGTGTGCTCCCGAAAAATCTTCGTTTGAAGGGCTATCTGGCCCTTCCCCCTAGCCCTCCCCCTCCAACCAAAAGAGAATTGGGACAACCCTACCCCTTCACGTGGACGCGCAAAACGGAGGGGAAGGGGAAAGTGAAGGGGTAAGGGGTAGAATTGGGATTGGCCCTCTGTTTCAAGGGTCAAGGGGAAGGTGAAGGGGTAGGGCTAGGGAAAAAGTGAAGGGGTAAGGGGTAGAATTGGGATTGGCCCTTTGTGGGTGTGTATTTTCATCTTACACTGTTAACCCTTTGAACCCCACAGGAAAATCCTGTAGTGTCCACACTAAAAGTAACATTGACGCAGTGTTGCAGCGATATATTTAAGTGAATATGTAAGTGATTGTTGTGATGAATACCTTTAGAACACATTAGTGATGAACAAATTAAAACACATTAGTGTTATCAGCAAAAGTTTTTTTTTTTTTTTAAAGTGAACTACTCCTTTAAATGAAAGACGCCCCACTCTCCCCATACCCAAAGTGCACAGATGGTGTTGTATTTCTTTTGAAGTAGGTTGATGTGCATACTCTTTTTAATAACACAACACAAATATGAAAGGATTTGCGAGCGTTCAACAATAAATCCCTAAATTCACAGATATATTTAAAGGTGGGGTAGGTCGAAATTTTCTTTAAAAAAACAAACTTTTTCCCAAATATGTTAAAACTGTCTATACCAATACATAATTAAAATGTAAGTAGTCTGAAAAAGTCTACCTTTTCTGTCAAAGATACTGGAAAAAGTAGGATCCTCACAACTGTGTTCCTTTCTTGAAAGAAATGATATCTGCGAGAACTTTCAGTCAGGATTTAGACCACATCATAGTACCGAGACAGCTCTCATCAGAGTCACACATGATCTGCTCTTATCATGCGATCATGGTTGTATCTCTCTATTAGTGTTACTCGATCTTAGTGCTGCATTTGACACAATTGACCACAACATTCTTTTAAATAGACTAGAAAACTATGTTGGCATTTGTGGAACTGCATTAGCATGGTTTAAATCATACTTATCTGACCGTTATCAGTTTGTAGCAGTAAATGAAGAGATGTCTTATCGATCACAAGTTCAGTATGGCATACCACAAGGCTCAGACCGCTGCTGTCTCTGTACATGCTACCATTAGGAGATATCATATGCTGATGATACCCAGTTGTATATTTCTTCAAAACCTAACGAAACTTACCAACTCACAAAATTAACGGAATGCATAGCTGATATAAAAAATTGGATGAGTAGTAATTTCATACTACTAAATTCTGAAAAAACAGAGATTCTTCTGAAAAAAAGAAAACTTCCACACGTAACTTACCAACTCTGCAGAACTGTTATCAACAATTGCCTCTGAGTTTGACTGTTTTGCCATTGCTGGAGATTTCAACATTCATATAGATAATGCAGAAAACAATATGGCAAAAGAAATCAAAACTGTTTTAAAAACTTTTGATCTGACTCAGCATGCACACGGTCCCACACACAATCGTGGACACACTCTAGATTTACTTATCAGTACGGGTTTAAACATCTCATCGATTGTGGATTGTTATTAAGGATGTAGCACTGTCTGATCATTTCTGTATTTTCTTTGATATATTGATCTCTCCTGCAGTTGAAGCTAGATCTGTGTCTGTCAAGAAGAGATGCTTAAATGAAAACACTGGTGTGCTATTTATGAAGGCTATATCTTTAAAACCAAGCATATCTGCTGACTCTGTTGATTTTCTCCTTGATTCTTTTAACTCAAAAATTAAGAGTGTAATTGATGATATTGCTCCTGTAAAAGTCAGGAAGAATAGTGGCAGACAAAAAGCACCTTGGAGAAACTCAACAGCAGTGCAAAATATGAAAAGACAATCCAGAAGAGCAGAACGCATGTGGCGGAAGACAAAACTTGTAGTCCATTATAACATCTACAAAGACAGCATCCATGCTTTCAATAGGGAACTAGGCAAAGCTAGACAGACTTTCTTCTCAAATATTATAAACAGCAATATAAACAACACACGCACTCTTTTTGCTACTGTAGAGAGACTGACAACCCCCCCGAGCCAGATTCCCATAGAAATGCTCTCAGAAAGGAAATGCAGTGAGTTTGCTTCTTTATTCTCTGAGAAAATCAATAACATCAGAAAGGTGATCAGCACATCCTTGAGTTGCTCTGGGGTCAGGCAGATCAGACCACAACCTGAGAAAGTAGTTACTATGTCTGATTCCGAAGAAATCGATGGCACAATTTTGGTAGAAACCGTACAGCACCTTAAAACATCCACCTGCGCCCTTGACGCACTTCCCACGTCTTTTTTCAAAAGTGTGTTAAACTGTTTAGAAGCAGATCTCCTAGAACAGAGGTCTCAAACTCGCGGCCCGCGGGCCGCATTTTGTGGCCCCCTACTTGATATTAAAGTTTAATGTTAGTGCGGCCCGCCGTTGCGTTTGCCGCGTTTTTTTATTATTATTATTATTTTTATCCCTTATGGGCTACCATATATAGTCTCGTGACAGCTTACGGTGGGTTTGTTGTCAGTTGTCATAGACAACCACGAAGTACAAATATACTGCGCCTGGAAAAAATGAGCGCGTCGCTTCAATTATGAGCGCGCTCGGCGCTTGATGCGCACCGTATCTGAAACGTACTTGACCGTGCAAAATATGTGAGCGCGATATGTGAACATGCCCAAGGCGAGCTACCACCACCAAATCAGGCCACAGCTAATGATAGCTCGCGAGCGACGTGTTGGATACCCCTGCTCTAAAACAATGTGAGAATAATCATTTTGAGCTTGTAATGTGTTGTGTCTGAAGGCAATGAAAGTTGAACTCGTTCATATTTTGGGCGAACGTGAACTGAACGTAGCGTACTGTATTACTGCCTGATGAACGTTACAGTGAACTTGTTCATTATAGTGTCTGTGAACCGAGGAGCGAGGAGGCGTCGTAAGATCATTTAAAAGGGTTTTATGAGATCGGTGAGGATGGGAAAATCTTACATGTCTGTGCAAACTTTGCCCGTCGATAAAATGATTGTTATCTGTGGTTGTATATGGGCTGTGGCAATAATAATAGCCTATAATAATAAAAAAGAAGCTCGCAGCAACATATGGAAAAAAAGTTAATTTTAACTAGTTCATTTTAAAATTTGTGAACTGAACTTTGAACTAGTTCATGTAATGAACTTGGTCCAACAGGTTGATAAGAAGGTTTGCTTTGATATGTGCAAAGTCAGTAATTTGCCTATACATGTGTAGAAATAATTATTTGTATTTCAAAAGCAATAATTGTTTTTCTAAGTATCATAAAAGGAAATGTGCCTTTTGGAAAAAAAAAACATTTAATATAATAGTGTTGTATAAAGAAAATAAAAAGCAAATTTGACTATCATCACAAAGATGTGTATATGAAAAAGACAAAGTTTGTAAAATTAACTTCAATTGTCAGAAGGACAGCTCATGAAGAACCAATCACGTACAGAAAGGAATGCTCAACTTCAGAGGAACAGTTCAGAAGAAACGTTAATAATAAAGATTGAGAAGATTGGATCAGTTTGGAATACTTAAATACATTTTTTTTTTTTTTGAATACTTGATGCGGCCCGGCCTGACCCAGACTCTATCTCCAGCGGCCCCCAGTTAATTTGAGTTTGAGACCCCTGTCCTAGAAGTAGTAAATGCCTCACTTCGCTCTGGGAGTTTTCCGAACTCCCTGAAAACTGCAGTTGTCAAGCCCCTCCTGAAAAAGAGCAATCTGGATAAGACCATCTTGAGCAATTATAGACCGATCTCAAATCTTCCTTTCATAGGCAAGATCATTGAAAAGGTTGTCTTCAATCAGCTGAACAATTTCTTAAGCTTAAATGGATACTTTGACCATTTTCAATCTGATTTCCAATCGCATCACAGCACAGAGACAGCGCTCATAAAGATAATAAACGATATTCGCTTAAAGCTAGGGTATACGATTTCAAAGATTGTTCATTATTAATATCCTTGTTTAGATGCTGGTTATGGTTATATAGTACAATCCTAACAATATGAATAGAAAAAAGAATTTAAAAAATCCATTCACTCTATTGGCTGTACAGCCGCAGAAAAGTTGACCAATGTAAGCTGTGCAGCCGCACAGCTTATATTGGTCAACTGCTCTCATCCAATCACCAGCTCCACTTGAAACTCCGCTTGGCGCTCACGTCTCCAACCCAACCGCACCCGCCCCCGCCCCCCTCCGTGCGTGAGCAAACAGCTGACAGACTGTCTACGGTAGCTAGCTAGTAGCGTCAGATCAGCAATGCATAAAGCAATGGATAAAAAATATAAACAACAGCAAGCGGCCCCTGCTTGCCTCTACTGTAAAGTTTGGACGAAAGAGAAAGTCTGTGGAGGAAAGATCAGAGATTAAATAGAAATGTGAAGAACGCCGGACTCTAAGTAGGATAAATATAGCGTCCTTCATTGACCATTGGAGAAAGCTTCAGGGAGATCTGGGACTGAAAACGACGCTGACACGGGATGACTTTTTGTTGAGCAGGTAAACATTTATTTATTCTTTTATGGTGTGACGTGTTACGTGGCTTTTTATCAGTTTGACAACTTGCTCATGCTGCCGGTCGGCATTGGAATGTTAGCCGTTTAGCATCGCCTATCACGGGTCAAAGTAATTATATTTCTTGTTCGAGGTTTCTGTTCGAGCCGATCGGAATTTGAACAAGATGCGCTGCGTGCTGCAATAACAATTACTGAAAACCTTAGCAATACTAGTAGTATTATAATGGTGGTGGGGAGTTTAGAACATTTCATGTGTTGCTAATCTTGCGTTGACGTGAACTCAAATGTGACATACGTTAAACCGTGCCCTCAGTTTTTGCAATCTGTACCCACAAATTCATAAACCGTGCCCACGCTTTCGCAATCCGTATGGGTTTGTAATCCGGACTCACGGGTTTGTGGCTCGTCCCCCAGAGTGTGCCGCATGATTCACAACACAGTCTCATGAAGATGCGTATCTCCTGTTTAGATGCGGGATGCATTGCATTGTTTTTAAAATCCTTTTTTAAAATGGATCATTTCTTGCATTTAAAAAAAAAAAAATACATTTAGGATACTTTTATCTTTAAAGTAAATTTTTAGAGGAAAAAGCTCAGTACTATAATAAGCGAAAATAATAATAATAATAATAATAATAATAATAATAATAACACAGTTCAAAAACTGTAAAAGGTTTGGTTATAAGTTATAAATTATTTTATGTTAAATATATTACTGTCGTCGGTTAACTCATTCATAGTAGCCTAGTAATGCAAATAAAAATGCATTTAGGCTACAGGCCTATTTTAGAAGACGCTTTTATCCACAAAAAAGAACAAAGCAATTCGTCAAACGTCAGTCTTAGACAATAATAATAGGCTACGATTCTAACAAACAAACACAGGTTTTAACGTATATCCAACTGTTTGTGTGCATGTCACTGCCGCGGCCGCAAACACTTGCATGTTCCTATCAACAGTGGAACAATTTAAAATAATCTAGCATTTCTGGTCATACGGAAAAAAAATACATAATACATTATTTGCAACTACTTTATTTGTGTAAACTCACAATAACAAGAAAACGTCGTTATTTTTCAGACACATGCCTATAAATCACCTATAAATCATCTCTCACATGCTCTTCTCATTTAGCACTGCGGGCAAAATATAGTTTTTAGAAAGCAAAATCTATTTTTTTTTCATAGTATTAATTTGCGAATATTTTAAATGTTTAATAAAGGCAAAAAGTCAGCCTATGCGTCAAAATCTTGTGTTTAGGCCTATATTTGTGACATTCTCAGCCCTGTTTTATTATTGTCTAACTAGTAGGCCTATTATGACTGACATTTGACGAATTGCTTTGTTTCTTTTTTTTTTTTTTATAAAAGCGTCTTATAAATATGTAGCCTAAATGTAATAATAATAGCATATTATTATTAGGCCTATTATTTGCGTTTATAACTTCAAATGAGTTCAATTAAGACAGGAATATGTAAAACAATTATGAATGTTTTATTTTTATAGACCTATAACTTTGTGTTTGTCTTAGGCTATATTTATTTATTTATTTTTTTTGTAAGTGAAGTCCTTTTAAAAACAATGCATCCCGCATCTAAACAGGAGGCCTGGTTGAATCATGCGGCACATTCTCGGGGACGAGCCACAAATCCGCGAGTCCGGATTACACACCCGTGAGTAGCCTACGGATTGCAAAAGCGTGGACACGGTTTATGAATTTGTGGGTACATATTTCAAAAACTGAGGGCACGGTTTACAAATCTGAGAGCAGGGAATAGGAACTCGTGGCTACGGTTTATTAATCCGTGGGCACGAATTGTTAAACCGAGGGAACAGTTTGAGAATCCAGTGAGTAGCCTACAGTTTATAAATTGAAGGGACGGATTGCAAAAGCTACCTATTTAAGCTTCAAGAACGGTAGGATAAACATAAAAGCTGTCGGCCAACAGCATGTAACGAGGTTCGATCTTGCGTCGTTTGGAGGTACATGAGGTTGAGGATGATGCGTTAACCACACAGCTATCGCTGGACTGCTGATGCGCTGTCGTCTTATACGATTGTAAAGCCTCATTGATGTAGCCTAATATGTTTTGACTGCAATGTTTTAAGGTTTCATTATTTTTTCAATTTAATTTCAGTATTGTGATTCATTAATTAATTTAACTACGTTTCACTTGAATTAATCTGCTACCATTTTTCAATCGCTCTGAAAGAGCCGCGGCGCAGCTGAAGATTACACAAAAAACGGACACTTTTTAAAGTCTGTGATTGTAGCGCCTCTTAGCGGCCAAAGGCAGCAAATACACCTCAACTTTTACCGCCGCGGCAAACCTGCGGCGGTAAAAATCACATTCTGGTTGTCTACCTACTGTAACACACTATAGACTTCCTAAATTCAAAAATAGGCTTCATAGCTTAGACCTGCAACACGTCCTGTAAATCCTGATGTACTTGGTACCTCAAAGAAGGATGGCGTCTACGCTAATATCAGTTTCTCTGTTTATCCTGATGGTGGACCTGCGCCTGGACCCATCCCGACTCATCCTTAAGTGCCGGCCTCATCGAGACGACAGCCATCGGCACTGATCCTCAACATCTCGTCTCCAAACCGGCGTGATTACTTCGACTTCCAAACAGATGGAAATGAACAATTCTCTTAATGTTTCGATCCAATTTGTTTTGTAATCACTGTTCCTTTGTTGGCCAGAGGAGAAGGGGCTCGTTCTTCGTACGTTGCTTAAAACATCCGAGATCAAATGAGAGATCTAAGATGATATCATCGTGCTAATCATGATCCGGCTAATTGGGTTCTTCGAACACACCTGTTGTTTATGATTAGTATCGCTGGATTGAGTTATCTGAGATAACTGCGCGTTCTCGCGTTGGTTTAAAAGGGGACATGTATCGATAGCAGAACCAGTGATCAGCAGCGCTGCTATTGGCTGTTCAGCATGGCCAAAGAACACGCCCAGTTTTTCTCCCAAGCAGAGCAAGCGCTTTTAATGCAAGGTTATGCCGAATTTCAGTCTTTAATTAAAACGCCAGGGAACACCTCAAAGTGTGCAAAAGCCAGGAAAGAGTGCTGGAAAAACTAGAAGACAAATTAAATGCGTTTGTGGTGACCATGTTAGATGTTTTAATAACTTATTATTATTTTATTTTTATTTTCATAATTTCATAATTACTTTGTTCATTGTAATGTCGAGTCACCACACTATAATAATGGACATGGTCAAAGTGAAGTACAAAAATATTCTACTTAATGGTAATTTTAGGCCTTATAGGCCTACTAGTCTCTTTTAAAAAGGCACTGTTAAATAAATGATTGTCTGTTTATAAAAGCAACCAGGAAAAAGGCTGAGAAAAAAATAATAATGATGCTCCTGACCCCCGGCAGAACAGCTGACCCTTGGGTTGAATGTGAATTGCCCTGTTGTGAAGGGCATCCCTGGGTTCAGTTCTTCCAGACCCACATCAGGGACCAGTAGCAGCAACACCTTCATCACTGGGAAATGAGATTTAAATGATCTTTGTACACTATGAAATAATTTGTTGCTGCATTAAATGAAGTAGACCTATAATCCAAATTGGCTGGTTTAGTCATTTCAACTGTTAAATCTTGAGTAATGATAAATTGTGTCTTGTGAAAGTAAAAACTGATAAACTTATGTTAATGTAAAAAATATTTTGCCATGAGCTATCAATCACATTGCACTGGAGAGTGAAGAAAACTTCTCAGATGACTGTCCTTTGGAGGAAGTACTTTAATTTAATTGATGGCTTTAATTGATTTCTACTTGTGCCTATGCCTATTATTTCTGACAGGAGTCCACATGTACAGAAAGGCCTAAGAGTCTGCACACAGCAGTGATACAGGGGTGGGCAGTGTAGAGACAACTTTTGCTTTTTATTTGTTGCATGAGGCATGTGTGTGACACAAACGACACAGGGTTAAATTCGTTCCCTATATGAGTCTTCAACAGAAAATAGAGTATTTTGAAAAAACAAAAATCAGGGGGAGAAACAGAACTTGACTAAGAAAAAATTGCACTAGAAATAGAGTTGCTTCAAAATAAACTTCAGAGTAAAATCACACAGAGTACTATTGCTGACGTTGCATAATATCTTTTAAAAAGATGACTGAATAACTGGCTTTTCTTTACAAAGAACAATTGAAATAAAACTCTAAGCAAATAGAGTTTTGCAAATTTGTCTTGTCTTTTATTTTAGGCTTAATTAAACATTTTTTTTTTCTTTTTCTGATGTTGGCAGTGTTGTGTAATATGGCACATGCAATGTCACAGGCCCTGTCAGGTGCAACCCTCAGGCTTTTTAGACCCTGAAATCTTCCCTTTAGTTGGCCAAAGCTCATGTCATTGTGGCAAAAAAAAAAAAAAAAAACTTAGAGCACTACTTTGTGAATGGCACAACAGAAAGCTTATCAAGTTCTCCGCATCTCCAATAGTGTAAAGGAAGCCACTCGCAAATAATTTTAGGGCAATGCAAACATTTTGTACTGTTGTTGAAGCCCGACATCGAATCAAACATTAATGTGCATTTCCAACAAAATAATAATGTATTTAAACAACACCCTCACGACGATCGTTTCACGAGAAAACTAAAATAAATCTCAGAAATTAGGCTACACTATCGCACTGCGCTGAAGGACTTCCCGTATCAGCCGCGATCTAATCCTGTTTACATGAAATAAGCCTGCTCGCGAGCAGGTTCAAGCTGACGGACTTGTTGCTATGACAGCAAGTCCAGGATGAGTGTCGAAGAACCAAACGATCCAAGATCATGGCAAATCGCCAACAATCAAATCCAGCTAACTGAGTTAGCGACGTACGAAGAACGAGCCCCTGGCCCCGACTGAGCCTGGGTTCTCCCAAGGTTTTTTTTGTCCATTCAATCACCTGATGGAATTTTGGTTCCTTGCCACTGTTGCCTTGTTTTTGGCTTGCTTAGTTGGGGACATTTAATATTCAACAATATTATTGATCTGTGTTGTATTATTTTCATGTTATCACTGTGAAGCTGCTTTGATACAATCTGTATTGTAAAAAGCGCTATTTAAATAAATGTGACTTGACTTGACATAGACTGTTTAAACAAATTTGGGAAAAAGATTTTTAGAAAATTTCTACCTACCCCACCTTTAATTTATTATGAGAATACTGTCGTTTTAATAATGAATACTGTTGTTTTAATTATGAATACTGAGAATACTGTTGTTTTAATGTTTCATATTTCATAAGATGTGTTACCTTGACTTGAGCCTTAGTTATAGGATTGCATTATTAACAAGATGACAATCATGTCTATGTGAGACTCACCAATCAGAGGGATTTTATCAGCTGTAGAGGGCAGTGTGTCACTAAGAATCAGCAGAAACACAGAAATAGACAGCAGTAAAGTCACTTTAAAGCTCAGCTTGTCTGATCCACTTGAGTCAATGAAGAAGGAGGCCACATCCAGCACAAGGAAGAAACATACTGGTAGGATAATGTTGGTAAAATACAGTAGAGGTCTCCTTTTAATTGTGATCTGCCATGAAGAGAAAACACATCAAAATGCACCAATCAAATAAAAAAAAAGAAAATTTACATTTTTACTGCAATCATGAGATTGACTGCACAGTAAAAAAAAAAAATAAATAAAAGGTAACACTTTATTTGAAGGGGTGTGCATAAGATTGACATGACACTGTCATAAACATGACATAACACCTGTCATGAACATGAAGGAGTCTTTCTGAATGTTTATGACTGTTGTCATTAAGTGTCATTCGGTAAATTATGACACTTTTAATACAGAGTTTACATTGTTTAAAATGTCTTTGTTATGACAACTTGACATTAACAAAGACAGAAATGTCTTGATTATGACAACTGTTTGCCAGTTCTGGGCCACAACCCAGCAAACAGAATTTTGTTATAAGAATGTTCTCTAAATATTCAGTGTTGGTTCTGGGAACATGAAAAATGTCCAGTTTTCTTGATGTTGGAGGAACGTGTTTAAAAGGTATGATGTTCCTCAAACGTTCATTAAATTAAATTTTCTATTAAAAATTCAACATGATTTCTAACATTCCAACATAAAAATATCCAGTTTCCTCAAGGTTACTACACAGCCAAAACTCAAGAGTATTAATATATTAATTTGAGTGTTAAATAAACACTGAAGAGTGTTAAAGTTAATGTGCTAATTAAGTTATTGATTGAGTGATGACTGAGCATTATTAAAGACACCTGATAATAACAAGCAGAATCACTGAAGAAGAAAACTCAAATTTTAGTCACCATTATGGTTATCAGTGTTTGGTTTAGTTTGGCAGTTGACCTTTACATGTTTAACTTTACATTTTGTTTGGCTGCAGTACATGAGTTATGACTGCCAGATGAACAAAGTGATCTGATGGTGTTGGTTTTGTTATAACATAATCATTATTTCACAATCTTATGACCTGAATCACTGAACTCAAGTAGTCCTAATCTCTGATTAGAATGTATATTGGTCATTACAGAATCAAAGTGATTTAACTGAGAAGTTCCAGGTTGTTTAATATAAAGTTAATGATTTAGGCACACACAGACATATAGATTCAGTGTATGAATCTCCACAATGGTGACAAAAAGAATATTCGATTAGGAAAAGGAGATTCGTAAGACAATTCAGATCATAATTTATTCATACCGCAATGTATGATGGGAGCTATGAATGAGTTTTGATTTGTGGCACCCAGAATGCACTGCAATATGCTTTATTATTGTCACCATTGTTGATAATCACAGGCTGATTATTGATATCTGTTTACCCAAACAAAATTCCATTTTCAATAACTTTTGATCAAAACAATTTTAAAGAAATCTTTTGGATTATATTGAAAAATCTGGATTTTATGCTATTAAATCAGATTGATTCTGTAATGACTAATATAAATTCTAATCAGAGATTAGGACTGCTTGAGCTAAGTGATTCCAGTCATATGATTGTGAAATAACAATTATATTAGAACATAACCAACACCATCAGATTACTTTTTCTCTTTGTTCATCTGGCAGTCATAACTCATATACGGCAACCAAACAAACTCTAAAGATAAACATGTAAAGGTCAACTGCCCAACTAAACCAAACACTGATCTCCATAATGGTGACTAAAATTTGAGTTTTCTTCTTCAGTGATTCTGCTTGTTATCATCAGGTGTCTTCAATAATGCTCAATCACCACTCAATAACTTAATTAGCACAACACTCAAATTTTAACACTTTAACACTCTTGAGTCTTTAACACTCTTGGGTTTTTGCTGTGGAGTAACATTCAGTAAACTGGACATTTTTATGTTCTTGGAATGTTAGAAATGAACATCACAATCATGTTGAATTTTTAATTGAAAAGTTTAATGAACGTTTGAGGAACATTATACCTTTTAAAACACGTTCCTCTAACATCAAGAAAACTGGACATTTTTCATGTTCCCAGGACCAACACTGAATATTTAGAGAACGTTCTTATAACAAAATTCTGTTAGATGGGTTTAAGCCTGGTAACAAGCAGAATCACTGAAAAAAAAGATGAAGTGCTGAATGAGAAGAGCCATGTCTCTGGAACCTATTAGAGAGAGTATAGGGGGCACAAGCCATCAAACTGAAAGTGACAGGTTTATTGCCCCCCATAAAAATAAGCCCCGCCCCTTTTTACCCCTCCCATTTATGGACTGTACGTACACCGTTGGAAAATTCCCACGGTCTCCCCTCCTCTTTCCGCCCCCACCATCCCTTCACCACCACCCCACTTCTGGACTGGTCACGTGATTGTGGGAAAATTTTCCCACGAACCGGACCCCATCCCATCCGACCAGGGTTCGGCCTGTACAGCGGTTGTACACCTGTCTTGTTCGATGTAAAAATGTACAAAATTTGTGGAAAAACAATACATTTTCAATCTTTAAGGACGACATAAAACAAAGATAGGTTTAGTGATTTTTATTAAAAGAAAAAATCTTTTACACAAACTTGAAGTTGTACAAACAAATATTACAAGTTTCAAATACAATAACGTTGTAATATATTTTAGTGTTCTATTAAAAAAGTTTTCTAAAATACATTTTTAGTGTTTCATTAAAAATACATGGCTTCATATAAATTTTATGTTAAAAACCTTTAAAACAGTTTAAAAATGTATTAAAAAGTCAAAGATCGACCATTTTACAGAAAAAAGTCAAACAAGTGGGTTTTTTCATTACAGAAAACTGTTTTTCTAAACCATTATTTTTAAAAAGACTTACGTTTTACAGTGTTTAAAACCATTTTTAGTCAATTTATATCATTAAGTTCACGAGCAACATTATCATCTAATAAAATTTTTTAAAGGGATTCATCGGAGGAAGTTACGTTTGTCCATTCTGCTTCAAGGCACATAAAGACAAGAGAACACACAAATGCAAATACGTATGTAATATTTGCTGTACAAGCGAATGTCGCACGCATGCCACAAGCTATTAACATTGCCCAGACTGTCTCAGGTATTGTAGAAATATCTTCTGCAACAGAACGCATAAAGAATCGCTCGTAACCAGTGAACAATCTCAATGTCAGTCCTTTAATTATTGCTCAAAATGTCACACTCTTTATAATGTACCAAAAGGAGGTGATAAGTTAAAGTGTCACAAATGCACCCCAAAGCGATGCGTACATTGTCACGAAATTTTGACCAGTGAGGGAAGTCATGATTGTTACATCCAACCTCTAAAGTCTGAAACGTGTGATGAAAAATACATTTATTATGATTTTGAGACAATGTATCAGGATGATAAACACGTGGCTAATTTTGTATGTGCAATGACACAGACAGGCGAGACGTTTGAAGCTGGAGGAACAGATTGCGCGGCACGTCTGATTTAACATTTCAGAAGACCAAAATACAGTGATTACACATTCATAGCTCACAATAGTTCAGGGTTTGATTCTTATATTCTCGCAGACCATCTAACCAACGAGGGGATAACTCCAAAGGTTATCATGCAGGGTTGCCGCATTTTGTACATGTACGATGCGGCGTTTAGACAAAGATACGTGGACAGTTTCCAGTTTTTCCCATTTTCGCTCAAAGCGGCCCCCGAGGCGTTAAACCTGAAGGTAAATGATAAGGGGTATTTTCCGCATCATTTCAACAGATTGGAGAATACCAATTATGTTG
Organism: Pimephales promelas; assembly: GCF_988280905.1. Taxonomy (NCBI): domain Eukaryota; kingdom Metazoa; phylum Chordata; class Actinopteri; order Cypriniformes; family Leuciscidae; genus Pimephales; species Pimephales promelas. The sequence continues at coordinate 40,239,945 of NC_142771.1, read as the reverse complement.
GCCCCTACCCCGCAAAAGAGTTTTACGGTTACGAGACGATGAGTCAAGCCGAACGCACTAAATTTAATCACTGGTATGCGAGTGTATCGAACCGTGTCTTTGACTTCAAAAAAGAGCTTGCTTTTTACTGTCGGAATGACGTTGTGATCCTTCGAGAGGCATGTAAGAGATATCGAGAGGAGTTCCTTGAAATCACAAACATTGATCCGTTTAAATCCATTACACTAGCGGGAACATGCATGAAAACATTTAAAACTAATTTTCTCACCCGTGACACCCTGGCCTTGACACATAGTCACGCATACATTAATCAATACAAGACATACTCAAACGCATCAATTCAATGGCTACATTTTCATGCACGTAAGAGCGGCGTACCTGTGCAGCATGCGTTAAACCACGGAGAACAAGCCTTTGGGCCTTATCATGTTGACGGTTATTATGAGTCTGTTGAAGGGGTAAAAACAGCTTTGGAATTCCTGGGCTGTTTTTACCACGGACATGATTGTCGATATAATTCGGAGGAAATTCAACCCCTGTCAAAAGTATCTTTTGGTACCCTCAGAAGGCAATCGGATGAAAAGATAGAAACACTACGTAAAGTGTATTCCTTACGAGTGATTACTATGTGGGAGTGCCGCTGGGAGCACATGAAACAAACAGACCCCGCTGTGATTGAGTTTATGGGTTCTTACGAAGCGCCTGAGAGACTTAGGCCACGAGATGCGTTATACGGAGGCCGCACAAACGCGTATAAACTATATCATGAAACAGCTGATGATGAACGAGTGGCTTATTATGATTTCACATCGCTCTATCCGTACGTACAGGCGAGTAAGACTTATCCTATCGGACATCCGAAGATTATTTTTGAGGGTTTTGAAGAAATAGATCATTATTTCGGATTAATAAAAGCGACAGTTTTACCTCCACGAAAACTCTATCACCCGGTTCTGCCTTACAGATGTCACGGTAAACTAATGTTTCCTCTGTGTAGATCTTGCGCTGAAAATCGCGGCCAGACGACCCAATGCATCCATACAGACAACGAGAGGTCTATTAACGGGACATGGGTCTCCGCGGAATTACAACGAGCTATCCGTCATGGGTATCAGATATTGAAAATTGATGAGGTCGGGCATTTTGATAATACATCGGACACTTTGTTCAGCGGATATGTCAACACTTTTCTCAAATTCAAACAAGAAGCGTCGGGGTTCCCCTCTCATGTAGTGACAGATGCGGACAAACAGGCTTATGTCGATGATTATCTGGATAAACAAGGCGTTCAGTTAGACATCACTAAAATAAAGCATAACCCCGCAAAACAAGCTATAACAAAGCTTATTATGAACAGTCTGTGGGGTCGGTTCTGTCTCAGGACTCATTTGCCGACCACAGAGCTTTTGTCAGATGGAGAGGAGTTCACACAGCGTCTATTTAGCAGAGCGCATGTGATAAAACATTTCTCATTTGTATCTGATTCAGTGGCATTGATTCAGTGGTCCACACCAGAGCAAGATCCGTGCCCAACACGCGGCGTTAATGTGTTTATTGGCGCTTTCACCACAGCTTACGCACGACTCGAGCTGTATAATCTTTTGGATAAATTAGGCGAACGTGTGTTGTACGTGGATACAGATTCTGTGATCTTTGTATCAAAAAACGGCTCGTGGATTCCCGAGACCAGATCTTATCTTGGTCAGCTCACGAGCGAATTAGAACCCAACGATACGATTTCGGTTTTTGTTTCTTCGGGTCCGAAGTCATATGGGATTCAGACGACAAACGGGCAAACGTGTCTCAAAGCGAAAGGTATTACACTCAACGCAAATAATACAGAGATAGTCACATTACAAAGCTTGATAGGACTCGTGTGCACGTACGTAGAGAATGGTGACACGCAGGAGCTGGTGCCACAATCCTCGATCATCACACGTGATAAGAGGCATTTTACGCTGCGTAATAGAACGATCGTGAAGAGGTTAAAGATTGTGTATGACAAAAGAATAATATTACCAGATTATAGGACACTACCCTATGGGTATTAGTGATATTTTGTGAAATATGCATGAATCAAGTGTTTTGACTGCAGACTGCAGCATCCATTTTCAGGAATTGTTAGTGGTCCACAATGACATAAGACTTATTTGTAAAGAGTCTAATGTATAATTCAGGCAAAAATGTGCTCTGTGAAGTTTGATAATTATGTGTATATTTATACATGTTTATACACTTTTTATGTGATGTTCTGTTACATGCTTTTGATAATAAAATTCATTGAAAACACTTCAAAGAAATTGAACGATTCATTACCCACCAGGTAAAAGACCCCCTATTCATTTTTCCACACTAAATCTATCTGAACAATAAGTCTTAAAGCATATTATTTAATAATTTAAAAATCCAAGATAAGCAACAGATAGGTGTTTTGGGTCGCCACATGCCCCCATTTATTGAGACTTACCAGGATGGAACTAGTCTTCCTTTCAGCTACCTACTAATAGATTATAAAACACAGACTCCTGAAAGATTTCGACTCAGAACAGATTTACTGTCTGACTATCCTGTGATCTACGTTCAGAAAGGTGTTTAAAATGAGTTCGAGACTTTCCAGAAATCTTTACCTTTTTAAAGTTATTATACAGGAGCACACCCAAACAACGAAAGGCTATTTTGCATTCGTCAAAATAGACAAAAAGAAAAAAGATCAATATTGCAAGAAAAGACGTATGATTAACCAATGATTATCAGAAGTTTACAATTGTTAAATATCTCCACATATGCCTACGTCCTTTTAAAGTTGTATTAAATATTTCGACCATATTCACTTTTAAATCAGTGACTGTTGCAAGGTGATGTTTTTATTTTATTTTATTTTTTACTGTTGAAAATCTTTATTGAAGAACTCTGTACCCTTATCTGTTTGTAACTTTGCAAGGACATGACACCTCTCTCAAAATAGACGTAAAAGTTTTAACCACAACAGACCTCGTTTTTCCAAAGGTTTGGTCCATATGTAATTGCTGAACACATCAATAACCGTAATAATATATTTTAATACCATAGTTATATTTCCAAAACCCATATCAACTAAGTCTGTTTGAAACTATTGATCTTCCCCCATAAACGACAGCGCTTATATTTTATTGACTGACCAGCCTTTCACTTTATCAGCTAATCTTACCACATGCTGCTGCAGCGTGGTGTGTTTTTAACCCCAGAGTTCGTGGGGTCATAGTAAATCTTTTTTTTTTTTTTTTTCATGTTGATACAGTGATTTTTCAGAGAAGAATGAATCATGTTAAAAAAGTTGTTGAGATTTTTTATTTATTTATATTACAAACATACATGATAAATATATCATTAAACACCGAAATATATTTTTCGTTTTCATACATACTTTTTATTTCAGTTAATTAAAAACACAAGGAATAAAACCACAGAGGTTTTTACAAAACACACACTTTTTAGTTTTACATATGATTTAAAGAAATGTTTGGCAATCCAGGAGCTGCAGCAGTTTCCCATCTTCAAACCGAGGTTTCAGCATCAACGTGTTTCCACTTCTCGACAGCCGTGCAGATATTTTCCTCACAGCTTTCATCGACGAGTTTCTGTCTGATAGACCCCAGATGTTCCACAATGTAGATCTCATCTTTGAGCTCAAACAAAATGGTCTCCACAGCTCCCTGGATAATTTGCAGGTGTGGGGTAGCCCCATACAGATTCAAAGCCTGAGCTAAGATAGTTTTCAGCTCAGGCTTGAGGAGTTTCAGACGGATCTCGTCAAAACAACCGTAAAAATAATACGGTGTAGGCTCAAACAGACACGAGTGTCTTGTTTGGGACGGATGGTCTACGGTACATCCAACGCAATCCTTCTTCATTTGCTTATCAATCAGATATTCCAGTATGATGGCAACAGTTGCTTTAATAATCCTGTGTCCTACATCCCCTATACACACATCCGGTTTGTCCGCTGACGCGTCACCGCTCACGCAGGTTAAAGGGGGTGGATCCGGTGCGAATGCACCTGCTCCGTAACTTGTGAGGAATGCGAGATTGTGAAATCCAAGTTCCGTACAAAATTTATTCAGCCAGTCGATGTTTCTTTGTGTACATCCGCTCGCTACATCCGATAATCCCAAACCCTGTGATAATCCGTTTGACTGATAATGGTTTAGAAAAACAGTTTTCTGTAATGAAAAAACCCACTTGTTTGACTTTTTTCTGTAAAATGGTCGATCTTTGACTTTTTAATACATTTTTAAACTGTTTTAAAGTTTTTTAACATAAAATGTATATGAAGCCATGTATTTTTAATGAAACACTAAAAATGTATTTTAGAAAACTTTTTAATAGAACACTAAAATATATTACAACGTTATTGTATTTGAAACTTGTAATATTTGTTTGTACAACTTCAAGTCTGTGTAAAAGATTTTTTCTTTTAATAAAAATCACTAAACCTATCTTTGTTTTATGTCGTCCTTAAAGATTGAAAATGTATTGTTTTTCCACCAATTTTGTACATTTTTACATCGAACAAGACAGGTGTACAACCGCTGTACAGGCCGAACCCTGGTCGGATGGGATGGGGTCCATTTCGTGGGAAAATTTTCCCACAATCACGTGACCAGTCCAGAAGTGGGGTGGTGGTGAAGGGATGGTGGGGGCGGAAAGAGGAGGGGAGACCGTGGGAATTTTCCAACGGTGTACGTACAGTCCATAAATGGGAGGGGTAAAAAGGGGCGGGGCTTATTTTTATGGGGGGCAATAAACCTGTCACTTTCAGTTTGATGGCTTGTGCCCCCTATACTCTCTCTCCTATTTATAGGTGATTTATAGGCTAATGATTAGGGCTGGGCGATATATCTCACTCACGATATTGTTATGTCCATCTAATCAGTAAAGCCGGTTCCTTGATTAGTAGTAAATCACCTTCACCTGCTTTCAGATGGAGCGGCATTTACTACAAAGAGCCGTAGTTCACTGACAAGCTGAGCCATATCGCATTAATATCGAGGACGTATCTCCAGCGATATTTAATACGATATGGCTCAGCTTCTCAGCTTGTTTAAACTAATTCATCTGAATAAGTTTAATTTTTCAGATCACAACATGATTATGTCAAAACATAACCAACACTACCAGATCACACTTTTATTTGTTCATTTGACTGTTATTAATCAATAACAGCAGACAAACAAAATTTAAAGTGAAAGTATAAGGGTCAAGAGTTCAACTAAAGCAAACACTGATCGCCATAACGGTGGCTTACAATTTGTGATTTTTTCCTTCAGTGATTCTGCTTGTTAACATCAGGTGTCTTCAATAATGCTCAATCATCACTAAATTAATCACTTAATTATCTAATTAACTTTAACACTATTGAGTGTTAATTTAACACTCATATCTGCATCATATCTTCCATCTGAAAGCAGGTGAAGGAGATTTACTACTAATCAAGGAACCGGCTTTACTGACGAGATGCTTATAACAATATCGTGCGATATATCGCCCAGCCCTAATTTTGGCACATATTTTTCTATTTGGTTTGATCATATTCACTTAATGTTTTAAACTGTGCTCTGTACCTGATATGTCAGCTGACTGCTGTTAATCCACAAGAAAGTGTTGTTAGAGGGAGTCGTGTTTATACTGAGGAGCTCCCACTCTCCCTGGGCCTGAAAGGCCTTCTTTGACTCAAGGGTCAGCAGATCAGGCCGCCAATAGCCTGATTCTATTACAAGCTCATTTACTGTGGGAATAGAATTGTATTAATTCAATTAAAGTGAAATTGTTTATAGATCATGTTATCTTACATTTAAGTGTTTGTCAAACTGGTTCATGAGTTTCAGATGTACCTGAATGTGCTGAAGATAGAAGTGTTATATTGCAGCTTTGGATATCAAAGGGAAACCTGTACAAGTTCATCTTACAGGCCGTGGTCAGAGCTAAAACATCAGATGAGATTGTGAAGCCAAAGCAGACCAACTGCACATATGGAGACTCCTTTGTTCCAAACTCTGTCTTAATGCTAAATGGATAAAATAATAATCATTGTACGGTTGTAATATATAGCACAAAAGATGAGGAAGTAACAGTTTCAATTTCAATTTCTTTCAAAACTGGAAGAATAAACTCAAACACAATCTCTAATATCATCATAACACTGACAAAAACACAGAGAGAAGAAGCACTCAGGGTTTCAATACATGAAACTAACAAAGAGAAATAATGATATAACAGGTGAACACAATGACCAATGAAATAATCTGAGAAATTAGTTCTGCTAAATTTGCAGTTTTCAACAGAACAATCAGATACAACAGAGCAGAGAAAGACTAAAGTAAACAAAAAACAAAAAACGTCTGGCAGAAATAAAGTCAATCTGGTTAGTAATAAGTGAAGCTGGCAATGCTGTTTGTGAAGTTGTTCAATCCGATCTTGAGAGGACGATCATTTTCTTTCATTTTAAATTGTATTCAAAACACTGTAAAATTACAAATAATATCTGCAAATTAAAAATGTAGCTGATATTTTATTGTTACATTAAAGACAAATTCCAGTCATTCACATTTTACAGACTATTTTACAGAAATTGATTGTATTTTTCATGCAGTATTTTTTCTGTTTTCTTAAATTACATAAAAATGTATGTAAAATTACAAATAGAATCTGTAATTAAACAGAAACAAACCAGTTAATTGATTACTGTCATGATTCTGCCATCATGTCTTAGATTTTTCCTGGTCTTGTGGCAGGATCATGACAGACCCATGTTTTGTGTCCAAGCGCATGGCCTGTGTGGGCCATGTGCTTGTGTTGTCTCGTTACATAACCCCGCCCTCTTGTTATCCTCGTCTTGTCATTATTGTCTAGTCAGTGTCACCTGTCCTCGTCATTAGTGTTCCCCATTTAATCCCCTTGTGTTTGCTCTCCTGTGTCGATTCATTGTTTGACATGGTCATACTTTGCGTTTGTATCTATCTGTGAGTAACCTGTTGAGCGTCTTGTCTACAAGAAGAGTTAGTTCCTGTCTTAGTTGTTAGTTTATAGTCTGAGTCTAGTGTGTCCTACCCTGTCTTGTTTTGCCCCATCGTGGGTTTTGCTTTCTGTTTTGTCCTTAAATAAATCCTTTGTTCATCATCTGCTGTCTGCGCCTGGGTTCTCTATCCGTCCACATAACAGATTACATGACTGGCAGCTCAAAAAAACTGTATCATTAAAGTAAAACGTCATAAATTAAATAAACTGAAAAACACTGTTATGTAAAGGTCTTTCCTGCATTATTATGATCAAATACCTTTATTGTAGAAAAAAAAGCATTGAAAAATGGTCAAATAACTGGCAGCAAAGGCTGCCAAAAAAAAAAAAAAAACAACATAAAATTAAAGTAAAATATTCCAATTTAAATAAACTGAAAAAACACTGTTATTTCACAGGTTACAAACTTTATTATTTTCCATAAAAAATCAACTTCTAAGCATCTGGTAATTATCAGTAAGAATATTAGTATGCAATAAATAAAGTCTGGATTGTAATAAGTGAGGATGCAGAGATCTTGAGAGTTCTGTTAGTGTTTAATGTTCTGTTGGGATGTAAATTGTTTCTGTATGATGTGTTTTGTTGGTCACCATTGTGTTGAAGAGTAGAGCCTGTGCTTCAGTTCAGGATGAGTAGAATAACACTGATGAAATGCTGCATGTTGCTTTATCTAACTGACAGTAACTGTGTAGTTGCTGATGCAGTGACATATAGTCACAGTAAATCATGCACCACTTACATGTTTCTTATAGCCTGATTTCGTCATACTCATTTTCTAGTCAAAATGTGAGTATGAAACTGCTCCATAGGGCTCTGATTATGAGGCGTGTCTTAACCCTGCTATTAAAGAAAGAGCAAAATCCCCAAAATAAAAACATAAAAGTTCTACCTGCGTTAAGTTACCCTTAGTTCCCTTTCGTAGTCACTTCGAGTTTCGCATAGAAAGCCAATCCTCTTCGAGTATTTAAAAACGAGCCAATGGCATGCAATGCCTTGGGGCTGCGGAATTTTGCATAGCGTACTCCGCCCTACTCCGTGAGTATAAAAGGAGGAAGTGAACGCAACCGCAGTATGTTTTCGCTTCGGAGCCAAGAGATTTCTTCACTCCTGAAAGCCACTCTCACTGATTCAAGACTCTTCGAGACGAGCGTCCTCTTCAGTGTTGGTGTGACGGCGGTACCCAGCGAGATTCTGCAGTGGTCTGCCAGACTTTGCGCTTCTCCCTGGTCGCCTCAGCGCTGAAAGAGTGAATTTCCTCCTCTCTAAGTGAAAGAGCTGCACGCGGCACATCTTTTTAAAGACGACTCGCCCGTGTTCTTCTGGGTGCGGTCGTTTCGCGTCATTTTCTGATGGTCGCGATCGCTGCTCTGTGCGCCTGGGCTTTCAGCATGCAGTAGCAGCGTTCGTGGATGACTCATGTTCCTTCTGAATGGGAACATGAGCATCTCTACACTGTGATCTAGACTCAATGATCTGATAAAGTGAGAGTCCCCGTGTCTGTTACTCGTTCTGCTTCTAAAAATAGAAGCTCTTCGACTCGCGGATAGGGTGATATGACGGTGAATGTGTGGCACAACCCCCGACGCTAGTCCTCAGGCCACACCCACCGCTCCAGTGTTAGAGCCAGTGAGCGCTGTATCGCTTCAGGCGTCTGCCTCTTTGCAGGTACCGTCTGTTTCGTTCAGCGCTCCAGAGGATGATGCGATGACGATCGCAGCATCACAAGGCGGCTTGACTCCTCAGGAAGTGAGGATGCGGCTGCGTTGCCTCCCTCGGGAGAGTCAACGTCGCTGTGTCTGATCCCGCGATGACGGCCATGCTATCTCGGGCCTCCGTGAGCATCGGGTGGGGGTGGAACTCCGCCCTGTCCCGATCTCTCGCGGCTGGATAATTGGTTCTTGGGTAACGCTGCCGCCTTACGGCCACGGCCAACCCCAATTTCCTTTTTCCCCGAGTTGCATGCGGAACTGACACGCGCTTGAAAAAAAAAAAAAAAGCCCGAGTGCGTGCTTCAGTTTCCCCGTCCTTTCCTCCCCTCGGCAACGCGGTTGCCTGTGGGTACGCTGGGACTCCCCCGGTGGAACGCTCTGTGCGATGCAGCTGCGTCCGCAGGGCGCGTCCTCCCGCGGTGTTCCCAGATGCCCATCCAAAGCCTATGGGTTCTCGTCGTCTATGGCGGCGCGATCCGGTAGAGCGGCGGGACAGGCGGCCTCCGCCCTGCATATGATGAGCACCTGCTCAGGAATGTGCACGAGGAGGGGACGGATCAAGCGAGCTGCGAGCCTGCCGCCGACCTCGCTCTCAAACGGGCGACGGAAGCGGCCGCTCGCTCCCTTGGTCAGGTGATGTCCACTACTGTGGTCCAGGAGCATCATAAAAAGATAAATGTTTCGGCGTGCGGTCCGGGACTTCGTCCAGCAGTTCTCGACCGCCTAGGAGCAGACGGAGGCGGGTTTACACTTCTGCCCCGACGGCCAGCTGCTCCCTCCACCCAGCCGTCGGCTCAGACGCCTCCGCTTGCTCGCCGCCGAAGACGCCCCCCTGCGGCTCCCTTCCCTCCCACGCGGCCCCAGCAGCAGCCTTCAGCCGGTTCACATCGTGGAGGAGGCCACAGGTAAGCGTCACAGCCCCCTCAGGCCGCGTGCCCCGCTAACGCCAGGCGAAGCGATGTTCCTGAGACGGGCTGCTCAGTGATAGTGTCACGGTTTTTTCACAGGAGGCGGTAGCAGGGCCCCTCCTTCCCCCGGTGGAGGGCCGGTGGAGAATCTTTTGTTTAGCTAGCTCCTCGCTGCTCACCCACGAGTGAGCAGCGCCTTGAGCTGGTTGAAGAAAAACTGACACTATTATTGAGCACACAGACTGGAATGAGCGTGCACGACGTCCTAGTGCGTCGCCCCGCTCATTCCTCTCTGTCTCTGAGGGTGCGGATGGGAGCATGTGTCGTCTCTCGACAACACCACTCCCCTCCCCCTCTATCGCCAGACCCCCGGAAGAACAGACCCCCGTGGAACGTGCGTCCTTCCCTGGTCTCTTCTGTCGGGGAACGGGGCTCGACTGTGCATCTGCACGGGGTAACTCCTGTGCGCATGCCGGTCTCCCTGTACCGCTGCCCCTCCGGGGGGACGTCTGTGGTTCGCATGACTGGTTCAGTTCCTGGGAGCTTGGCTAGAGCTCCTCGACCTGTCCCGCTGCGTTATCAGAACAATCAGATTCGGCTACGCGACTCAGTTCGCGAGGTCTCCTCCCCGTTTCAGGGGAGTTCGCTCCACGGTGGTCGGTGGTTATGCCCCGATCATGAGAGCGGAGATTGCGACCCTGCTGGCGAAGGGTGCAATCGAGACGGTCCCTCCAGCCGAGGTGAGGTCCGGGTTTACAGCCCATACTTCACTGTCCCCAAGAGGACCGGTGGGTTACGACCGATCCTGGATCTGCGCATTTTGAGCCACCGTTCAGAATGCTCACAGCCAACGCATTTTCGAATGTGTCCGGCCGCAGGATTGGTTTGCAGCGATTGACCTGAAGGATGCGTACTTCATGTCTCCATTTTGCCTCGACACAGACCGCTCTCGGTTTGCCTCGAGGCCAGGCATCAGTACACGGTTCTCCCTTTCGGGTTAGCTCTGTCGCCTCGCGTCTTCACGAAGATCGTCGAGGCAGCCCTTGTTCCCTTCGCGAACACGGGGTTCGCATCCTGAATTATCTCGACGATTGGCTGATACTGGCACACTCTCAAGAACAGCTTTGCAAACACAGAGACCTGGTGCTCCGGCACCTAGCCCGTCTGGGCCTTCGGATCAACCGGGAAAAGAGCAAACTTTGCCCCGTGCAGAGGATCTCTTTTCTCGGCATGGAGATAGACTCGGTCGCCATGTCCGCGCAGCTCGCGAACGAGCGTGCACACTCACTGCTGACTTGTCTTCGACAGTTCGAGGGCAAGAGTGTGGTTCCACTGAAACTTTTCAGAGGCTCCTGGGGCATATGGAGCAACGCCGCTCGGTTTGCTTCATATGAGACCGCTTCAGCTGTGGCTTCGCGATCGAGTCCCGAGGTGGGCATGGCATCGCGGCTCGCTCCGAGTTCCAGTGACTCCAGCGTGCCGCCAAACCTTCCCCGTGGTCGAACCTCAGCTTTTTACGGGCCGGTGCCCTCTTCAGCGAGTTTCCAGGCATCTCGTTGTCTCCACGGATGCTTCTACCACGGGTTGGCGTGCCATGTGCAATGGGCATGCAGCCGCGGGTTCCTGGACAGGACCCCAGCGCCTCATGCACGTCAATTGCCTCGAGCTGCTGGCAGTACGCTGGCCCTGCACCGCTTTCGAGCACTGCTCAGGGGTCAACACGTACTTGTCCCTCCAGACAACACCGCTGCAGTAGCGTACATCCACCTCCGGGATGGTCTACGCTCACGCCGGTTGTCACAGCTCGCCCGCCACCTCCTGATATGGAGTCAGAAGCACCTGAGGTCCCTTCGTGCAGTGTACATTCCAGGAGACCGGAACCTGGCGGCCGTCGAGCGGTCACAGGTCCGCCTTATCTCCAGTGAATGGCGACTCCATCCCCAGTCGGCCCAGCTGATTGGGACCAGTTCGGGGAGGCACAGATACTTCTGCTCGCCTCCCGGGTCTCTCCCCACTGCGCCCAGTTTTTTCCCTGTCCAAGTATGCGTTTTCCCCAGTGAGCCTTCTTGCACGGGTGTTGTGCAAGATCAAGGAGGACGAGGAGCAGGTCTTGCTGGTAGCCCCTATTGGCCCACCAAGACGTGGTTCTCTGAACTCATGTTCCTCGCGACAGCACCTCCTTGGCCTATTCCTCTGAGGCAAGATCTACTCACTCAGAGACGGGGCACTCTATGGCACCCTCGTCCCGGTCTTGGTGGCTACACGTGTGGCTCCTGGACGGGACGGGGCAGGGTTGAGTTCGTTGCCACCTGCGGTGGCGGCAACCATCACTTCCGCTAGAGCGTCGTCCTCGTGACACCTTTACGCGTTGAAGTGTAACCTCTTCGTCAATTGGTGCTCTTCTCGCGGAGAAGACCCCCGGAGATGTTCGATCAGTGACGTGCTTCCTTCCTGCAAGAAGGGTTGGAGCGTAGGCTGTCGCCCTCCACCCTTAGGGTTCATGTCGCGGCCTTTGCCGCGTCTCATGATGCAGTGGAAGGTAAGTATACGGGAAGCATGACCTGGTCACCAGATTCCTGAGGGGATCGTGGAGGCGAAATCCGCCTCACCCTCCCCTCGTGCCCTCTTGGGACCTCTCAGTAGATATAAGTGCTCTGCAGAGGCCTCCCCTAGAGCCTTTGCAATCGGTAGAGTTAAGTTCTGTCCTATGGGCAGTTGGCATTGGCCTCCTTAAGAGGGTGGGGGACCTGCACGCATTCTCCGTTGACGAAGCGTGCCTGGAGTTTTGGGCCGGCTTTCTCTCACGTGATCTTGAGACCCCGGCCTGGATATGTGCCCAAGGTTCCCACCACTCCCTTCCGGGACCAGGTGGTGAACCTGCAAGCGCTGCCCCTGGAGGAGGCAGACCCAGCCTTGGCACTGCTCTGTCCAGTACGTGCACTCCGCACCTATGTCGACAGAACGCGGTGTTCAGGACCTCAGACCAGCTCTTGTCTGTCATGGGGGGAGCCAGAAGGGAAGGGCTCTCTCAAAGCAACGGCTGTCTCACTGGATAGTGGACGCCATTGCTTTGTCTTGCCAGCAGCAAAAAGTTGTGTCAGCATTGCGATTCTTAGTATGCACGTTTAAACACAATTTAAACAATGTAAGTTACTCCACGCATTACAAGTTGCTCAAGCAAGTGGTCAAATATTTCCTATATTAAAATCGCAAATAATTTAAATTAAAACTTGAAATTGACAAAAGCAGCCGACTTGCCTTTTCGTTTGCATCTTAATTTTAAAACAATAGATCTTGCATGTCACAAAACTTATTTTTCCACCTCCACGATCGAGACGAGTTCATTCTGTCGCCTGGTTGAAGTAAATTGTAGTTCCCATTCAGGGAACTTCGAGCTGCGTGTAAATGCCGTGGGAACGCCTCTGCGTGATGAGTCATGAAGCACGTATGAAATCTGTCCAATGGCGAGACGGAACGTCATAGGCGGGGTGACGTATCGACCAGGAAACTATAAAGCATCCCCGAAACACAAGCGCAACAGCTTCTGAGTCTTCAGCAAAGCGCTCTATGTATGAATCATTGTCTGTCTAAGAAAGTTTGTCTTATCTGTAAGAGAAAATATTATGGCGAGTAAACAGCAGCGTTTCAGAAAGTGTGTTCATCCCTGCCCTCGCTACATCACGGGTGGGGATACACAAGATCTGTGTGTTGCCTGTTTGGGAGTACAGCATGCCCAGTCAGCTCTCGAGGGGGCTGGCTGTGAGCATTGCGAGTGTCTGCCCATGAAGACGCTCCGCTCCCGCCGGGCACTCTTCGAGGAGAGTGGTTCGGTTCGCGTTCCCCGCGGCTCGGGTCCCGCTGCTGCCGAGGCACAGCGAAGGCTTGCGTCGTGGGGATCGCAAGTGGATCTATCAGCGGGGATGGAGACGGGCTCTGCCTTTTCTCTGCCCTTACCTGATAGATCCAGCGCCTCAGCTCTCGGTGTGGGGGTCCGCGTTGCGGTTTCTTCTGCCCGGGCTGAGGCTCCATCACTTCAACTATCCAGTTCCGAGGAACTGGATGTTGAAAGTGTGGATTTTGAAAGTGAGATTATGTCTGTGGACTCAGTGGAGATCGGGGACTCGCCATCCCAGTCTCCCGCGAGTATTGAGCTGATGGAGGTTTTGACTCGGGCTGTAGAGAAACTTAGTATTGAGTGGCCAGCCGAAAAACAGGAGTCGAGAGTGAAAAGTAAATTAGATGAGAGATTTTTGTCTTCCCATTCGCAACCTCCACGCCGGTGTTTGCCCTTTTTTCCCGATTTACACACCGAGGTGTGTAGATCGTGGAACAAACCAGTGTCTGCTAGAATACTGACGCATCAGACATCTATGTATTCAAATATTGCTGGGTCTAGGAAACAGGGTTATGGGGCGATGCCGAGGATGGAGGAAGTTTTGGAGAGCCATCTTTCTCCTGAAACGGCGTCGTCCTTTAAAACACCGGCGTTGCCCACCAAACCACTCAGAAATACTTCGGTTCTGGTGGGCAAAGCTTATTCGGCGGCGGGACAGGCAGCATCTTGCTTACACACTATGGCTATACTTCAGGCGTATCAGGCAGATCTGCTAAGAGATATGAGTGAGGGGGAGGTCGTCAGCTCTGACACTATTAAAGAGCTGCGTCAGGCGGCGGATATTTCTCTCCGTGCCACCAAGGAGACGGCCAGATCAGTCGGCCGTTCTATGGCAGCCCTGGTGGCCACGGAGAGACATTTATGGCTAAACCTAGCGAGTATGAAGGAGAAAGATAAGGCGTTTCTCCTGGATGCGCCGCTGTCAACTGATGGTCTTTTCGGTGGTTCAGTAAACGCTGTTATCGAAAGATTTCAGGAAGGCAGAAAGCAGGCGGCGGCGCTCCAAAAATGTCTCCCCCGCCGCTCTCACGTCCCTGGGGCTGCTGGGCAGGAGCAGCCCCACCCGTCGGGCTCTTCATCGCATAGGGCGCAGCAGAAGAAGAGTGTCGCGTCTCGCGCTCCTCCCCAGCAAAACCTGGCTAAGACGCGGCGCTCTCAGGCGAGGTCTTCCCGGGACAGAACCGATCTGAGGACGGTTATTATTGCCAGGAAGGCCTCGTCGAAAAGGTCCTGATGCCACTGGTGTCAGGATGCTGAGGGTGGTCCCCACCGTGAGAGAGAGGTGTTCGCCGCTGGGCATGGCGCCCACTCTCTCACGGTGCCCTCAGGGACCCGTTCTGCTGAACCTGCCTGTGAGGGCGGGCACAGACGGTCCCAGCGAGCGGTTTCCCGAGGGAAGCTCGTTTGCTCCGGGGAGCGATACAGAACAGTCGTTAAACCCTGCCTGTGCGCGGTCACAGGGCGCTGTTTCTGTCTCAAAAATTACTCCAGAGGCCAGTCTCGAGAGACTGGTACCCTTAGTAGAATTTCTGGCAGAATGGGAAAGTCTTCCAAATATATCTCGTTGGGTCCTGCAGACTATCGAACGCGGGTACGCGATCCAGTTCAGGTCGCGTCCACCTCGTTTTCGGGGGGTTTTGCCCACAGTGGTGACCCCCGAGCAGGCTCTGGTTATGGAACAAGAGGTGAAAGCTCTGTTACTGAAAGGGGCGATAGAACGAGTTCTTCCTCCCGACAGAGAGCTGGGGTATTACAGCCGGTACTTCATTGTTCCAAAGAAGGATGGGGGGCTGCGTCCGATTTTAGACCTGCGCCTCTTAAATCGGTCAGTAGGGAAGCTCAAGTTCAAAATGCTAACTCTCAAGCAGATCGTGTCACAGATCAGGTCCAAGGACTGGTTTGTCACGATAGACCTAAAAGACGCGTACTTTCATATCTCCATCCTTCCGCAACATCGGAAGTTCCTGAGGTTCGCTTTTGGGGGCGAAGCGTACCAATATCGGGTCCTTCCATTCGGCCTAGCGTTATCTCCTCGAACCTTCACGAAATGCATGGACGCGGCCTTGGCCCCGCTGCGTCTCCAGGGCATTCGCATTTTAAATTACATCGACGATTGATTGATTCTGGCTCAATCGGAGCATCAGGCGATTCGGCATCGAGATGCCGTCCTCGCCCACATCAGAAGGTTGGGGTTGAGACTCAACACCAAGAAGAGTGTGCTTTCGCCAGTTCAGCGGACCACTTTTCTAGGCGTGGTATGGGATTCGACGACGATGCAGGCACGTCTGTCGCCGGCTCGTATAGCCTCGATTATCTCAACTGTCAAGCAAGTGAAGCTAGGCCAGTCACTCACTGTAAAGGAATTCCAGAGAATTCTGTGTCTGATGGCAGCAGCATCCAACGTGTTACCGTGCGGCCTGCTGTACATGAGACCACTACAGTGGTGGCTCAGGACCAAGGGGTTCTCCCCGAGGGGAAACCCGCTCCACAAGATCAAGGTCACGCGACGTGGTCTCCGTGCCCTGGCTATGTGGAAAGAACCTTGGTTCCTGTCCCTGGGACCCGCGCTGGGAGCCCCGTGTCGCCGGGTAACGGTGACGACGGATGCCTCTCTCACGGGTTGGGGAGCGATCATGAGTGGTCGCTCGGCCCGCGGGCTGTGGCAAGACCATCATCTCCGATGGCATATAAATTGTCTAGAGATGATGGCGGTGTTTCAGGCTCTGAAACACTTTCTCCCAGACCTCAGAGATCATCATGTTCTTGTCCGGTCAGACAACATGTCTGTGGTCTCTTACATAAACCACCAGGGGGGTCTGCGCTCACGTCCATTGTACAAGCTGGCGCGCCAGATCCTGTTGTGGTCCCAGGGGAAACTTCGGTCGCTGAGAGCGATTTATATCCCAGGATACTTAAATCGGGGAGCGGACATCCTGTCGAGGCAGGGGCCGAGGCCCGGGGAGTGGAGACTTCACCCCGAGGTGGTGGAGCTCCTTTGGAGGCACTTCGGTCGGGCCGAAGTGGACCTCTTTGCATCCAGGGAGAATTCACACTGCCCGCTGTGGTTTTCCCTGAGTCCTCCAGCTCCATTGGGGCTGGATGCGTTGGTACAGGAGTGGCCGAGGGCACCCCTGTACGCATTTCCCCCGATTGCTCTGCTCCCAGGGGTTCTGGAAAGGATTCGCCAGGAGGGGGTCAGTGTACTTCTGGTGGCCCCCCATTGTCCAACCAGGGTATGGTTTGCGGACCTGATTTCTCTTCTCGAGGGTCCTCCTCTGGAGATTCCGCTCAGGAGGGACCTTCTGTCTCAAGCAGACGGGGGGATACTCCACCCCCGTCCGGAACTGTGGAGGTTGTGGGCTTGGCCTCTGAGGGGGCCCAGCTCATAGATTCAGGTCTCTCGACTGAGGTCGTGGAGACCATCCTCCAGTCCAGAGCCCCATCCACGAGGAAGTTGTATGCCTTGAGGTGGAAACTGTTCACCTCTTGGTGTGGAGAGCGACAGTTGGATCCAGTTAACTGCCCGTTGCCGGCAGTGCTGGAATTCCTTCAGGAACGCTTCTCCACAGGGTTATCGTACTCCACACTAAAGGTGTACGTGGCGGCCCTATCCGCTTACCATGTCCCTGTGAGTGGAGCTTCTCTTGGGAGACATCCCCTGGTAACCCGTTTCCTTCGTGGTACCCTGAGGCTGAGGCCGGTAGTGCGTACGAGGGTACCGACCTGGGATCTAGCGGTTGTGTTGGAGGGGCTCTGTTTAGCCCCTTTCGAGCCCATTGATGAGGTGCCTGAGAAGTTTGTTACTCTCAAAACCATCTTTCTCCTAGCCATCTCTTCCCTAAAGAGGATTGGAGATATTCAGGCAATGTTGGTTTCCCCCTCGTGCTTGGAATTTGCTCCCGGTATGGCGAAGGCTTTCATCCTCCCTAGACCAGGGTATGTTCCGAAGGTTCCAACTACGGTTGTCAAACCTATAGTGCTACAGGCCTTCTGTCCTCCTCCGTTTCGGACACCAGACCAGGAGAAACTAAATCTGCTCTGCCCGGTGAGGGCCTTAGACGCGTATGTCCACAGAGCTGCCCTGTGGAGGAAATCAGAACAATTATTTGTCTGCTTTGGGCCTCCTAATAAAGGTTCTGCGGCGTCTAAGCAGAGAATGAGTAAGTGGGTGGTCGAGGCCATTTCACTTGCCTATGAGTCCTCCGGTCAGCCTTCTCCCTTGGCTTTCCGGGCTCATTCAACCCGGAGTATGGCTGCCTCTAAGGCATTATTATCAGGAGTTCCCTTGTGTGACATCTGTGAGGCGGCAGGATGGTCTTCACCACACACATTTGTGAAGTTTTACCATCTGGACTTCAGCTCCACCCCAGGGGCGCAGATGCTTTCGTCAGAATGTGCACTCTGATATTCATACAACGGACACCTGCTCGCATGGCGGCGTTGGTATTAGCGTTCCCACGGCGTTTACACGCAGCTCGAAGTTCCCTGAATGGGAACGTCTCTGGTTACGTATGTAACCTTAGTTCCCTGAAGGGAACGAGACGCTGCGTGTCCATGCCATACTCCCAGCATGCCCGTGAGCGCTTGCTTCAGTCCTATCAGAAGCTGTTGCGCTTGTGTTTCGGGGATGCTTTATAGTTTCCTGGTCGAAACGTCACCCCGCCTATGACGTTCCGTCTCGCCATTGGACAGATTTCATACGTGCTTCATGACTCGTCACGCAGAGGCGTTCCTACGGCGTTTACACGCAGCGTCTCGTTCCCTTCAGGGAACTAAGGTTACATACGTAACCAGAGATGTTTTCCTTGATTAAATGTGCATTTATGGTGAGATACATTTTATTTAATTAAACGCATTTATGGTGAAATTACTACATTTTCAGGTCAATCATTTTGACCACCAGCGTTTGCAGCACAGCAGAAATAGATTCGGTGTGGAAACGATCGCTGTGCTGCTGTTATATGAACCACATCAGTGAAAAGTTAAAGCCCTAACCTGTTTACATGGTTCGTTAGGAGACTGCTGTGTGGCACTTTGCTCTGCTTCAAGTCGCTAACAGCCATTTGAGCTTCTACTGCTTCCTGATAAACACCAACCTTCGTGTGCAGTGGCTGCACAAAATAGACATTTTGATCGACGCGCAAAAAATAATAAAAATATTAAGTATGTGTTTGTTGTACAGCCGCGGATCAGTTATTCACTGCAAACGCATCATAATATGTGAACGCACTAACAGCATGCTCCTGCACCGCAACACACACTGCAAACGGGTGTGAAAAGGAGGTTAGATCCACTACAGTTCTTAGAAACTTAGATGTGTTTAAGAACTCTTTTTTTCGTACAACAGCAGCACTCATCTTGTTTGTTTATTAGTGGATGCGGATGACCAGTCGTAGACCGGAAACTGATACGCCAACTTCTGACAAAAGCGGAAATTCGAAACTACGGTTGTGCACATAGCCTATAGGCAGGTGCAGGTGAAGTGAGGTGACGATCAACAAGACAATCCAGAACATCCACGGGGAAACAGACAGGAACAACGAAGGATACTGGAACGCAGAGGGATCTGACACCGGACATCACAAACAACGATCTGACAATGGAGATGAGAAATGGGTGAGATTAAGTAGACTGGAATGATAGGCTGCAGCTGGTGATGAGTGATGATTGAATGAGTGCTGATGAGTGGCACGCCCGTTGAATCAACACACACGCACATACACACATACAACAACAGAAACACGAGACCAGAGAAGACATTTACCAACCGTGACACCGTCTACCCAATCAGAGACTGTTCGCGTCCCGTCTGCCCAGTCAGAGACTGTTCACGTTCCATCTGCCCAGTCAGAGACTGTTCACATCCCGTCTGCCCAGTCAGAGACTGTTCACTTCCCGTCTGCCCAATCAGAGACTATTCACGTCCCATCTGCCCAGTCAGAGACTGTTCACGTTCCATCTGCCCAGTCAGAGACTGTTCACGTCCCGTCTGCCCAGTCAGAGACTATTCACGTCCCGTCTGCCCAGTCAGAGACTGTTCACGTTCCATCTGCCCAGTCAGAGACTGTTCACTTCCCGTCTGCCCAATCAGAGACTGTTCACGTCCTGTCTGCCCAGTCAGAGACTGTTCACGTCCCGTCTGCCCAATCAGAGACTGTTCACGTCCCGTCTGCCCAGTCAGAGACTGTTCACGTTCTGTCTGCCCAGTCAGAGACTGTTCACGTCCCGTCTGCCCAATCAGAGACTGTTCACGTCCCGTCTGCCCAGTCAGAGACTGTTCACTTCCCGTCTGCCCAATCAGAGACTGTTCACGTCCCGTCTGCCCAATCAGAGACTGTTCACTTCCCTTCTGCCCAATCAGAGACTGTTCACGTTCTGTCTGCCCAGTCAGAGACTGTTCACGTCCCGTCTGCCCAATCAGAGACTGTTCATGTCCCGTCTGCCCAGTCAGAGACTGTTCACGTTCCATCTGCCCAGTCAGAGACTGTTCACGTCCCGTCTGCCGAGTCAGAGACTGTTCACTTCCCGTCTGCCCAATCAGAGACTGTTCACGTTCTGTCTGCCCAGTCAGAGACTGTTCACGTCCCGTCTGCCCAGTCAGAGACTGTTCACGTTCCATCTGCCCAGTCAGAGACTGTTCACGTCCCGTCTGCCGAGTCAGAGACTGTTCACTTCCCGTCTGCCCAATCAGAGACTGTTCACGTCCCGTCTGCCCAGTCAGAGACTGTTCACGTTCCATCTGCCCAGTCAGAGACTGTACAATGCCGTCTGCCGAGTCAGAGACTGTTCACGTCCTGTCTGCCCAATCAGAGACTGTTCACGTCCCGTCTGCTCAATCAGAGACTGTTCACGTCCTGTCTGCCCAGTCAGAGACTGTTCACGTCCCGTCTGCTCAATCAGAGACTGTTCACGTCTCGTCTTCCCAGTCAGAAACTGTTCACGTTCCATCTGCCCAGTTAGAGACTGTTCACGTCACGTCTGCCCAGTCAGAGACTGTTCACGTTCTGTCTGCCCAGTCAGAGACTGTTCATGTCCCGTCTGCCCAATCAGAGACTGTTCACGTCCCGTCTGCCCAGTCAGAGACTGTTCACTTCCCGTCTGCCCAATCAGAGACTGTTCACGTCCCGTCTGCCCAGTCAGAGACTGTTCACGTTCCATCTGCCCAGTCAGAGACTGTTCACGTCCCGTCTGCCCAATCAGAGACTGTTCACGTCACGTCTGCCCAGTCAGAGATTGTTCACGTTCCGTCTGCTCAGTCAGAGACTGTTCACATTCCGTCAACCTTCATGGACCTTGACTATCTGGAGCATATGGCTCTGATCCTGGACATGCCCGTGTCTGCTCTTCCAGAGCCGGAGCCAGTGTCTGCTGTTCCAGAGCCGGAGGCAGAGCCAGTGCCCGTTGCTGAGCCGGAGGCAGAGCCAGTGCCCGTTCCTGAGATGGAGGCAGAGCCAGTGCCCGTTCCTGAGATGGAGGCAGAGCCAGTGCCCGTTCCAGAGCCGGAGGCAGAGCCAGTGCCTGTTCCAGAGCTGGAGCCAATGTCTGTTCCAGAGCCAGTGTTTGTTTCTGTGTTTATCTCTGTCCTTTTGACCATTACTGTTCAAGTTGCTGTTCCTGAACCCAGGCCTGTCGCGACAGGACAGGCAAACCAAGCAATTGCTTGGAGCCCCGAGCTGGACGGGGGCCCCAAGACAACGACTGTTTAAGAATTAAATGCAATGACAAACTGTGAGCGCCCCTTTGATAGTCAATGCAGTAAAGTGCAATAACACTGTTATCGGAATCCCCCTCAAGGGGGCCCCCCTCTGTAGTCGCTGACAGCAGCCAACCAACCACGCGATCTCTGCTGCCGGGAAAATACAAACCTCCTCGGCAGTCATCATTAAGCGGAATTATGCTTGAGCAAGCCAGAAAAGAAAGAAGAGAAAGGAAGAGGGGGATAAGAAAAAGACAAGATAGTGGTAAAGTGATAAATTACACTGCATAAAAATAACTCTACTTGTCTTGTACATATGGTGTAATTTTGAAGCAGGTAACGTTAGGCTATAGCAAAAATGTGTTTATGTTAGCCACCTGCCTGACGGCAAATGCTGCTTGTAACGAACAGTTAGTGCAATTCTTTGTCAAACGGACGGAATATGGTTAACATTACATACTGTAATATGTTTTTTAACGGGATAAGGACGACACAGATCTGTTCCAGAATCACTGTTTATCGTATTTAATGACATATCATTGATGTAGCTTTGTAATAGGTTTTGATGGAAGTGGCATAGCATGCTACACTAACTATGATCATATATTTACCAATGGAGTTTAGGAAAACCACACAATAAATTCTGTGCATCAAACATTAGCTTGGGCTGTTTTTAAGCATTGGTAGTGAAAGCAGCATCCCTTCCCTTCTAATATCAAAATATGGAAATGCTAACATATCTTTAAGTTTTCGGCAACACTTTATAACATAACCATCATTAATAGATGGTAAATTGTTAGTTATTTAATCTTTAGTTAATTGTAATTGTTATTTAACTGTTAACAATCAGTCTTTTTACTTAATAAATAGTTTGTAACCTTACCCATCTATAAACACTATTTAACCTGAAAAAATCTTAATGTCACTGTAAACATTTTTTATTTATGCACAATATATGCAACAGCAGTATTTGCAGTGCTTTTATATAAAAAGGGCGGGGGCCTCCATGTCCATTTTGCTTGGGGCCCCCAAATTCCTTCAAACGGCCCTGCCTGAACCGGTGTCTGCTGTTCCTGCGCTCTGCTCCGCCCTGGCCGCCCGCGGGTCTGCTATCCCCTGGCCGCTCGAAGGGTCTTCAATGCCCTGGCCACCTGAGGTGCTTGTACGTTGTTATTGCTACGTGTGTTAGTCGCATGGAGTTCTGTGCCAGTCCTGTCCTGCCATTTCTGTGCTGGATTAAGATCTACCTTTGATTTCTTTTGTTGGTTTGTTTATTTTATGTTTTATGTTTATTAAACCTTTTCATTTCACTCCGCACTTGAGTCCTCTCTTCCATTCTCCACTACCCACCGTGACATTTTAGTACATAAGCAACATGACATGATGACTTTTGCGTAAACATATACACCACTTTCGAGTCAGGTGGCGTGTTATCTCTACGCATTTTGAGCTATCCGCGTGTATGCGTATATGTCTACGCCATTAACGTCTGCGTCATTCCGCGTGTCTGTACACGCAGTCAAATCTCCAGTCATAAATGCCATTAACCCCAGTGACGGTTAGGTTTAGGGACGGGGTTGAGGTAAGTCATATATTTATATAACGTTAAGTCAACGGCGTTCATAAACACGCTGAAAGGCGATTATGTGTCTTGATAGCACGCCAAAAATGGAAATACGAATTGGCGTGTCATACACACGCTACTTCATGAAATCAGTCAGACATAAGCATTAAAGACATTTAGCAAGCATGTAACCACTGACATAGACTGTTAGACCTTACCATGTTTTTTACAGTAAAATTCGGGCAACACTGTTGCCAGTAAGTTACTGTGAATTGTACAGATCTTTACTGTAATCTACAGCAACTGCACTAAATTAAAACTCAAGTTAACTAATTTCACTTGCAGAAACTGACTGCCTTAAAATAGACCAACTGTCATTTAAATGTATCAACTGAATTTATAATATAGTAATAATATGAAAAAAAAGAAAACTGAACTTATTTCATTTGTACATCACTAAAAATAATATTGCACATAAAAAGATTTCCACTAGATCAACAACTACACAGTCACCGAATTTTTAATAAAGCAACACACAGCATTTCATCAGTGTTTCTAGATCTTCTCCTGGACTGAAGCACAGGCTCTACTCTTCAGCACAACGGTGACCCAAAAATGTTTATTTTACAGTAAACTACTGGCAACAGTGTTGCCAGAATAAACCTGTTTTTTAAAGGTCCCGTTCTTTGTAATCCCATGTTTCAAACTTTAGTTAATGTGTAATGTTTGTAAGACTGGAAAACTGGTTAAAGAGAAAATATCTGACCAGTGGCCTCTAAAGACAATGGCATTGCTTGCAGATTAACATTTGACACCCTACCCCGTCCACATCTTCTCTCTTTCTCTCTCTCAGTCAATAACACTGAAAAACTCACTCAAGAATATGGTTTTAATGTGAATGTGATAATCTCTTAGGAGTGTTTGAAATCATTTTCAAAGTCTCTGGGTGACTGGTAATAATGTCTCATTCCCAAAGAAGTAAAGGAAAAGATAATAAGGTTTTAAGAATATAGAAATATCTTGAAAAGATATTGAAGGGTATGTCTTTGAATTAACACCATCTGCCTTGTCGTCTGAATGCAAATTACAACTGAGCAAAAGGTCTGCACCCAATAAACATGTTGGGGGATTCAGTAAATTTCCACTGAAACTTGCATATGAAATGAGGTCTGGTTATAAAGGGAGATGTAACAAGAGTTTGGGGCTGCCTTTCTGCATTCAGATCAGCCCATGATGTTGTGTCTTCAAGGCTCAGCTCATGTAGCCTAATATGTTGGGTAAAGTTCTTTGTTCTGTGAAACATTTGATGGTTTGCTCTGATTATCTTGTGGAATTCTAATAATACATTTACCTGACATAATAAATTGTTATATTTGGCTATTCTAACAGACTTTGACTTTATTTTCATTAGAGTTAAAAGGAATAGTCAAGCATTAACATATTAAATGATGCACAAATATCATTGATAAACCCTTTTCATTTTATGGAGTCAGATGAAACGAGTTAATACATAAGATTAAATGTATTGCATTTAATTAAAATTCACTTTGTCATGGAAAAGACGGAACACGCTTGAGACCTTCACCACAAATCGAACTCCGCGATTTGGGTCGATTTCGTGGCCCTTTTTACATGTTGTTGTTAGAGTATAAATAATATCTGTAAAATTATAAAGCTCAAAGTTTAATGCCAAGCGAGATATTGTATTTAACAGAAGTAGCCTACATTGAACGGCCCATTTGGACTACATCCCTCTACTTCCTTCTTTAATGACGTCAGTAGAACAGTTTTTTTGACTAACGTCCGCCCACAGGAATGCTCCCTCAACTCCCTCAACTCGCACACATCCTATAACTTACTGTGTTTACTCAGCTCTTACGGTGATTTTCTGAAGTAAAACTGACGCTTCATCTTTTGTGTGATGTACAATAAACTTTATTAAACTCATCAGTATATGTTTGATCATCATTCGGACCTGGTCCGAAACAGCAGACTTGTAGGCTATTAATAAATAATGGATACATAAAAGCAGATGACAAATACGTTATAATAACCGTAATTAAACTACTAAACTATACCTGTTCCATCTCTATACAGCACTCTGACTCTGTAGGCATTATTGTCCGACTCCAAATGAACACTGTTACTGAGAGTTTCTGATATTATCATCATTCCGTGAGATGAAATTGTCCTGAGACACTGAACACCAGGGTTGCCAGATGCCAGCAAGGTTTTCCAGCCCAAAACCTCGTCAAAAACCGCGAGAATGCACAAAAAACCGCCCAATTTTTTTGGCTTGTTTCTCGCTATGGTTTCTTGTTTAAACACATTAGAATCATTAACTAGTTTTAAAATGACCCATTGGTCTGTGTACTTTTGCGTCCATTCGTTTTTATAAATAAAAAATAAATATTAATAGCCTATTGTTTATGTTGGCCCTTTATTAAACATTTAAAATATTCACAAATATGATTTTTTTTTTTTCGATTTTACTGGTTTTCTAAGGCCAAACCAGAGAATTTCTAATAGAATGTCCGTAGTAGACAGGCTCTGGCCAAACCCGTAAATTAAATTTTATAATTATATTTTTCCCGCAGTGCTGAATGAGAAGAGCCACTCTGGAGGTGATTTAGGCGCGCTCCTCTCCGCACAAACACGTGTATGTGCGCCAAAATCTTGTATTCATTTGTAATAATCTTAGCTTTGTATTATTATTGTCTAAGTCTAACCTATATTATGACTGACATTTGACAAATTGCTTTGTTCCTTTTTTGGATAAAAGCGTCTTCTAGCCTATATGTAGACTAATAATAATAATGGCATTCATTAAGGAGTTCAGTAGCCTAATAGGCTTGTATCATAAAATAGTTTATTAATGTTTTATTTGTATATAACTTAACATTTTACTGTTTTTTTTAAATGTTTTTGTTTTAGGCTTTCTTTTTATAGGCCTATGTGAAGTTAAATATCTAAGCATTGTAAAGAAAGTTTGTGAATATCGTTTCACCAGTCAATTAAAGAAAGCATGTTCTTCGTTATTCAATTATGAGTTAAAAAGAAGGGAAAAAGAATGGACGCAAAAGTACACCGGCCTTCGACTTCGCCCATCCGATTTCAGAAATCAAATGAACACAAAAGTAGGCTACTATTAAACTAGCTTATTTTATGGAAAATAATGCGAACACCTTAGGCTATCAATAAGTCTGTTTATTGTCAATAAAAGTCGCGAACAAAACCATTCAGTAACATAAAAACATTGAGTGGATATGGACATACAAAATAACCTACTTTAAGATTTAAATTATTTCAATTAGCAACATAAAACATGCATAGGCCTATTTATGAATAACATTAGACAACATGAAAATCGAGTTGATTATAGAACAGGGCTGGGCCGCAGAAAAGAACACAACAACAAACAATTTTGTGTTAACAAATATTCTGAATAACATGTTCAAAGAGATTTTCACAAAATACACGTCGAACTGCCTGAGGTTTCTGAAAATAGCTTTGAACAATTGTTATTAAGAAAAATCTGAATTGATTAACACAAAAGCTCTAGTATGCTATATGAGTCAAACTTCTAAAACAACTGTCCGGGCGGATGGAATGTAGCTGATGCATAGGAGCTGATGTCAAGCCATTACGCGCAACACCTGTGCACACGGGGAGGTGCCGCCGGCGTGCGTGAAGTGAGCTGAAGGGAGGGAGTCTGTTGTGAGTTTAGTGAGTGAGAGTAGTATACAGAGAGTCGCTGAAAGAAGGATCTGAAGTACTGGTGTTTCGGCTATAAAAACCCGCCGAACTGATCCGAAACCAGCCAAATTTTTATCCACCCGCCCAAACCCATTTTTGCCCGCAAAAAAGATTACAAAACCGCCCAATTGGGCGGGAAACCGCCCAATCTGGCAACACTGCTGAGCACGCGTTTATGAAGCTCCGCCCCCTGTGCCGGCAGCAGCAGCTTATTTGCATTTAAAGGGCACACACTAAAACAGTGCATTTTCATTAGTGATGAACACCTGCTGTTAACAAGCAGAATCACAGAAGGAAACAGGAACACACTAACAGAAAATAGTAAAACACAAGATTTACAACTGACTTCCAGCCATCACACATTGTCACACTTATTATCATCCAGTATTACTTTATATCTGTCGTAAATCTATAGATGTTGTTGAGATGTTTAATTAAAAATGTTTGGTTCGAAGTTACCATTATAGAGATCAGTGTTTGCTTTAGTTGACATGCTGACCCTTAACATATTTATTTATAATTTGTCTCCAGTAGCTTGAACTTTCTTGAGGTCAAACTTGTGCACAAATAGTTAACAAGCATGGTTTTTGAATGATTGTGGTTATGTTGATTAACATTACAAATATATTGGTCATTCACATTAGTGATGGGAAGTCCGGTTCTTTTCCGCGAACCGGTTCTTTCGGACAGTTCGTTTTAATGAACCGGTTCAAAAAACCGGTTCACCAGTTCTTTTACGTCATCACGTAATGACGTCAATTCTATCATCCCGGCGGATAAAAATACTTCAAATTTATATCTTCAGTTAAATAATAGTACACATCGTCATAATCATCTTGGATAAGTTTCTTACATTTACATTTTGAAAACAAACCCTGCTGCAGCCTAGGCAATGTGCTAACGCGGATGTTTTACATGTTTTAAATATATAAATGCATAAATAGTCTTCATCATTTTATTTGTTATTAAATAAACTTACATTTCGCCGATTCGCCCTCTCATTTAAGTCTTGGGTTCACCCGTACTACTGCGTGCTCATGTATCAGCACAGGATCAGCCGGCCGAAAGAAAGTTCTGTTCAGAGACGGTGCTATCACGCATGCGCAGTATCTCCAGCTCATCGGTTCTCCGTATCGAACGTGTCCGAAAGAAACAGTTCTTGGTTCTGCACTAGTGATTCAAGAACTGCAACAACCAGTTCTCGACTCGAGCATAGGCCTGTGTGTGCTGAGCTGAAACCTGAATATACAGTCGACAAAACTAAAAAAAATCGATGCATGTCTGTCTCCAATATAGACTTCTGTAGCCATATATACATTATATATACATCATGTTTATAATGTGTTAACATAACAAATTAAACCTATATGTTTAATTCGTTATGTTAACACATTATAAACATTTACTAAGCCAGTGTTTCCCAACCCTGTTCCTGGCGGCACACCAACACTGCGTGTATTCTTTGTCTCCCTTAAGGCGGGCATACACTGTGCGATGTCTGTGCGATTTCAGCAAGGTACCTACTAACACTGAATGAGTAAATCGCATGCGATGCAAAGCCAAAGTTCAGGATTTATGTGCTCACACTGTACGGTCCGATCGTCGAGCTGCGACTTCACTGCTCACACTATACGTGTAATATCTGCGATAACCCCCTGGATTGCGCCTATTTACGTGTATGTATCCAGGAATATTGTCAAAACAAGCATCTGCTAGTATCAAGATAATTTAGCATTTTCAATTTATACATTTAATTATTATGGTATTATTGTATTATCATTATTAGGGGAGGCCTATAGGCTAATTTTATTATTAAATTGATCCGCTATTATAATTAATTTGCCACGCAATATTTTCACAGCACATAACCAACGTGCTGTGAGGATAATAAAATATTACATCATCTTACTCCTCATTAAAAATTGTCTAAAACATTTTGGTCGATTACAATGAATTATAAGCATATAAAATAACTATTAACAGTCTATAATATGTCCGAACATTGCCATAATTAATCATCAATGAAAATTAAAAACAGGTTTATTTCAAAAACATTGTTTGACAAATTAATAAAAGAGGTGTTACATCGCAGGTGGCTTGGAAGACGGTGGGTATATTATCCATTTTGCAGCACGAACTGGAGGTAAGCAACAGTAATTTGTAGCTAGTTTGAACCACAGAACTTAAAGATCTCCCTCTTTTCGTTTTTATTTTACTTTTATTTTTGCTGCAGATGAAATGGTTAAACTTCTGTTTTCGCGCAGGTGCAGTGAGGGAAAAAACACTGAGTTTAGGGCAATCGGTTTGTAGCTTTGCTTCAACTGTGCGATATAGTCACGAGGAGCGACCAAAATTTCTGACATGCCAGAAATTCATCCGACCATCCGATTGTCGATCGTGAGAGGCTAATCGCCTCTCGTTTCTCCCTGTACACTGCACGAACATTGCACGACAAACGACGCACGACAAAGCTGAAAATCGGTCCGACAGGAAAAAGAGTCGCACGAGTCAGAATTCGGCTCAAAATCGGACGAAAATCGCACAGTGTATGCCCGCCTTTATCAAACATACCTGATTCAACCAATCAGCTCATAATCAGGTGGGTTCATGAGCTGATGGGTTGAATCGGGTGTGTTTGATTAGGGAGACAAAGAAAACACGCAGTGTTGGTGTGCCGCCAGGAACAGGGTTGGGAAACACTGTACTAAGCAGTGCACCATTAAAACCTTGGCAAGAGTTTTCGACATCAAAGATTTATATTGTTACTTAGAAATTAAATGAGCTGTTCCTGAAAATATTATTTTAGTATAATAATAAATGACAGTTTTAGAATCCAATCATTGTTTCCAATCGTTAAAATAATACAGTGATAATACAGTAATTATGTGATAAACATGTTTCCAAAATGTTTTATTTTGTTACACTTACTGATGTTCAACTAAAGACATGGAAACGTACATTTCGTCCCTCAGAAAAAAATGCACGCATGCTCAGCTCATCAACTCATCAGTTCTCAGTATGTCGAACGTGTCTGAAAGAAACAGTTCTCGGTTCGGTTATCCGACAGCTGTACCTGTACGTTCGGTAGTACAAGCATGCGCAGTATCAGCTGCTCGTGCTCATCACTTCTCTCAGCACCAACATATGTCTCAGTTCAGTGAACTTTTTGAGTTACTGGAATAAAATGTACTTCTGGATATTGGTTTATTTCGATTCGGAGGGACTGTCAGGCATGTCTGAAAGTGAGTAACCTTAGTAACTTGTGGTTTAGCGCTGACGCAAGACGCGAACTGTTTCGAACGATTCAGTCCGATTTAGTGTACTGGTTCGACCGATTCACTAAAAAGAACCGGTTCAAAAGAACGATTCGTTCACGAACCGGCCATCACTAATTCACATATCTCATTCAGTGTTTAATTCTCTGTCAAAAGTTTTACATTACTGTCAATGTGAAACTACAGTAATGAGATACCATTACATTTTTTAACAAGTTTGCAAAAAAAAAAAAAAAAAACAGAGCTACGATGTCTTGTAAAAACACAGAGATATCAAACATTTCCACATGAATCGCAACAATGGTGGCAATATGTTTTTTATTTATTTATTCATTAATGCAGCAGTGTATGCTGGGAGTTTTATACTATCCTAGAACCCCGAATGCATTGCTACATGAAACATATGTCACCATTGTTGAGATTCATTTGCTGATTGTTGATGTCTGTGTGTGTCTGAGTCAAACAGTTCAAAATGCTTTAATGCACTATATGATTATTCTTCATAGGGTCTGATTACATAAATGTCACTGGATTTAATTTTGAAGATTTACCGATATATGAAATACCCATATACTGTATTTAAAGCTTATACACATGATGAGATCAGAAAGCCAAACATGTCCAAGATGGCATTTTCACAACAGCCTAAAACACCTGAACTATGTCCTCTTGACTCTTTCTTGCCAAAACAAATGAATTTTATAAAATCACAGTTTCAGCAGCCTGAGACAAACTAATAGGTTAAGCCCAAAAAATAGGCCTTTGACTTCAAGTCATGATGCAAAGGTCTCCTTTGGTATGGAAGTACCTTAGGTTTCATACAAATAAATTTATCCTAAGACACAAGTGAGATCACACTTTGTATCAGAAATGAATATGTTTTTTCAAAAATGGCTGCCAATGCGCCGAAAATACTCTAGAGTCCATATCTTTCCTTCTGTTATCGCTATAATGACAAATTTAGTGTCAAAGTGTACATTTTTGGGGTCAAGGAATCCAATGAAATCCAGTTTCAAGTTAAAAAAATAATAATTTTACCCATACCATGACAATTGGGGGTAAATATGCACATTTCACATAAAAATTGTGTCATCAGAGTGACTTTACTTATCTTTTCGTTCAAAAACTTTAATTTTCTATTTAAGCAGTGCAGCTACTTCTGTACATTACTGTGCATTTGTTCTAAGTAGCATGAGATTTCGACCAGTGAGGAGTAACCTATAGCAAATCAGTTCCTGCAACAACACATCCCATCTGCACCAGGAGCTGTGACAGCTGTTGAAGGTCAGAGGTGACAGGTTAACACTTTAAGGTTCGTACGACTATCTTGTTAAATAGAAAAATGTCTTTAATGTTAGATAACTAATAACTAGCAGCAAAGTTCAAACTGCCTGCTCCCGGGAGATTTGGGGGACCCAGCGGGACTCAATCCCAATGCAGTCCTCAACTCTGCGGCAACTGCTGCAACCTATCGAGGGACTGCTCGTGACGTAAGCACCAATTAGGGCGCCGGTGCCCTCAGACGTCACGTCCCGCGCAAATGGACGTGCATGGCTCATGCCTATATAAGCCAGAGCTCGATGGGATGCTCCTTGGTTTTCATCGACTGAAGCGAAACCAGATGGTAGCACAACCAAGTCTTGGTTTGAGGATGACCTTGTAGTCATTAGGCCAAAACTCAAGGCATGACGTGCTAACAGAAAGTGCGTGTAAGTCACCCACTCACTTGACTGAGGCGATAGCCACCAGAAAGGCGGTTTTCAATGAGAGATACGCAAGTTCCACAGACTGTAGAGGTTTGAAAGGGGCACCCTCCATGGCCTCAAGGACCAAGGAAAGGTCCCATATGGGAACCGATTTTGACGGTTCCCAAAAGAGGTGATTTTGCCATGTAAGACATGGTCCTGGATCAACATATTTTGTTGATCCTGGATCAACATTCCTGTCCCAAAATGTAGTCCTTACCCAATCCCTACCCCTAAACCTACCCATAACTTTTCTCTAAAATCAGAAGGTAATGAAAGGTGAATAGCACTGACGTTTAAGTACTTCACCCTGGTTCTAAGCCTAAATTTGACATAAACTGTAAATTTGTCCCTCAGATCTGATTGGTTGATTGGAAAGTTGATCCAGGACCAACAAAGATGTTGATCCAGGAACATGTGGTACTTGGTAAAATCACGTTCGCCAGGGGGGACGAGGAGGTTTCATCCTTCTAGCTCCCCTGAGGAAGCGGACTACAAGGTCGTTCCGACCAAGTGACTGGCCATGCGACTGTTTGACAAGCGCAGCAATAGCCGCCACATATACCTTGAGCATGGATGGGGATCTACCCTTATCCAAGAGCTCTTGTAGGACACTGACCACTGGGAAGCATAAAGCCATCTAGTAGAGGGCGCTCTAGCTTGCACAATCGTGTTTAACACTCCGTCGGGGAGACTGATGGGTACCTGTCTGATGGCAGATGGTCTGAGACTGATGGCCCACACATGCAGAGCCCAAAGCTCGAGTCGTGGGTGCCAAATCGTACCCCGGCCTGTGAGAGGAGATCTCTCCTCAACGGGACAGGCCATGGAGCCAAGCTCTGAAGCTGCATCAGCTCCGGAAACCAAACTTGGTTCTGCCAGAACGGTGCTGCTAGAAGCACAGAGGAGCCATTCTCCCTGAGTGCGTCCTTGTTCTTTGTGAAGCCTATTGGACACTGAACGTTGTCTTGAGACGCAAAGAGGTCGACTTCAGCTGTGACAAAGGTGTCCCACAACAGTTGAACTGTCTGAGAGAGGAGAGACCATTCCCCTGGGGGAACGTTGTCCCTGGACAGCTTGTCTGGACCCACATTGTTGGCCTGGCACATGTGCCGCTCTCAGTGAGAGTAGGTTGCACTGAACACATACAAGGAGGCGTTCTGCCAGTTCATGAAGGTTCCGTGATCTCAGACCGCCCTGGCGATTTATGTAGGAAACCACCGACATGTTGTCCGTTCGGACAAGGTGGCCCTTTAGAAGGAGAAGAAAGAACCAAGAGGCGTTCTCAACTGCCTTCATATCTAGACAGTTTATGTGCAAACTCTTTTCTTGGCTTGACCACAGGCCAAAAGTCGGTCTGCCTTGTCTGCCCTGTCTGATACCGGTCGACCGCCTTACAGGGCTCCAGAGCTGTGATACAGTTCTGAGTTACCGTGAGATGTAAACGACCGGATGCCCTTGCTCGACGCCAGCACTGAAAAGGCGCATGCGAAGCAGAAATTATAAAAGGAATAGTTCACTTAGAAATTAATTTTAGATATGTTTTAGCTTACCTCAAGGGCATCCACGATGTAGGTGTCTTTGTTTCCACAGTATTTTCAATTTTGATATATTTAGGTCAAACCGTTCTTGTCTGTCAGTCATATAATGGAGGTCTATGGGGTCCAACTCAAAGAGCATGCACAGAGAAGGCCAAATTAAACATGATTTAATGACCCGTAAATGTAAGTACACATTGATGGCCTAAGACACGAAACGAGTGGTTTGTGTGAGAAAACAAATTTTCATTTGGACTTCTCTATGTATGCTCTTTGAGGTGGACCCCATAGACCTGCATCATATGACTGACAGACAAGAACGGTTTGACCTAAATATATCAAAATTTAAAATAATGTGGAAACAAAGACACCTACATCTTGAATGCCCTCGAGGTAAGCTAAAACATATCAAAAATTAATTTCAAAGTGAACTATCCCTTTAAGTTGTGAATGGAATGTGTGTTTGGCATGTTTTTTGATAAAAAAAATTGCACACTTCACTTCCAATTGTCATGGTAAGGACATCATTATTGTTTTTTAGTCTTGAAACCAACTTTATTGGACTCCTTGACCACAAAAATGTAGGCCTACACGTTGATAACAAATTTGTCATTATAGCTATAACAGAAGCAAAGATATGGGCCTCTCAAGTATGGTTGGCGGCCATTTTTAAAAAATGTGCGTATATAAGAAACAAAATGTGATCTCACTTGTGTCTTAGATAAATTTATTTCTATGGCCCTAAGGTACTTCCATACCAAAGGGGACCTTTGCATCATGACTTGAAGTCAAAAGTCGCTTAACCTCTCTACTAAACACCCCAAAACGTCCTGCCTCCAGCACAACACAGACTCCAACACAAACTCCACGTAAATATAAAAAACAAAAAAAAAGTTTTATCTGCTGAAGCTCGTCAGGCAAAACGTGAATCTGATCGACTCCAGACGAAAACGCGGATCAACACAGTAAACTCTAGTGAAATAGCAAGGTAAACTATATGAAAAATGACATGAATACAAAAGAATGTTCCAGGATAACAAAAAGTTAGTGCTTTAGGATGTAACTTATTTTATGTACTAGATCTACTGTCTAACTTCACTCATCCACTTCTATCGTATTGTTTATACACATTTTTCCAGACACGTTCAGTACAGTAATGTTAATTCCTACGATCTTACTGTTACACTGAAACTGTTCAGGTTAGTTCACCAACCGTTTTCGTTATCATATTATACATTCACCTATGTTGACATTACTGATTGTGAAAGATACACGAATAGTTAGAGAAATGGCTTATGCTATAAAAAAATCACATGTCGGCTAAATGCAGTTTATTGTAACATTATCATGGTACGAGCACAGAGCATTAGTTCAACGTCAAGCTGATAAAAGTAGACTATTATTGTAACAGCAGTGGGAGTTTACAGTAGTTTCCAGCATGGTGTGTGATGATTTCGCCGTTGCGTTGAAATCCTTTGTGTGGCCAGTAGTGAATGCTCGCTCTTGAGATAAAGCATGCACACGAGCACGAGCGCTCTTGTTGCATTCTGAAACATCACTGCTAGAGGCCGCTAAAAATCGCATAGAGCACCTTTAACTAAATCTCTTAATTCTCAATAAATACATTTGTACATGTATGAAGTAAATAATGTTACACTGGTTTGTAAACTGTTTTCACACTCCGTGTTGCTGGAAGTCAGTTGTAGTTCTTTTTTATCTTTTTTCTGTTCGTGTTTTTCTGTCTTTCAGTGATTCTGCTTATCAGGTGTTTATCGTTTTCTCAATTCACTCAGTCAAGTGGATTATATTAGTGAACTAATGTAGGGAATAGTGAATGAGGGTATATGGTATGATTGTAAACACAGCCTGTCGACTTTGAGTGCTGTTAATTCGCAGTATATCCCTGTAGGCCAAGATGGGCAGTATTTGAATTACAAAATACTCAAAAGTAATTAAATACGTATTTCAAATACATGTAATTTGTCATTTGTAGTTAAATTCTTTGGGGGACTGGGTGATAGGGCTGGGCGATATACCGCATGACATTGTTATGCTCATCTCGTCAGTAAAGCCGGTTCCTTGATTAGTAGTAAATCACCTTCATCTGCTTTCAGATGGAAGACATGATGCAGAAACGAGTGTTAAATTAACATTCAAGAGTGTTAAAGTTAATGAGATGATTAAGTGAATAATTTAGTGATGATTGAGCATTATTGAAGACACCCGATGTTAACAAGCAGAAATACTGAAGGAGAAAATCACAAATTGTAAGCTCTTCACCCTTATACTTTCACTTTAAAATATGTTTGTCTGCTGTTATTGATTTATAACAGTCGAATGAACAAAGAAAAGTTAGATCTGATAGTGTTGATTATGTTGTGGCATAATCTGTGATCTGAAAAATGACACTTAATGAGATAGTTTAGTTTAACTCATTAGCAATAGCTTTGTGATTTTACAGGATATGATTATCATTATTTTTCTTATAATAATAAAAAAATTGAATAAACATTTGTCTGATTTGTCTTCAAATACATTTATTTAGAAACACAGACGTCAATAATCAGCCTGTGAATCTCAACAAAGGTGACAATAATAATCCTTGTTGCAGTGGCTGCCACCAATCACAACTCATTAATGGCTCCCATCATGCATTGCAGTATGAATAAATTATGATCTGAATTGTCTATGTAATTTACTTTTCCTAATTTAATATTCTGCTTGTCACCATTGTTGAGATGCATTGACTGAATCTTGATGTCTGTGTGTGCCTAAAAGAAAGATTTGAAAAAAAAAACTTTTAAGAAATCCTTTATATTATAAAACTCCAGATATTTATGCAGAATCTCAGTTATACTGTAACCAACGACTTAAATCACAAACAAAAAATTCTAATGATGATTGTCATAATATAACCAACTCCATTAGATGACTTTTTTTCTTTGTTCATCTGGCAGTTATAACTTACATACAACAGTCAAACAAAATCTAAAGTTAATAATGTAAGGGTCAATAGCCCAACTAAAGCAAACACTGATCTCCATAACGGTGGCTTTCCATTTGTGATTTCTCCTTCAGTGATTCTGCTTGTTAACATCAGGTGTCTTCAATATAGTTCAATTTAGCATCAGCATAGCATCACTCAATTTTTCACTTAATTATCTCATTAACTTTAACACTGCTTTCATTTAACACTCAGCTCAGAGTTTGATTGGATGGCTTAAAATGACTTCCATGATGTTGGAGTTACATGAACAAATTATGTTTGTTTAACGAAACCAAGTTATGTGAAACCGTTGGAACCTGTTTACAAAAAAAAGTTAAGTAAAGCCAACACATAATTTTTTAAGCAAAGCCAACACATCATTTTTTTAAGCAAACACTGATCACCATAATGGTGACTTAAAATGTGATTTTCTCCAATAGTGATTCTGCTTGTTAACATCAGGTGTCTTCAACAATAGTCAATCATCACTCAATTAATAACATAATTATCGAATTAATTTTAACACTCTTCAGTGTTCATTTAACACTCATATTTGAACACTTTAAGGGGGGGGGGTGACTGTTTTTTTTCTTTGCATGAAATGTGTTTATGGGGTGCAATATAACATGTATTCATGGGTTTTCTTTTTTAAAAAGACTTTATTTTTCATAAACTTCACCTTTATTGTCAGCCACGCTCTCCTCTGTCCTCGAACGAGCGGTCGACTTCTTGATTCTATGAAACCACTCCCTCAGAAACAGGCAGTGGGCTCAGATTGGTTAGTTTGGGCCGGTGTGTTGTGATTGGCTAAAATGTTGCTCACGTTGTCCGGAAGGTTAACGCCCATTACTTTTACGGGCGAAACATGCATGTGCTCCGAACGGTTATTGTAGGAAGTGAAATGTAAGGGTTATGTTCTATGACTATGAATGGAGCCCCGCGAGTTAGAGCGCGGGAGGAAACAGTTGTAGTGGGGTTCAGAGAGAGGAACAGACAAGATGCACTATGTAATCGGCTGCGGCCATTTCACGATGTTGTGATGTTCAATAAACAAGTGTTGTAGTCACCCAGCTCTTTGTCAGTGCCCTCCTAATTGTGGTGATAACAGAGCGAGGCCAAGAACTAACGGAACAGCGCTGGGTAAGAACTATAAGCAGAGGATAACTCATTATTATGGAACATTGTATAATCTTTTATCTCAACAACTTTCCCAAAACATCCTCAAAATGTCACAGTTAAAACGTTATATCTTAGTTTACATTTAACCTTATAGAAACATTGTTTGAAATGAGAAAACATCCTTAAAACATTCTTTGAACATTTCTTTAAAAAATTAACCAAATAGGGAATGTTAGCCAATGTTCTGAGAACGTTCCCTACTAGCTTCTCTTTCATTCAGTGTCTGATATTTTAAAACCTGACCTCAGATTGACCTAAAAATATTCTTTTAATTTCTAAAAAACAGAAGCAGCACAAACAAAGCTTTTTACAGCCCAAACGGAGCTCAAAAGATTTAATATATTTTGGCCAACTTCACTCAGGTAAAAGACCTGACAAATAATTTTATACCTTTCTACAATTCCAAAGTCTGGAGTCCAAAACCTATCTTTTGGGGCTGCTAGTGTCTCTATTCCACAAAAGTCATCTGGATGCCAGTCCATATTCTCATTTGGCCAAAACTGGAAGAATATAAAGTTCAAATTTATTCAAATGATGAGATTATTATGCTTTTTTATAAGTGCTTGATATTTTCATGATAATCATTTAAAACCTTGTGAAATAAGAAGGACATTTGGCTTTGAAAACACTTACACTCATCATTTTGACCTGTGTCGAGAAGCTCTGGTCTTTTTCATTCTGTAGATAAAAAAGGTGTTGAGTGATGCTACACCTGCTGGACATTCGTAATGAACCAAATGAGAAGAAAAATCATGCTGGACTCATACCACATCTATGATGGAGGTCACATACAGGAACACAAAAACATAGGTAACAGGGCCCCAGGAAAAAGGCCGCATGCGGGTCGTCTGGACGTTCATATCCAAGCCGAGATGCTCAAAAAGTGCCTTATAAGCTGTAACATGTTCTTCATCACTGCAATTTTCAGCAGCAGAAACCCACACTGTGCAAATGAGACTTTCTGTTACATACCAGAATACTTTCACCAAGAAACGGTGGCTATTGTTACGTAAGGGTTAATGCCCGACGAGGTGTCCATTGTTAGGTTTTAATGGACGACGGCGAGGTGTAAACCGGCCGACGCGCAGCGGAGCGCAGCTTTGCCTCCGCCGAAGTCCATTAAAACCTGACAATGGACACCTCGGAGGGCATTAACCCGCTTATACCATGGTCACTTGACAAATAAAACAT
Source organism: Pimephales promelas (assembly GCF_988280905.1). NCBI lineage: Eukaryota > Metazoa > Chordata > Actinopteri > Cypriniformes > Leuciscidae > Pimephales > Pimephales promelas. The sequence goes on along the minus strand of NC_142771.1, from coordinate 40,201,450 downwards.
TTTTAAAACATTAGTTTATATTTTAATTAGGCTAAATCTAGTTTTTACAAATAATAACTTGACTGACTGTTTATCTAGCAACCGGAGATATTTATAGTCCGCTTAGCTCGTATCCCTTCAGGTTCACAAATACATTTTTTTTTCATGAAACACAAAGGTAGGCATAGTTTTTTTTTATTACACATAAAACAATTACTCAAACAACAATAAAACAACAATTAGCTCTGAGCTCCAGCGATTTGCGCTTAACGTTATAGAGGGCAATAAATTAATCAGATCAAAGAGAGGGTCATTTGCCTCAGGCTCCTTAGGCTTGAAACGCTGTAACGTTCAGCCTTCTCCTGCCTTGGTTGTCTGGACAGCTGCGTAAAACTCCCGCAGGGTCTCATTCAGGGGTGCGTTTCCCGAAAGCATCGTTATCCAACTATGGTCGCAAGTTACGTCGTTGCCAATAGAGTTCAATGGAGCAGAGCAGCAGCGGTGTAATTTTCTCCGTTGTTGTATTAGGCTATAATATCTAACGTTAGATGATAGAGCATGTGACTGCCTGTTGCTATGGTTACTCACAGCCGTTGTAGGCAGCGCATTTATTTATTAATTTCGAATGGTAAACAGGCAGTTTCACCAGAACTACTTTACTAGGTGAGGTGTCCAATCAGAATCGAGTATTCACCCAGACCATGGTATAAATGCAATTAAGCTCTGTCTAGGCTCTGTTCCATAGGCTGCGGTTTGTGTTGAGCCATTTATTAGTCTGGCTGTTTGACAAAAAGAGATTCAATGTAGTTGCAATAATCTCTGTAATAATGACTATTGTATCAGATGAGTATTATTTTGTTTTGCGGAGCTGAGTAAGAACTGATGACGGCACGGCTTGATCTTTGGTTGACCAATCAGCAGAAAGGGGAGTTTTATTCCCACCCATATAGAGCTCAAATATTCATACTGTTTATCGAATTTTTTTATTAAAATATATGTTAAAATAAAAATAGTTTAGAAAATCGCAAATGTAAATTATATTATTGAATTTGAATTAGCAATAGCATTTTGTTACAAATATTGTAAATTTGGTATGGAAAATATACATTTAAATACAGAAATACATTGGGATTTGAAATTTTGAATTGCCATTTTGCATATTATATTTCAAATTAAATATTCCTATCCATAAGCTCCTGATCAGTCCTAAGTATCAAATTACATTCAAAATCAGCCTTAAAGTCCCTGGCTTGATCTTTGTTGATTTCACCATAGGTATGCAAAATTGATTTTAATGGGCCAATATTCGTAAATATTTACACTTGAGATATTCATATACAGCAAAATCCCCAGTGTTAAATTAATACTTCTGGTGTACATATAGGACCAACTACAGGGTGTTACAAATGAACACTGAAGCAGACTTCAAGCCATTACACATTATTGCACTTTATGTCTATCATACATCCACACACAGTCTTATTTAGATTTACAGAAGTTTAGATGATGATGTTTTAAGGAATATTTTATTTCATGTCACCATTATGGTGATCAGTGTTTGATATAGTTGGACTCTTGACCCTTTATTTGTAACATTATTTTTTTTCTGACTACTCCAACTCTGTGTTCATAAAGCACATTTGTTGTGGCAAGACAAAATGTGACCTGGGCTGCATTTTCCAAAAGAATTGTGAGCCCTAATTGATTCAACAGACCATTTATTGCTATTATTCTATTATCAAGTTAGGCTTAAGATGCTTTTGAGAAAGGAAGCCCAGGTAATGTTTAGATCAAATCCTACAATCCTGTAGTGACCTGATAAATTGAACTAGTAGTATTAACTGATTATACAAATGTTTTATTTATATTCTTTACATTAGCCAATTGCAGTAACCCTTTAATATTGTGAATGATTTAAAATCATACACGGACATCAATAATCTACATATGAATCTCAACAATGGTGACAATCACACAAATGCTTCATGTTGCAGTGCATGATGGGAGCCACTAATCAAAACGCATCCATGGCTCACATAATGCATTACAGCATGAATATAATGCAGCTGAATTGTCCTGTAATTTTCATTGTTTTTCCTGTTTGCTTTTATTTTGCTATTGTTTTGTAAGGACTTTTTTTAGCTTGTTTTGTGATGTTCAGAGTTGATCTGTTTGTCACTTGTTTGTTTATTGTCACCATTGTTGATATTCATATGCTTTGTGTCAAAACGCAATAGCTTATGTGCATAAACTATGAGAAATGCATTTCTGCACTACTGGAGGATTCAGTTTCAGGACCCTAGTTTTCTGTTTCAGCGCTACTTACTGTACTGGATCACCAAGAACTTTCATTTAACCCCATTTTGTGGAAAAGATCACAGACGGTGCCAGATTATTGTTGTTCGACATTCATCATTCATCAAAACAACACATTTGTACTTATTTCATCTGGACAAACTTAGACAGATGTAAGACTCCAGCTTCAATAGTTGACAACTGTTTATAAAACAAATTGGTTTGCAGAGACATTCATTTCTTAATTTATGACAGGAGAGCAAAATTAATTATTGATCTGTAAAGTTTGTTATTTTGAATAGAAATCATCATTCATAAAGCAGTCACTCACGTCTTCTCCGGTTTATTTGTGTTTACATACATGCAATATACACCACCCGCCCGCATCAGTAATGATCTTAGCGCTCTCTCATTCGCTATACAGCTTTCAATCATCTCACGTGGTTCAACTTGACAATAAATCCTGCCTTTCCGCATGACGCGCTCCTGTGCATAGATATCCATAATAATGGCCCCTGTGTATCTGCTGTGTACACTTTCTCAGTCTGGCCTCCATGAAAACAAAGCTAAGACACATCTCTGCACCTGAAACAAACTAATAAATGCACGGTTTCGAGTATATGTGGTTTGTGTGTGATTTTGGATATTTTCATATGAATAAATAATGTTTACAGTATCGCTAAGCAAGGTGTAGCCATTAGCTGCATATAAAATGGTAAATATAATGTATTTCAAAATCTTTTTTTGACTTTAAGTCTGTGACAAAAATATGATACAAATACTCGATTGTGGTTTAAAGTGAGCTTTAAGTAAAAGTGTCAAATTAATATTTAAATTGTGTCATGTAGCTTGATGCTACTTGCTCTAATCCACCTGCTGCTGCAGGATCTTTTCTAGTCCATTATCGTATTTATTAAAATAGATATTTTTTTTTTAATTCTAACAAGACTTAAGATAATAGGTGAATCTTGATACTATGTACAAACTAAACCACCTGGATACTAGAACTGTGGTCCTCAAACCTCATCCAGTAGGTGGCGCTGTCATGAAAAAAAAATAGCTCTGAAACTGCAGCCAAACATACTACGGTTGTGCAGGAACACACTACTGCAAAGTATTTTCAAAATTGTGCATAATGTTCAATATGCATTGCATTTTGCACTTAATTATTTCATTACCTTCAACACTGCTTCAGTGTTGTTTTTTAACACCCTGTAGTTGGACTTATGTACACCAGGAGTGTTAATTTAACACTGGGGATTTGCTGTGAGCGATGATGCATGTCCAGTTTGAAAGTGATTGAAATTTCAATCTTATTTTATTCTCAATTAAATCAATGTAATTTCCAATAGTTCAAAATAATATCCTTAGAAATGTGATATGTAAGTTAACTAAGAAATGTGAAACAGACACCTATATTTGTGGGTTTTTTTTGGGTTTTTTTATAGATTTGTAATGTTGGGCTGTATTATATGTCATATTTATTTATTTTTTTTCAATCATTTTTGGCCAAAAATGTAGGTTAATTTAGGATTAAATTAGGATTAACACTCATACGGGTTTAAAAAAAAAAGCGCAAAGCACATACCTTCTATCACTATAAGGGTTAAAACGGCATATAATTAATCACTAATAACTGGTTATTGCATTGAATTAATAACATTTGTTGCATTTTAAACAATTCAGATTTCTCTTGGTGTAGTAAAGTTTACTTGAACTTCAATCTTTCCAAAATAAAATGTGTTAAAAACATTCAAAAGTTGAGTGCACACATATTGTGTTGTTATGAAAATAATACATTAACTACTATCAACTTGTAAAGTCTTTTCAATTAGAAATTTGATTGTTTTTAAAAATGTACTTACAGACTGAGGTAGCAGCGAACATTAGGCAGTGTATGTACATGTTCAATATCCCAAGTGCCTCAAATGCTTCTGCTAAAGGATAATGCTTCACTTTTGAGCAGAGATTGGCCATTTGGTCATATTTAAGCACTGTGAGAAACATGCACAACCTCCCAAATATTGTACAAATGTATAATTTACTGTAGAGAATCAATAAGGTTGACATGACATCTGGGGACTCACATCACAGAAACGAAATACAATGCCTTAAACTTATAAAAAGTCAAATATTTGTCTAAATTAAACAATCATCTTTGGAGCATTTCTACATGTAACATGAGATGACACTCCTGCAGGGAGAGAAAGGCTACCACTCACAGATGACCAAATTACCAAAACTATTATGTGTATATGTGTGTATATGTTGTGTATTCATATTGCTACAGGGCAACAGACCTGTCAGTTTAATATAATACAGGGGGTTTCAAAGTCAAAGCTCCTTCTGAAATTACACAACACTGTAAAATCTAACATTGTTCTTACTAAGAATTTTTTGTTAACTTTACTTAAAGTCCAATAATTTGTTGAACTTACTTAAAATTTCTTAGTAATCTGTACTGTTTGCATGCTATGCTTTCATTACTCAGAAAAACCTTGTAAACATTACTTGACTGGTTTGAGTACCATCTTGCCCAAAAAAAACCAACAAAAAAACAGGCGGGGCAAATGGTTTATGAGGCGGGGCAATTCTTAATAGACTTTTCACTAATTTCTTCCACTTCTGCAGTCATCATTCTTCTTATTTGCATTCGCTCATTTTCCAGTCATCTTGAGTGTTATTGTCAATACACCTAAATATTTTTGGGAGAACATCAAAATTCTTTAGTTGACTTGTTGATTTCCCTTTTCTCACCATTATTGTGATTGATGTTCCCTTTGGTTGGGCACTTGGAACTTAATTTATATTATTGTAATTCTCTTCCAATTGATTGCAGTGATGCAACATGATGGCAACACTAAAGCATTCAATCATTTATACTAAATCTAATATCATAATATCATCTCTACAAAATCTATATACTATTATTAAAGACAAAACAGTCACATACGGCAATCATTGAGATCCAAATGATCCAGTAGAAATGTGTCTTCACTAAAAGTACCCAGCTAACAGAATTTTCTTTGTAAGAACGTTCTCTAAACATTCAGTGTTGGTTCTGGGAACGTGAAAAATGTCCAGTTTTCTTGACGTTAGAGGAACGTGTTTTAAAAGGTCTAATGTTCCTCAAACTTTAATTAAACGTAATTTTCGATAAAAAATTCAACATGATAGTGAAGTTGATTTCTAACATTCCAAGAACATAAAAATGTCCAGTTTCCTGAATGTTACTACACAGCAAAAACTCAAGAGTGATAAAGACTCAAGAGTGTTAAAGTGTTAAAATTTGAGTGTTAAATAAACACTGAAGAGTGTTAATGTTAATGTGTTATTTAAGTTATTGATTGAGTGATGACTGAGCATTATTGAAGACACCTGATGATAACAAGCAGAATCACTGAAGAAGAAAACTCAAATTTTGGAGATCAGTGTTTGGTTTAGTTGGGCAGTTGACCTTTACATATTTAACTTTAGAGTTTGTTTGGCTGCTGTACATGAGTTATGACAGCCAGATGAACAAAAAGAAAAAGTGATCTCATGGTGTTGGTTATGTTATAACATAATCATTATTTCACAATCATATGACCTGAATCACTGAATTTAAGTAGTATTAATCTCAGATTAGAATGTATATTGGTCATTATTGAATCAAAGTGATTTAATAGCATAAAATCCCAATTTTTCAATGTAATCCAAAAGATTTCTTTAAAATTGTTCTGATCAAAAGTAATTAAAAATGGAATTGTTTTGGACACACAGATATCAATAATCAGCCTGTGATTCTCAACAATGGTGATAATTATAAAGCATGTTGCAGTGCATTCTGGTTGCCACCAATCAAAACTCATTCATAGCTCCCATCATACATTGCGGTATGAATAAATTATGATCTAAATTGTCTTATGAATCTCCTTTTCCTAATCGAATATTCTTTTTGTCACCATTGTGGAGATTCATACATTGAATCTATATGTCTGTGTGCCTGAAAGAAAGATTTTTTTTAATCAGAACAACATTTAAGAAATCATTAAGATTATATTGAGCAACCTGGAACTTATATGGTTAAATAACTTTGATTCTGAAATGACCAATACACATTCTAATCTGAGATTAGTACTACTTAAATTCAGTGATTCAGGTCATATGATTGTGAAATAATGATTATGTTATAACATAACCAACACCATCAGATCACCTTTTCACTTTGTTCATCTGGCTGTTACAACTCATACGGCAGCCAAACAAAATCTAAAGTTAAACATACGATTTTGGGTGGGGGACTGTAGATGCAGGTCTCCGGGTCTGCAGCTTCATACTAATCTTATTTATTCACACAGACTTCAATAATCAGCCTGTGAATCTCAACAATGGCGACAATTATAAAGTATGTTGCACTACATTCTGGTGTGTATCTCAGTGATTAGGCTCTACATGAGGTCAGTGATTCAGGTCAAATGATGATTATGTCAAAACACAACCAACACCTTCAGATCACCTTTTCTCTTTGTTCATCTTGTTATAATTCAGCTACAGCAGCCAAACAAAACATATTGATTAATACATTTTAAGGGTCAAGAGCCCAACTAAAGCAAACACTGATCAACATAATGATGACTCAACATTTGTTTTCTCCTTTGGTGATTCTGCTCGTTAACATCAGGTGTCTTCAATAATGCTCAATCATAACTCAATCACATAATTATTATAACACGCTTCTGTGTTCAACACTCATATTTTAACACTCTTGAGTCTGGAAGCAAATAACGTTTTTGCTGTATAACATTATACTAAAAGAACGTTTGTTCATAACAGAGAACTTGCCAGAATGTTGGTCAAAGTTACACTTTGAGTCTAAAAAATGTTTTAGATGATTAAACTCTCTCTGTCTCTATATTTTTCCATCAGAATGTCTTCATCTGACCGATGTTTGGATATTTTTCTGTTCATCACGGTGTCAGAGTTTCACCAAAGCTGCCCAGGGCGTCTCTGCATTTGTGTTTGAACAGACAAAATACCTTGAAATTTGAGAATATCAGTTGAATTCAATTTATTTCCTCCCATTGTCTGTTTTTTTCCTCTGAACTTGCTGTGAACAACAAACCTTTTGTCATTTACCTTGGAAGGATTATATATTTATTTCTTTAGAATATTTACCAGACCAGGGGCCGTATTCACAAAGAATTTTATCTTACAACTAGGAGTACTCCTAAATCGCACTAAAATATTTTAGCTAGGAGTTTTCTCTTAAAAGTTATTCACAACGCCTTTCAGACCTACTCTTAGTAAGGAAAAATGACAAATCCTAAACTAAGAGTGAGTCTTTGTTGCTATGGATGACGTCAATTTTCATGCACGAGCTTCCTCGCAATGATCACGGTGATTGGTTGTTAGATGACAGGGCCATCATGCGGAACATAACACAGAGGCAACAAATCATGGAATTACGAGATCTAAATATGTCTGTGTCCTACACAAAATAATAATAAGAAAAAAAAGTAATGTCGTCGAAATGCATAGGCTAAATAATGACATGTTTGTGCAGGCCACAGTGAAGTGTAATTCTAAAAAGGCAGAGAGAGAAAAGTCATGAATGAAATTATTCAAGGTAGCCTAAGGGTCTGCAGTGTTCACTTATCGCGTCTTTTGCGCGCTCAAGTACGTTATTTTAAATGTAGGCGCGCGATATGTGCGCCCGTTTTCTCCAAGCCTGTCCTATGGAGCGCACCGTAGGTCACGTGACAAGAACCAACCGAAGCGCAACCCCCGGGAGAATGCGGCGCGACTTGCGTTTTTAGGTGCTATACAGTATGAATAAGTTTTGGCCCCCATGCTAAAGTTGCCTAAAAAGAGGAATAAAAAATCATCTTTTAGATATTGATCTTAATGCCTTAATTAGAAAAATGAGGAAAACTCCAACCTTTAAGGACACAAATTTTCTTTGTGAATGAATAATGTATCATAAATAAATAATTGTTTTTCCTTGAAATACAGGGTGCATAAGTCAGGGCACCCCTATGTTAAATTCCCATAGAGTCAGGCAGATTTTTATTTTTAAAAGCCAGTTATTTCATGGATCCAGGATAATATGCATCCTGATAAAGTTCCCTTGGCCTTTGGAATTAAAATATCCCAACATCATCACACACCTTCCACCACACCTAGAGATTGGCATGGGGTACTTTCCATAAGATCATCTTTCAATGCAAATCAAACCAGCTATTAGGCTAACTGAAGTAAAACCATGCCAATCTCTAGGTGTGTGATGATGTGGGGATATTTTAATTCCAAAGGCCAAGGAAATCAAAACAACAAACAAATACATTTTTCACCCTTGCATTTCTGTTTATTTTGTAAATATATCTTGATTATACACATATTGGTAATTCATCACCATTATTTCTATAGCTTTATACAATACAGATTGTTTTAACAACAGAAACAAATTCAAATTCTACTGAACAGCAGCTACAACAAGCCAAAAGTGTCATTATTCAGCTCAAGTCACAGTGTTGATTCAGTATGAAGAAAAGGTTCTATATAGAACCTTAAAAGGTTCTAAAGCGCTACGTATTTGGAACCCCTAAAATGCAATGCATGAATGATCACAAAATTCAAGATATGGTGGTTAAAAAATGTAATTAATCAATATCACACAAAGAGTTTCATTTCAATATTTATCCTCCAAAAATCTGCATGATTAAAATGTGATATTAATTACTACAACAGTTTAAAATATATATATATATATATATATAATAATTTAATAACAACTACAAAATGTTGCAGAATAATGTAATATATGAATGAATAATAGCCTTTAAAGAACCTTTGTGCCAAAAGTGTTCTTTCTTGTCATTATAGAACCTTTTTTAGCATAAAATGTCCGTTGGAGTTGAGTAAAGAACCCAATGATACATATATAGAACCCTTTTTTCTAAGAGTATATGTATCAGTTGTGCATATACAGTGTATTTGTGCACATACATGTACATGTAACTGCACATCGAACAAGCAAAAGACACAAGAGACTAGAGTAGTCTATACTGTTTTGACATCCGTGTCACGGGTGCATAATCATAATGGCAGGACTTTTACTTTTTGACCCCTGGATTACCAACCTCTGTTTTACATATATGTATGTTTGTATGTATGCAAATATAGATATAGCTACAAAATAGATTTCACAGCAGCTTCACAATAGGAACAAGTTCAATATCTTCTGAGAAGCAGCTCCAACAATCTAATAGTGTCAAAATTCAGCTCAAGTCATTTCAGTGTTGATTCATTTCAGTTTAATAACTGAAACATTCATCAATTGTGTGTACATACTGCACAGTGTATTTGTGCACATATATGTACGTGTGACAAACTCCTGTACAGCAAAAGACACAAGAGAGCTTTACATTTTTCACAACTGTGTGTATGTGGCAAATCATTTTATGTTTGTGTGTAGAGTTACTGAGCAAAAACATCATTTTCTGATGAATTAAAATAGTTTTAAATTATGTGTTTGCTTTTGCAAGAGATGTATGATGTTTTGCATGTCATGTGCATGTTTTATAGTTTTGTGTATGTTTGAAGAAATTTAGTGGTAGTTTCAGAAATTGTATATATTTTATTTTCTGCTATTTTCTGTGACTTTTTAGTCGCTTCACTCATTGTGGCCATAATATGGAGAGATCACTGTGAGATCAAAGTGTCGACTGGGTTGTGTGTTATCTCATGTACTGTATTTAATACGATTCTAGAACCCAAAGCTTCCCAAGCACAGACAGAAACACAATAATGGTGATAATGTAAAGAACCAAGAAGGTCACATCTGTGATTCTTGCCACTCTGGTCCAGCTGAAGCTTCTCTGCATCTCGTTCTGATCTATAACTGAGTCTGGAGGGCTCTGCAGGTCTCTCACACCGTCTATGAGAAGAAAAACAAAGCATGACCGTGGATCAATAATTATTGTTGTCAGTATCATCTCATATACAATTCTTCGATTGGGAATTGCTGATAGCTGTGTAGATTCTTACCATCGCATCCAGTAGCAGCTGCTGTGTTTTCCACTGCTGATCTGCTCTTAGATCCTTTAGCCATCAGATAATTCACAATGATGGTCTCCAAAATGCTGATGCCAATAAGACAGAAAATCCCACTGCAGTAAACCCCTGCGAAGACAGCAAAATCCATGCCTCTGTGTTAAGAAGGTTTCAGCCAATCAGAGAGTCGTTTATTGAATGACGTTAGTCAGTGCCTAGTCAGTAAGAGACGAACGAAATATGAATGCTCTGATGCAGAAGACTAATAGCTCAATCGTTCCTTCAGAAGTGGTTTTATGTGAGTGAGTTAATGACAAAATGTAAGTTGTTTATTTCCTTTTATCTTATGATGCTATATGCGTTTAAAGGGTTAGTTCACCCAAAAATGAAAATTAAGTCATTAATTACTCACCCCCATGCTGTACCAACCCCGTAAGACCTTCGTTCGTCTTCGGAACACAAATGAAGATATTTTTGATTAAATTTGAGAGCTGTATAACTACCACATTGGCTCCTAAGGGACTGCCTCTTGACGGCCCAAAAAGTCAATGAAGAAAATGTTTAAATATCCCAAGTGACTACCGTGGCTCAACTATATGTTTATCAAGCGACGCGAATACTTTTTGTGCGAAAAAACAAACAAAAATAACGAGTTTATTCGACTATTTCTTTTCTTCCTTGTAGGCCAGAACGAGACTTCCTTATAGATTTCCACGACGCATGCGCGAGAAATGCGATCTGAAGTAGTGAAGGCTGGTGTGAGCAGATCGCAAATCTCGCGCATGCGTCGTGGAAATCTAAGGAATTCTCGTTCTGGCCTACAAGGAAGAAAAGAAATAGTCGAATAAACTCGTTATTTTTGTTTGTTTTTTCGCACAAAAAGTATTCGCGTCGCTTGATAAACATATAGTTGAGCCTCGGTAGTCACTTGGGATATTTAAACATTTTCTTCATTGACTTTCTGGGCCGTCAAGAGGCAGTCCTTTAGGAGCCAATGTGGTAGTTATACAGCTCTTAAATTTAATCAAAAATATCTTCATTTGTGTTCCGAAGACGAACGAAGGTCTTACGGGGTTGGTACAGCATGGGGGTGAGTAATTAATGACTTAATTTTCATTTTTGGGTGAACTAACCCTTTAAAGCAGATTTATGTACTTCACTGAGTTATCACGAGCTTGTTTGCGCACCATCGCGGCAGCTCGCGTTAGCGCCTAAGCGCCAAAATTCATCCTTTAAGTTTAAGTAATGCATGAGTACTTTCATAGTGTAAGATATCTGGATGGTGATTTATATGGTTATTTGCTTATATTTGCGTAAATATTGTGTTATGTGCTGTTTCATATACGTTACTGCCCGAAATGACACTGTAATGGCGTCCTACATAACAACTAATTCCATGTGCGTCCCTTGAGCGCCACCTTGCGGATTATCTAGGAACTGCAATAACTTCAATAATGTTACCAGTTCTATTGCCTTGATGAATGTTATTGATTTAGCTGTATCTCTAATATTATTGTTATTCTGTATTATTTTCAGACCACTTACTGTTACCACTCACTGTTCCTATTCAACTTGAATCAAGAGTAAACTACAAACTTTGCTGCAAACTCTGAGTCGTATGTGTTCTTACCGACACACCAGTGCGGATACAAATCCACCTACTCCAGTAATATACAGTCCTTAATTAAACCTCAAAAACATTTGGTTCTTCGAGCCGGATTTGTGTTTACACTGGACTAATGATGTCAGAGGACCAGAATGCAGAGTATCAAGTTGAAGGAGCACGCCCTAGACGTATAGTTCGTCAACCAGCCTACTTACAAGATTTCGAATTACAGTATGCTGGACTGCCTAGAGCTAATGTCCTTCTGCCTCAGTCAACACCGCGACCACATGGGTCATATGACTTTCAAGAGGATGACGAAGACAGAGATATTCCTATGGCCCATCCACAAGCATCTATTTCTTATCATGATCAAAGAGAATGGGATGTTGGATCACCTGATTCGTTAGAAACACCACACTTGGCTTCAGAGGCCTGGTACCTTACCACAGATCATTGGAGTGAGAGAGATGAACACAGCCCTGACCGGTATGGACATTCTTTACCACTTGATATCCAAAGCACAGTGCATGATCTGGAACAAGAGAATAGACGTCTCCGTACTACTCAACTTTCCATGAGGGAAGAGATTAGCCAACTGATAGAGATCCAGAAAAGTATGCAGAAGATGCTGATAAACCAGTCGCAAAGCCAGAGGTCAAGTCCTAGGCCTAAGTCACCATTCCAAGTATTAACCCCTCCAGTTCCTCTGCCTAGAGTTGCAAGCAGACAGCCTTCACCAGCTCCTAGAGCCTTTCCAGTCCCAGCACCACGCCACCTTTCTACATCTAAGAATACAGATTCTTATGCAGATACAGTTAGCCATGCGCAGAATGCTCCTCCAATGCAGCCTTATACAAATGCCATTGTTCCGGATAATGTGGGAGCTCAGATTTCCTCAGGCACGGTTGACAATCACAGAGATGTGTGGAGCACAAGGCAGCCAACAACAGTAAGAAGAACTTCTATTAACTACACACCTCCTTCAGCGTACTCCAGTCAGCCGCTTGTAGCACCAGCTAACTTTCCACTGATCCAGACTAATGCTGCAAGACAGGAGATAGTTTATAGAGGTCCGCAGCCAACCATTCCAGATTTTACCCGTCGAGATCCTGGTGAATTTGCCCGTCTCAAACTTGCCTTGAATAACCTACTACCTGATGAAGCTACAGAGCTATTCAAGTACCAAATTCTGGTAGATCACCTAAAGTTAACAGATGCTCGCCTCATCGCTGATTCCTTTTTAAATTCATCAACTCCCTACTCCGATACCATGGCAGCCCTCACTGAACGGTTCGGTCGACCTCATCAGCTTGCCCTGAGCAAAATTGCTGCCATTATGGATGCATCAGATATTCAGTCTGGCGACACTGTAGGCTTTGAACGCTTCGCTCTTCAGATACAAGCCTTAGTAGGATTCCTTAAGACATTAGGAACAGAAGGAGACATTGAATTGCATTGTGGATCCCATGTGGCTCGACTTTTGTCCAAGCTCCCTCCAGAACAAAGAGCGTCTTTCCGCCGGCACATGAGTTATGAACCTGGCTCAGTGTACACGGTTCTTGATCTAGCTAAATGGCTTAATTTCGAATCCTGGTGCCAGGATCCAGAGAGCTTTGGTGGATATAAGCCTCAGAAAGATAGAGCCCGTTCCCGAGTGGATCAACAGAAGGAAACTAAAGCCAAGGTCAGACAGACTACCATCCTTCATGGCTCAAATGAATTATCTTCCTCAGTACCACCAGTGTCAACCAAGAGTCAAGATAAAACCTTTGCCTTCTGTCCATACTGTGACAGTAAAGAACATTACCTTAGTCAATGTGCCACATTCCAGTCCTTAACCAAAGACCAAGTGATCGACTGGATTAAGACTAATAACAGATGCTGGAAGTGTGGACGCAACCATAGAGCTGCACAGTGTACTCTAAAGAAACTCTGCCATCTGTGCAAGGGAAAGCACCTCCAGATCCTTCACGAGGTCAACTTTAAGCCAATGAAAGAAGGGACATGTTTAGTCAGCTCGACTAGCAAAATGCTGTACCTTGACCGCCCTCAAGGACTCAGCAGTGTCCTTCTGAAAGTGGTCAGAGTCATTCTAAAGCATAAGGGACAAAGCCTAGATACTTACGCTGTGCTTGATGATGGTTCTGAACGGACTATGCTGTTACCAGCAGCAGCCCGGAGACTGGGACTTACTGGCCAGGCAGAGGACTTAGCCTTAAGAACTATAAGGCAAGACATTACTAAGCTTTGCGGTACTTCAGTGTCCTTTCAAATTTCAACTCCATCCCAACCTGGCAGGAGTTATAAAATAACGGGAGCCTTTACAGCAGAACCACTTAGCTTAGCTGAACATTCCTACCCTGTTGCAGACCTTCAACAAAGATACCGGCATTTGAAAGGCTTACCATTACAGCCTATTCACAAAGCCTGTCCCCTGTTACTGATTGGAGCAGATCATCCTCACCTTATTACTCCGATTGAACCAGTCCGTCTCGGTCCACCTGGAGGTCCGGCAGCTGTCAGGACAAGACTGGGTTGGTCTTTACAAGGCCCAGCAAGAGTATTTGGAGATAATGTTGAATCCCAGCAGTGTCTGCACATTGCCACTAATCCCTCAATGACAGAGTTGTTCCAGAATGTTGAGAGACTCTGGCAAGCAGACGTGATTCCCAACAGAAATGAGAAATCTGTCACTCGGTCTAAGCAGGACCAAGCAGCCCTTGACTTGCTTCAGTCACAGACTGTCAGAGTAATGATCGATGGTGTAAGTCGCTATGCCACTCCTCTCCTGCGTAAGAAGGATATGCCCATACTTCATGCTCCTATGGAGGCAGTTCTTCCGAACCTTAGGAACATAGAGAAACGTCTGGAGAAAGACCCCAGTAAAGCAGCCGCCTACCAACAAGAGATACAAAAATTAGAGACCTCAGGCTATGTTGTCAAACTCCCACCTGAAGCAGTTAATTCACAAAGTGAGTCATGGTTCATCCCTCACCACCTCGTGCAGCACAACGGTAAGAACCGTGTGGTTTTTAACTGTTCATTTGACTTTGAAGGCCATAACCTGAATAACTATCTGCTGCCAGGACCAGCCTTGGGTCCATCATTGCTTGGTGTATTCCTGCGCTTTCGTGAGCATCCAGTGGCAATAAGCGGGGATATAAAAGGGATGTTCCACCAAGTTCGTCTCCTCCCTGAAGATAGGCATCTCCTCTGTTTCTTATGGCGAGACATGGACAGATCTAAACCACCAGACATTTACGAATGGCAAGTGCTACCTTTTGGCACTACTTGCAGTCCGTGTTGTGCCATTTATGCTGTCCAGCGACATGTTGCAGATCATTGCACTCCTGATGACAATATCAGAACTACGGTAGAAAGGAATTTCTACGTGGACAATTGCTTGAAGAGCCTACCATCAGCTCAAGAGGCAAGGCCGCTTGTAGACAGACTCTGCACCCTCTTTGCCAGTGGTGGGTTCGAACTTCGCCAGTGGGCAAGTAATGATCCCAGTGTGGTGGACCACCCAATTCCAACAGAAGCGAGATCCAGTAGTACTGAATTGTGGCTATCTCAAGATCGTTCCGATGCTCAAGAATCTGCACTAGGTTTGAGGTGGCACTGCAAATCAGACCTTCTTGGGTATAAAACCTGTCCTGTTAAGCCTGGACCATGTACTCTTCGACATGTTTACAAGGTACTTGCAACCCAGTATGACCCCTTAGGCTTCATACTCCCCTTCACCACCCGAGCCAAGATTTTAGTTCAGAGATTATGGGACAAGCAACGAGACTGGGATGACCCAAACCTACCTGACGACCTTTTGAGATCCTGGAGAGAATGGGAGGCGGAACTTCCTATGGTAGCAAGTATTTCACTACCCCGCTGTGTCACATCTTCAGACATTAATCATTCCCACAACACCAGACAGATTCACATCTTTTGCGACGCTTCCGAGCAAGCTTATGGATCTGTCGCCTACCTACGTACTAATGATGACAGTGGTCATATTCAATTAGCCTTTGTACTAGCAAGGTCCAAGGTTGCCCCAAAACGACGTCTGACAATTCCTCGACTAGAGCTTTGTGCTGCCCTGAATGGTGCCCAATTAGCCAAACTGTTGAAAACTGAGCTCACCCTCGAGATAAATACAGTGACGCTATGGACCGATTCCACCACTGTTCTAGCCTGGCTCAAATCTGAATCATACCGATTCAAGGTGTTTGTTGGAACCAGGATAGCCGAAATTCAAGAGCTGACAACTGAATGTTCCTGGCGATATGTGGATTCCAGCAGTAACCCAGCTGATGACCTGGCCCGAGGTAAAACTCTTCTTCAGCTGTCAGTGCCCAACAGATGGAGCCAAGGACCATCATTCCTGCTTGAGTCTGAGTCAGTATGGCCTGTCTGTCCTTCTATTCAACCACCAGAAATCAAAACAGAGCAGCGCAAAGGAATCTTCTGCGGACTAATGACGGAAGTAGATGTTCCTGACATTCCCGACCCTATCACACACAACACCTGGAGCGAGTTAGTGGAGGCCACAGTTCAAGGTCTAATTGATACAGGACCACCTTCAGCAGTGGACTACCAAACTGCAGAATGGCATATCCTGCAGAAATCTCAAATGGATAGTTTTCCAGATGAATACAAACTCCTAAGAGCTGGTAAATCAGTACCTTCGACTAGTCGACTACTTGCTCTTGCCCCAGAATTCGACGACTCTTGTCAGCTTATAAGAGTTGGTGGTCGTTTACGCCGAGCTGAAGGACTAGAGCTGTCAGTTATACACCCTGTAGTTCTTGACCCACATCACTGGGTTACCAAGTTACTGATCCGAGACTATGATCGTAAACTCTGCCATCCAGGACCTGAAAGAGTCTTCGGAGAGATAAGGAGAAGCTTTTGGATACTGAGAGGACGAGAAGCTATACGGAAACAGCAACATTTGTGCAAAGACTGCCAAACATGGAAGAACAAACCAGTTATTCCCCGAATGGCAGATCTACCTCCAGCTCGACTCAGACTGCTCAAACCCCCATTCTACAGTACAGGCATGGACTGTTTCGGGCCATTCCAAATTAAGATTGGCAGACGATGTGAGAAAAGGTGGGGAATCATCTTTAAGTGCCTCACGACATAAGTGTTCATCTAGACCTTCTTACAGCTATTGATACTGATTCCTTTCTGATGGCTTTGAGGAGGTTTATAGCTCGCCGTGGAACACCTCGTGAGTTATATTCAGACAACGGCACTAACTTTCACGGAGGACAGAAAGAGTTGCAAGACGCCTTTGCATCGCTTGCTCCACAGATCCAGCTGCATTTAGCTAAACAAAAGATTTCTTTCCACTTTAACCCACCTGGAGCCCCACACTTTGGTGGTGTGTGGGAAAGAGAAATTAGGTCAGTCAAGACCGCTCTTCTCGCTTGATCCCCCTTCCTGCATTTACAGATCAAAAGGAACTTGTCTTAGCCCCTCATAGTGATTAATTTATAGAGCTCAAATATGCTTGGCATATTTGGGGGCGGCAATGTTAAGAAGGTTTCAGCCAATCAGAGAGTCGTTTATTGAATGACGTTAGTCAGTGCCTAGTCAGTAAGAGACGAACGAAATATGAATGCTCTGATGCAGAAGACTAATAGCTCAATCGTTCCTTCAGAAGTGGTTTTATGTGAGTGAGTTAATGACAAAATGTAAGTTGTTTATTTCCTTTTATCTTATGATGCTATATGCGTTTAAAGCAGATTTATGTACTTCACTGAGTTATCACGAGCTTGTTTGCGCACCATCGCGGCAGCTCGCGTTAGCGCCTAAGCGCCAAAATTCATCCTTTAAGTTTAAGTAATGCATGAGTACTTTCATAGTGTAAGATATCTGGATGGTGATTTATATGGTTATTTGCTTATATTTGCGTAAATATTGTGTTATGTGCTGTTTCATATACGTTACTGCCCGAAATGACACTGTAATGGCGTCCTACATAACAACTAATTCCATGTGCGTCCCTTGAGCGCCACCTTGCGGATTATCTAGGAACTGCAATAACTTCAATAATGTTACCAGTTCTATTGCCTTGATGAATGTTATTGATTTAGCTGTATCTCTAATATTATTGTTATTCTGTATTATTTTCAGACCACTTACTGTTACCACTCACTGTTCCTATTCAACTTGAATCAAGAGTAAACTACAAACTTTGCTGCAAACTCTGAGTCGTATGTGTTCTTACCGACACACCAGTGCGGATACAAATCCACCTACTCCAGTAATATACAGTCCTTAATTAAACCTCAAAAACACTCTGAAAATACACCCCTGGTACTTTGTTGTTGATGTTCGAATTGTAAGACTTTGTGGGTGTGTCTTTACATCTTACACTGTTAAAGTGAATGTAAGTGATTGTTGCAGTGGTGTAGTCTAGTTTTTTGTAGTAAGTATATTGGGTAACACTTTAAAATAATGGTCCGTAGTTAACAAGTAGCTATGCAGAAAGTAATAGGTAGTACTGCATTAACACCGAAGTTAATACTATTAACTAATATGGACGTAACGCTTGTAGTTAGTTAGGAGTTAACATGTTTTTCACTTTAAAATAATGGGCCACATCACTAGTAGTTCCTGCGGGATGACAAGGTAACGCTTAAGTAGTTATTGAGGAGTTAACATGTTTTTCACAAATGATACAAGTAATTTAATTTTATATTTGACACATACTGTACAGGTTCTGTGAGGCACTAATATTCTAACAAACACTGTAATCTGGAAGATGTGGTTTTGCGCTTATCGTATCATAAATGCAGCCAATTTCTTCATTAAAGATGCTAATTGTTTTTGACAAGTCCTAAAGACAAGTCCTAAAGAGAAGTCCTCCTCAGGCAGCTACTGTAACATAAAGTTGGAGTCTGAGATATACGTGACTGACATTCAATAGAGCTCTCAGTCTTTGGACTGAGAGCTCTATTGTTATTATGTCTTAGTTTACAATTAGTCTTTGGAGTCTTTGGAGTCTGAGATATATGTGACTGACATTCAATAAAGCTCATGATAGTGAACTAATCCAATCATGAGAGTGTCAGCATCACTTCCTAATTATTTAAGGTTTATTTTTAAAAACTGTCATTATTAGTATTACTATTTTATGTTTAAGTTTTAAATAAACTGAGAACATGCGTCCATCCTGGCAAGAGTAGTGGTCACAATCTTAACCTAGCTAATGTATTTGGGGGGATGTATAAACTTCATAAACTGGTTTCCACAAAGAACCCATTTGAGGCACATGCTTCTGAAATGTTATGACCATGTTAAGAGTAAAACCCCACAATTGTTCACTTTTTAGACATGTTACTTTAGTTACATTAGTAATTAATTGGTTATTATTTCTTAGTTCACAAGTAGTTCTCAATGAGGATATATTTCTTTAGTAATAATCAAATGCCTATCAAGGAACTACCTTTGTACTAAATTACCTATTACTTAATGATTAGTTAATATTGCTTCCATATTAGTTAATAGTATTAAGTTCGACGTTAATGCAGTACTACCTATTACTTCCTGCATAGCTACTTGTTAACTACGGACCATTATTTTAAAGTGTTACCGTATATTGTGATATAGTACCAGCAGGACCTTCTAAAAAAAGGTGTAACTTTAGTTTAGGAAAGCTGCTGTTAACAAATAGAATCACTGAAGGAAAGAGGAACAAGAACAGAAAAGAAAAGAGACTAGCAGAAACACAAGAACTACAACTGACCAGCCATTACACATTATTCCACATATTATTAATCAGTATGACTTTTTTTGTCATGCGTCTACAGAAGTTCTTATTGAGATGTTTTATTTAAAATGTTTGGTTTGATGTCACCATTATTGAGATCAGTATTTACTTTAGTTGTGGTCTTGACCCTTCCTTGACTTTTTAACATCAGTTATGTTGACATTGCATTGACACACACACACACACACACATGCACACACACACAGCAAAACAGTAATCAATTGGCCTTATGCACAGCTGCACTACTTCCTGAACTTAAGCCAGCTCCTTGCTTCCTGTCTGCCATTATTGGCCAAATTGATTAATCCAGGTGTACCTGACCTCAGTAGTCACGGCAACAATAATCAGACACACCTGACTTAATCAAGTTCAGCCAATAATGGCAGACAGGAAACAAGGAGCTGGCTTAAGTTCAGGAAGTAGTGCAGCTGTGCATAAGCAGAGCCCGTCTAACGGAGAGCCTTGGCACTTCCTATTAGCCCCGTTGTGTATTATCTTGGTTGCAGTTCCATTAGAATTCCACTGGAGGTGATCGCGGGCGAGAGCAGAATGAATGGGAGTCTATGGGGCTAAACAGCTAAATGTGTCTCTTTCACCTGCTTGTGGTTAAATTAACATAGATTTTATTGTTGATTCCGCAAGTTCAATATAGATTATAGGCCAAAAGTCGAATGAACGAGTACTTATGTCCTTTTGATCTCCTACAGGTTAGGCCGTTGTTGGCCGGAACACGCTAGCATTCTGCTATTGTGTGACGTCATCACAGTTTTGAACGGATTTTTAGAACAGATAAGTGAACTTAAAAATGCAATTTTCAGCTGAGTGTATTATCTTAGCCCTCCCTTTTGAATACAACTTTCAAATTACTTGACAAAAAATTATATCCTGAGAAAAGTGGATTTCTGGGGGTGAAACCCCATTGACTCCCATTCATTCTGCACTCGACCGCGAGCGCCCCCGCATGGACAGAGACGTGTTACTGCAGCCAGTCCAGAACCCGGAAGTAACCAGCCAGTGCCAATTCTCTTCAATTAGACATTCTCTGGCATAAGGTCAATTAAATTAATAATTTCTGTGCCTGTGTTATTACGTTACACTCTTTTGACCACTAGGGGTTATCGTGGAGACGAGTATCGGATTGTTTTGAAAGCCTCGGCACAATTCGGCACATTTGCTTCAACTTTTTCAGTGTTCCATGAAGCCTCGATCTGCCCACCACTAAGTTACAGCAGCAAAATAATAAATAATGATATAAAATCAAGGGTCAAGAGCCAAACTAAAGCAAACACTGATCTCCATCATAGTGACTGCAAACTTTAAAATTTTCAATAAAACATAAATCTACTGTATTCTCAACAAGTACTTTTTTATCCTGGGAAAACCCAGATGATGAGTAAGGGTCTTATCTAGGACCCGTCGAGTCATGACTCGAAAAAAGATTTGTTCATTTTGATAAACGAGTCACGAATGCTCATCACAGAACAGAGCAAGGCGAGCATTTGTGCTAAAACTTAAACTTTGTTATTTATTTATTAAATGACCGATCGTTTCGCTTGATAAGACCCTTATTCATCGTCTGGTGTCGTTTAAAGCACTTTGAAGCTGCACTGAAACTCTCATTTGGACCTTGAACTGTTTGAAGTCCATTTCCCATTGAAGTCCATTATATGGAGAAAATCCTGGAATGTTTTCATCAAAAACCTTAATTTCTTTTCAACTGAAGAAAGAAAGACATGGACATCTTGGATGACATGGGGGTGAGTAAATTATCAGCAAAAGTTTTTTTTAAAGACGCCCCACTATCCCCTACCCAAAGTGCACAGATGGTGTTGTATTTCTTTTGAAGTAAGTTGACGTGCATACTCTTTTAATAACACAACACAAATATGAAAGGATTTGCGAGCGTTCAACAATAAATCCCTAAATTCACCGATATATTTAAAGGTGGGGTAGGTAGAAATTTTCTTTAAAAAAAAAAGAGTGACCATCGCCCAGCCAATTGTTTCGTTCGTCCTGGTTGGAAATAATGAGCTGTGTTTATTGCAGCGCTGAGAGGACTACAGACACTCGATTTGTATACTTTCTTTTTCAGAATACTTACATTTTAATTAGGGCCCAAGCCCTGAAAGGGCGAAGGCCCTATTGTTTTCCTTGGGATTATTATTCTTTAGTATTATTATTATTTTGCTACCTTTTGGGCACTTTTGGGGCCCTTAACGTGCTCGAAAACTCTTGAAACTTTGCACACGGGTCAGAACCCGCGGCCATCAGAGCCGGGCTGAAGATGGTACCCGGGCGTGGCAGGGCAGCTCATCAGCGCCCCCTGGAACGGGGTCCGAACACTTGGTCCATAACTCAAACACGCTTGTATGTAATAATATGAAACTCGGTACACATGTTGATCTCATCGTTTCATCTATACCTCGCGCTCTTACTTTTTACCCCAGCCCAACAGGAATTTGGCTATTGAGGTTTGTTTGTAAAACGCTCGCAATGGAATGTCAAATACTCCTCCTAGAGCTTTGATCCACATTCGACGAAATTCGGTCAGCGTGAAGTCAAGACATTGAGGATGAAAGTTTGCGAGGGGATTTTTTATATCTCGAACGGTTTGTCCGTGGCGAGGAAACGAAATAATGGCGAGAATCGTGAAACAGGAAGTGTGTTATAACTTCAGCATACATTAACTGATCTTGATGAAACTTCAGCAGTGTGTTCGCTGTAAGAGGACGATCACATGGATGTGACTATTGTGAGTCAAAGTTATAGCGCCACCAACTGGCAGCAGGAAGTGTGTCACTTTCAAAATGCTTAGATATCACCCTTATATTTTTACCCGATTTGCTTCAAACTTCATATGTATAATGTAAACATACGGCAGATGTAGACCTGTGAATGGATTCTTGATATCTTTGAAACTGTTGCCGTGGCGACGCATCAAACTTTACCCTTCTTTTAGGATGCTTTTAGGATGCTTTTGAGACCCTTAGCATGCTTCAAATTGCATGAAACTCGACAGACACATCACATTTATTAGCCAGTAGACATGTGCAAAGTTGCAGAAACGGGCGTGGTGAGGGCTCAGTAGCGCCACCTTTTGACAAAAGTGGGGTGGTTAGTTTTAACTACAGTTACAAAAATTGGTATGTATATTGTACTCCTCGAGCCGGACAACTTTCTAATTGACACTTATTAGCTAGGACCCACAGAAAGTCAGATATTTTTGTTTGAATATGGCCACTCTGAGCCTTTGGCTGGCTGGCTGGCTGTCTGTGTGTGTGTGTGTGTGTGTGTGTGCAGGGGGAGGGGGCTTAACCATTTCACTGCTGTGTGTATGACCTGCATAAAGAAAATACATTTCTCAAGCCTGGTATTTTTTAAATAAGTTTTTATTTTTATTTTTTATAAGTAAAGGCATATAACTAGTTTAATTGTAGTGAATTGACAATAGTTTTATATAATTAGTTTATTAATCAGATTAACTTGGTCAATAAACTTGGTCTGAAAATTTGGTCCATAAATCAAACACACTTGCATGTAATAATATGAAACTTGGTACACATATAGATCTCATCGTTTCATATATACTTCACACTCTTACTTTTTACCCCAGCCCAACAGGAAGTTGGCTATTTAGGGTTGTGTTTAAAACACATGCAATGTAATTTAAATTATTGCTCCTAGAGCACTGAACCAAATTCGACAAAACTCGATCAGCGTGAAGTCAAGACATTAAGGATGAAAAAGTGCCACGGGATTTTTGATATCTCGAACGGTTTGGCCGTGGCGAGGAAACGAAATTATGGCGAGAAACATGGAACAGGATGTGTGTTATAACTTCAGCATACATTAACTGATCTTGATGAAACTTCAGCAGTGTTTTCGCTGTAAGAGACCGATCACATGGATGTGACTATTGTGAGTCAAAGTTATAGCGCCACCAACTGGCAGCAGGAAGTGTGTCACTTTCAAAATGCCGTGGCAACGAAACAAACTTTAACATTATTTTTTGATGCTTTTGGGACTCTTAGCTTGCTTGAAATTGCTTGAAACTCAACAGATACATCACATTTATTAGCCAATAGACATGTGCAACTATGGCAAAAGATTAAAGTAATGTCAAAAAAGTAAACACTAAAAGCCTCATATCTTCTAAAAATGTAATTATACATCATTTGTTTCTAAATTAAATTATACAAATATTATAACTTCCCCAATTTTTCCTTTTTTTTCATTTAAGAATTGTGTTTACGTTCAAAAACAGCCAGAATTGTTGTAAAATTCATAAAAAAATAATAATCTGAGTCATACGTAGTGCTATACTGCCCTCTTGTGTTCAATATCAGGTAGGCCTATTGTGTATATTCCCACCGGTTAATCAACGTGTGACTCCGCTGGGACTTGGGAGCTTTTAAATCGCTTACTTAAAACCGAAAGTCAAAATACGGATGTCCGCACAAGACATTAATGGTGTGGAGTAGAGCGAGCATTTTAAATAAATTCCTATTAAGTAGGATTGAACTAAACAGAAAGAATGTTCACTCTGTTCTGCTGGTTCCTCGCTGGTGGATCATATGATTACTTTGTCATAATCTATGACAAAAATGCTATTATAAACCATATTAATAATAGATAATACACATTGCTCTTATTTTTGAAAAATACATTCATGAAAAACAAGATAACAAAAATCATTAAAAAAAAATATAGCCATGGCTGCTATAAAGCAACATATAATTGAAAGGCAATTAATAATCTGTCATTACGTCACTGCATTATGATATTACGGCTCCAATACGGTGCAGCACAAAGCACTTATGTGCATCCCGAGCGGAGAATGATGTGCTTGAAGCCACATGAAGTTACAGCGCATTGAGTCCGTATTGAAAAGTTCAAAGCACAAAGGAAATACATATTTATGAACAGTGTATTATACATTATCTATCTATGCAATAGTTTATTGAGCCTTTTCTTTTAAAGGTTTTAAATTTCAGTTACTGTGTGCGTGAAGAACAATTATAGTGCTCTGACTCTAGTGTTGTGATCTAACCGACAGCGTCCGACACCCGGTAGAAAGTAACACGATTAAGTTACAGCAATAAAGTCCAGCAAGAAAAAGTTTCTTCATTCGAAAATATAGACCTTTAGACCTTTATCTTAAAGATCCAGTATAATAGGATTAACATTGAATCATTGAAGATCATTTCATCATTGACTGTAACCGAATGTGACGTGCTGTTTGAATGCTGAATGGAGAATGACTGACAGGCGCAGAGAGGGAAAAGTT
The DNA here is from genome assembly GCF_988280905.1 of Pimephales promelas. Lineage (NCBI taxonomy): Eukaryota > Metazoa > Chordata > Actinopteri > Cypriniformes > Leuciscidae > Pimephales > Pimephales promelas. Next base: position 40,176,472 of record NC_142771.1, on the reverse strand, counting down.
TGTGTTCTTGAATTTAATGACTTAAATATTAATTTCTATATCACATAATAGCTTCAGAACACTAATAATACAGTACACAAAAACTTTATGGTACTTTAGAAAGTTTTTGTGCCTTTGTGCCTAACAGAATAGTATATGCACAATATAGAATTTGAATCAGCCTCGTCAAAGATGGCAGTGTCAGAGCCGATACCGATCCTGAGTATCTAATCGGCGCACTTCTTTTCAACAGTCAAATTGAAATTGAAATTGCTTGAAACTCAACAGATACATCACATTTATTAGCCAGTAGACGTGCAAAGTTTCAGAAACGGGCAATGTGCAAGGACTAAATAGCGCCACCTTTTGACAAAAGTGGGGTTGTTAGTTTTATCTACAGTTACAAAAATCGGTATATACATTGTACTCCTCAAGCCGGACAACTTTCTAATACATAGTCATTAGCTCGGACCAAGAGGAAGTCAGATATTTTGGTTTGAATATGGTGAGCCTCTCTCTGAGCCTACGTCCCTGTATGGCAAGCCCTTTTAACATTTAAAAGCTAAGTTTGCCTGTCCGGAATTAACATTGTAGATATCAACAACGTCTTTCTGTCTATTCGTAATTACATTTTGGATAGTTTGTATTATCATTTAAGACATCTGTAACATAATTGTGACTAGTCGAAATGACAGAGTATGGCAAGCCGTTTTAACATTTAATCATAAAAGGGCCAAAGCCTTCGGCACCGCTACCCGGGTGCCTTTAGGTAACTAAAGGAACCGGGGTTGCGGTGCCACCGGCTTGGGCCCGCCATCGCTGCTCGCAGCTATATTTATGTATTGGTATACATAGACTGTTTAAAAAGATTTTTAGAAAATTTCTACCTACCCCACCTTTAATTTATTATGAGAATACTGTTGTTTTAATGCATATTTCATAAGATGTGTTATCTTGACTTGAGCTTCAGTTATAGGATTGCATTATTAACAAGATGACAATCATGGCAATGTTAGACTCACCCAGGGTGCGATTTGTGAAAAAAACAGAGGGGGGGATGTTTTGGAAAAAAAAAAATCAAAAAAATTCATTAACTTCATCACTGCATTTGCAGGGAAAAAAATTCTTAATAACTCATGAAATATCCTAACTCAATATTTTTAATAGCTTCCCACACATATATGAACTGTGATCATGCACAACGAAAAAACATGCAATAATTAAATCAATAGATTAATAGGGTAGAGGCTAATTTATATCAGCCTCTCCTGAACCAGGGATTGATTGCAAAGTTAAACCACAATAGAAACAGTTTTACTGCTGCTGTTAAGTGAAAGTAATAATGTTAACGTTACATCGCGATGCTGACCTACAGTGAAATGATAGAAAAGACAGATGCATTATCTATGTTTGTTAATTCGCCTCATTTGCGCCGCAGAACCTCTAGACGCGCGTAAACGCGTCTTTACATTGAATTAACATTGAAATCACTCGCGCCAGATGTTCAAGAGTGAGTGACAAAAACCTTTGCTTTAGTCTCAGTTGAGTGAAACACCGGGTCCGTGTGTATAACTTCGGCCATTCTCAGTGACTGGACACTAGCTCTGCTTGTCATCATACACAGAAAATCAGATTGTGATGTTTATTCTGAATAGCTATGCTGCCTTCATTTCTACAAGCAGCTCCATAGCGGAGCGCGAACCTGCAACCGTCTCGCAAGTGTTGATAGGCTATTATCCGAAGTGTAACCAATCAGATAACGCCGTGGGCGGGACATTGAGCAAGTCTGCAGACTCGTGCAGAGCGGCAGAGCCAACCAAAGTAGCGCATTTAAAACTAAAATTAACTTTAATCAAAGCACGGATCCGTGATAAGTTTTCTGATCCGTCTCACCACTAGTGTAGGATCACTGATCACACTGAGGGGGGGATAAATTTATCCCCACCGGGGATAAAAATAATTAAGCAGAGGCAGGGATACATTGACCAGAAAGGGGGAAATCCCACGCATCCCCCCCGGCAAATCGCACCCTGGACTCACCAATCAGAGGGATTTTATCAGCTGTAGAGGGCAGTGTGTCACTAAGAATCAGCAGAAACACAGAAATAGACAGCAGTAAAGTCACTTTAAAGCTCAGCTTGTCTGATCCACTTGCGTCAATGAAGAAGGAGGCCACATCCAGCACAAGGAAGAAACATACTGGTAGGATAATGTTGGTAAAGTACAGTAGAGGTCTCCTTTTAATTGTGATCTGCCATGAAGAGAAAACACATCAAAAAAAAAAAAAAAAAAAAGTAGACATTTTTTTACTGCAATCATGAGATTGACTGCACATTTAAAAAAAAATCTCTGAATAATTTAGAAGTTACACTGTATGTGCAAAACCTTATACTGATAACCCACATAGCAATATTTTGACGTCCCAGATCAGACCCACATCTGGCACATGTGGAATACTGATCTGGCCCGCAGCGTGGAATGACGGCCCTTGGGTAACTTATTGCTGTTTGCCAGATCTGGACCACAACCCAGCGAACAGAATTTTGTTATAAGAACGTTCTCTAAATATTCAGTGTTGGTTCTGGGAACGTGAAAAATGTCCAGTTTTCTTGACGTTGGAGGAACGTGTTTTAAGAGGTATAATGTTCCTCAAATTTTCATTAAACGTTATTTTCCATTAAAAATTCAACATGATAGTGATGTTGATTTCTAACATTCCAAGAACATAAAAATGTCCAGTTTTCTGAAAGCTACTACATAGCAAAAACTCAAGAGTGTTAAAGTGTTAAAATTTGAGTGTTAAATAAACACTGAAGAGTGTTAAAGTTAATGTGCTATTTAAGTTATTGATTGAGTGATGACTGAGCATTTTTGAAGACACCTGATGATAACAAGCAGAATCACTGAAAAAGAAAACTCAAATTTTAGTCACCATTATGGAGATCAGTGTTCGGTTTAGTTTGGCAGTTGACCTTTACATGTTTAACTTTAGATTTTGTTTGGTTGCCGTACATGAGTTATGACAGTCAGATGAACAAAGTGAAAAAGTGATCTCATGGTGTTGGTTTTGTTATAACATAATCGTTATTTCACAATCATATGATCTGAATCCCTGAACTCAAGTAGTCCTAATCTCTGATTTGAATGTATATTAGTCATTACAAAATCAAAGTGATTTAACTGTAAAAGTTCCTGGTTGTTCAATATAAAGTTAATGATTTCTCAAAAGTTGTTCTGATATGATAGAGATTCTTATAGAGATGATATTCCTCAGGGTAACTATGTAAACTTCGAATGAATTAAGCAATTGCTTTGTTTTGCCTTTTTTTATGTGTGTGTGTGTGTGTGTGTGTGTGTTTCATTTAACACCCTGTAATGTGCACACTGAGTAGTGTTCATTTCACATGCGCACACGGCCTACAGCTGTCTTGGCTGGGTTGTGATCGTATTGTTCATGTTGTTTTCAAATAATACGTAAAGACAACAATGTTTAATGTTTAATGCATATTTAATGTCAAATATACTGTGTAATCACACTGTAAACAAATTCAAATAAAATAAAAAAACATTTTTTGATGGTACCTTTTGAACATTCTGTTGACTGTATAAGTAACTTTGCAACTACATGTTAACTTACTTTCATTAGAGAATTTGTCTGTCTGTGTAATATCTGCTAACACTTTGATGCTCCTAACAATCAGATGAACAAAGAGAAAGGGTGATCTGATGGTGTTGGTTGTGTTTTAACAATCATTATTTTACCTAAATCACTGAACTCATATAGAGCATACTTCCTGAGTTAGATTTATTTTATTGATTGTCGCGGCACTGTCCTATTACAGCATGATATTTCTTAAAAGTTTTTCTGATCCACAACCATGATTTTTCATTTATTTATTTGTACACGCAGATATCAAGAATCAGCCTGTGAATCTCAACAATGGTGACAATTATAAAGTATGTTGCACTGCATTCTGGTGTGTATCTCAGTGATTAGGCTCTACATGAGGTCAGTGATTCAGGTCAAATGATGATTGTGTCAAAACACAACCAACACCTTCAGATCACCTTTTCTCTTTGTTCATCTTGTTATAATTCAGCTACAGCAGCCAAACAAAACCTATTGATTAATACATTTTAAGGGTCAAGAGCCTAACTAAAGCAAACACTGATCAACATAATGATGACTCAACATTTGTTTTCTCCTTTGGTGATTCTGCTCGTTAACATCAGGTGTCTTCAATAATGCTCAATCATAACTCAATCACATAATTATTATAACACGCTTCTGTGTTCAACACTCATATTTTAACACTTTAAGGGGACTTTCACACAGGCAGTTTAGTTCGGAACGGGGCACGGTTCGCATGAAAAATAGCTAATGTGAACGCGGTCATTACACCCGGGTGCGCACTGGGGTACCAAACCCGAGACTACCTGGAGGAGGTGGTCTGAGTTCGGTTGCTTCTGAACCGTGCCGAGGTTGTTCATAACAGAGAACTTGCCAGAATGTTGGTCAAAGTTACACTATGAGTCTAAAAAAACGTTTTAGATGATTAAACTCTCTTTGTCTCTATATTTTCCATCAGAATGTCTTCATCTGACCGATGTTTGGATATTTTTCTTTCCTTCACCGTTCCAGAGTTTCACCAAAGTTGCCCAGGGCGTCTCTGCATTTGTGTTTCAACTGACCTTGAAATTTGAGAGTATCAGTTGAATTCAATTTATTTCCTCCCATTGTCTGATTTTTTCCCTCTAAACTTGCTGTGAACAGCAAACCTTTTGTCATTTACCTTGGAAGGATTATATATTTATTTCTATAGAATATTTACCAGACCAGAGCTAGTGGAATATGTTTGTATAACTTTAACACAATGCCAACATCGTGACAGCATCGTGCATTTATTATAGTGCTGATCTCCCTGAAGCAATGCAGATTCTCTTTATCTTCCCTGAACCTGAAAGACCACCAAACCATACATTAGATTAAACTCACTTTAAAAAATTAGCTGCGTATTGAATAAAGCAGAAAATTGCTTAACTTATGATGAGTTAAAACAATGTAAAAACATGTGTTGTCATAACGTATTATTGTTCATATAATTTTCTAGTGTTGATCCTAAAGATATGCTGGGGAACCGGTTGCAAAAGCACTTCCACAAAACATCTATATTTATATGAAATATTTCTTTTTTTTACAGTCGTGGAAACGGAGTGCTTTAAATTCCTCAAGCATGTTTTTTTTTTTTTTTTTTTTTTTCAAAGTTAGTTGTAATGCAAAGACTTGAAAAAACTGTTGGGACAACAATGCAACTTTATTCAACTGAAAATTTGCTACTTTGTGGATATAGGCCTTTATCTGAAATTGAACTGAATCAATACCAATTTTAACTCAACAAAACATCAATTTAATGTACTAAAATAGTTGATAGACATCACTGCAATACAGTCACTGCCTTTTAAATTTAGAAACATGCAGCATATCATGATGAAGGGGTTTGAGATACAGATGTTGTCTTAGTTATATAACTATACAGGTCCTTCTCTAAAAAATTAGCGTATTGTGATAAAGTTCATTATTTTCCATAATGTAATGATAAAAATTAAACTTTAATATATTTTAGATTCATTGCACATCAACTGAAATATTTCAGGTCTTTTATTTTGGCATACAGCTCATCAAAACTCAAAATTCCTATCTCAATTTTTTTTTTTGCATATTTCATTTGACCAATAATAGAAGTATTTTTAATACAAAAAGTCAACCTTAAAATAATTATGTTCAGTTATGCACTCAATACTTGGTCGGGAATCCTCTTGCAGAAATGACTGCTTCAATGCGGTGTGGCATGGAGGCAATCAGCCTGTGGCACTGCTGAAGTGTTATGGAGGCCCAGGATGCTTCGAGCTTCGATAGCGGCCTTAAGGCCCGTACACACCGGGACGAATATTTTATTTATTTATTTATTTATTATATTTATTTAACAGGGACAGTGTATGGCATGCAGCCATACCAGAATTAGCTACAAGCTAAATTTCATCTGTAGTCCCTGGGCAGGAAAGGAAAACATACATCCAACAAACCAGCAACACATATTAAACCATAAAACATCATCATACAAGCTTCATGGAACAATTGACAATCAACAGACACATATATACCATAAAAACATCACATAAATCGCCTCTCAGACAACAAGTTTCACATGATCAATGGGTACATGATTGTATAGATTTTAACCATAATTTCACTTTATATTTAAAACAATACTAATGTCTCTAAACTCCTTTGGGACTAAATTCCAGTGTTTAGAGGCACTGATAGAGAAGGCTGATCTGCCAAACTCAGTACGTCTGTGTTGAATGGCACAGTGACCTCTACTGGATGCCCTAGTTGTTCTCCGGCTATCTGAGAGCAATATTATTAACTCCTCTAATGGGGGCGCAGCCAAATTATTTAATACTCTGTAAACTAAACAAACATTACCAAAAAATGTAAAATCTTCAAAAGTAAAAAAATTATGTTTTTGAATGATATTACAATAGTGATAACTTGATGGTTTTTTATCCAATACTTTAAGTGTTTGTTTATATAGCGTTTGTAATGGAGCAAGTATTGTTTTTCCAGTTTGTGACCAACTTGCAATATGTAAAATGTGGGACAATCATTGAATACATATACAATTTAGCAGCATCTAGAGGTAACTGATTACGAATGTGTCTAAAATTTCTTAAATTAAATTTCACAGTAGTACAAACCTGCTTTATATGTTTCTTAAAAGACAACTGTGAATCAAGAGTAACTCCCAGATATTTAAAATGTGACACAACCCGGATGTTTTCCCCATTTACAACCACATCTGGCTGATTTTCATTTTTCCTTATAGAAAAGTACAAACACACAGTTTTACTGACGTTTAGAGTCATGCAAGACCCAGAAAGCCATGTGGCAATTTTAGCCATTGCTACTGTTAATTTGGTTGCCACTTTGTGTCTGTCTCTTCCATGTGCCAGAATGACTGTGTCATCTGCATACATTAGAGTATCAACTTGAGGACATACTAATGGCAAGTCATTAACATATAGACTAAATAATAAAGGGCCTAAAACTGAGCCTTGTGGGACGCCAACAGTACAGTTACTAAAAGATGACATTTTATTCCCAACCCTGGTACTTTGTCTTCTTATGGTAAGATAGGACTCCATCCATCCATTTCATAGCAGTATCAGAAAAATTTAAATTTGACAACTTAGACAGAAAAACATTATAATTTACTGTATCAAACGCTTTCTTCAAATCTAAAAAAACAATAGGTTACTGTCGTAACCCCGGTTCTCTGAAACATCGAGTGGAGAGATCCACCTATGGGAAGGGCATCCGTACCTGACCTCTGCAGAAGCATCCAATTGCACCAAGTCTGGCTAGACAGACAGAAGCGCGCGGCCAGTGCCCGATGAGGCCACACCCCTCACCCACGGGCATATAACATCTGGGCGCGCTGCTATTCCTCAGTAAGTATATTCGCTTCTCGTGCGGCAAGCGGGGCAAAGCTGGTGGATCTCTCCACTCGATGTTTCAGAGAACCGGGGTTACGACAGTAACCTATTGTTCTCTTTCATCATCTCGTGTTCGAGATCCACCTATGGGAGAGACATGGACAGCTCCCCGATTGCCCAATACACTCACAGTGAGGTTCTGAAGCCAGAGAAGGACGGTCACCTCAGGGAGGCGGTGCCTGACACGTCCCTTAATCATGAGCCTGCGAAGGTGAAACCACACCTAACTAATGTGGACAAGCAGGACATGAAATACGCATGGGACACATGCGAGATAGTAACCCCAACCCACCAAGACATAATGATAGGTGACAGGAATGAACATGGCCAGTCAGCCCATTCACTCTTAATGGTTATATATCCCAACAGGGTTACAGGGAGGGGCTAAGACGACCCCACCCCTAGAACCGAATGTGCTACCGAGGTACTGGTGACATCCAGCCGGTAGTAGCGCACGAAGGTATGAGGAGAAGCCCAACTGGCAGCGGAGCAGATGTCCTGCAGTGACACTCCCCTAAACAGAGCCCAAGAGGTGGCTAAACCTCTTGTGGAATGAGCTCTGATGCCCCTAGGGGGCTGCACTCCCTTTGCTTTGTAAGCCATGGTAATAGCATCCACAACCCAATGTGAGAGGCGTTGCTTCGAAATTGGACTCCCTAAGTGAGGGGCAGCCCATGAAACAAAGAGCTGGTCGCTCTTCCGGAAAGCATTCGTCCTGGTCATATATGCCTGTAAGGCACGGACTGGACACAGAGCGTTCAGCCTCTGATCCTCTAGAGAGGTAAAAGGTGGAGGGTGAAAAGCGGACAGCTCCAACACCTCCGAAGTGAACGCAGGGAAGCACTTCGGCATGAAGGCCGGGTTAGGCTTAAGGAAGACCTTATCTCCACTAAGAGAGAACTTAGAACACGAGGGATGAACCGAGAGTGCATGTAGCTCACTGACACGTTTAGCAGATGCCAAGGCCAAAAGCAAAGCTGTCTTGAGAGACAGCAGCTTAAGGGATATACTATCCAAAGGCTCAAAAGGGTGTTGAGACAGAGCTTCCAGCACCATGGAGAGGTCCCACTCCGGGACAGTTCTCCTGACGACTGGCAAAGAGCGGCGTGCACCCTTCATAAATCTGCGGATTAGAGGGTGCTGACCGACGGTCGAGCCCTCAAAACCCACATGACAGGCTGAAATAGCAGCCAAGTAGACCTTAATGGTGGAAAAGGACCTGCCTTTATCCATGAGGTCTTGAAGGAAACACAAAATATCAGGAACTGAACACTGATAAGATGTGATACCGCGCCCATCACACCACCCCTCGAACACTTGCCACTTACAGCCATATAAGGACCGTGTAGAGAAGGCCCTGGCATTCTGAATAGTGGTAACCACACGCGGCGAAAGCCCAAGTGCGTTCAGGTTCGTCCTCTCACGGGCCAGGCCCAGAGAGCCACCCTGTCCGGGTGGGGGTGGTAAATCTCCCCGTTGGCTTGGGATAATGGATCCGTGCGAACGGGAAGGCACAATGGCTCGGCGTATAACAGAGGGATTATCTCCGCCAGCCACGGTGCTTTGGGCCATCTGGGTGCTATCAGAATGAGAGACAGGCCCTGCTCTCTCACCCTGGCCAATGTGGGAATATCAGGCACAGGGGAGGAAAAGCATACAGGAGCACTCTCGGCCATGGGTGGGCCAGTGCGTCTACCCCGAGGGGCGCGTCCATGTCCCTTAGAGAGAAGAACATAGGACAATGGCAGTTTTCGCGCGAGGCGAATAGATCTACGCTCGCCCGTCCGAATCTCATCCATAGCATTTCCACTATCTGCGGATGAAGACGCCAATCCCGTAGATTGGGTTTCCCCTTGACAGCAGATCTGCGCCGACGTTCAGAATGCCTGGGACGTGAGTCGCGCGTAGCGACAAGAAAACCCGTCTGCTCCACACCAAGAGCTAGTGAGCTAGAAGGTGAAGTTTCGATGAGCGCAAGCCGTCCTGACGGTTGATATATGCCACAGCCGTGGTATTGTCGCACCGTACCAGCACGTGATGTCCCTGCAGGCGAGGCAGAAAATGATTCAGAGCTTTCCAAATGGTAAAAGGCTCTAAATAATTTATATGTGCTGAACGTAGTCTGTTTGGCCACAGACCGTTCACCGTTCTGCCCTCCTGGGTGGCACCCCAGCCTGTTAAGGATGCATCTGTCGTCACCACTTTCCGCATCGTAACCGCCCCGAGAGGGGTTCCCCGTGCATAAAAGTCTGCGTTCTTCCAATGGCGCAGGGCTGCAGTGCACACGCGCGTCACTGTAACCGAGCGGCAAAGGTCGCGAATCGGGCTGAAATGTAGCGACAAAACCCATTTCATGACCTCATGACCCCAAACCTCATCTTCAGGAGTCCTAATGGCACAACTTGGGTGGATGAAGCCATGAGACCCTGCATCCTGAGACATGTGCGATATTGCACTTTCGCCCCTTCTCTGAACTGTGACAGACAGCTCATTAGAGAGCGAACGCGCTCTAGAGAGAGACGCGCTCGCATGGCAACCGAGTTCAACTCCAAACCCAGGAAATTGACATTCTGACTGGGCGTGAGATTGCTCTTGCCCACGTTCACTTGGAACCCGAGCGATGTGATGTGCGCGAGCACACGGCCGGTGTACCTGCAACACCTTCTCCTTCGATTCGGCTATGATGAGCCAATCGTCTATGTAAGTCGGGATTCTCAGACCTGTTATTCTCAGAGGCCTTAAGCCCGCCTCCGCGCACAGACAGAAAGACCGGGGACTCAAACTGAGTCCAAACGGAAGAACTGTGAATTCGTAACATATGCCCTGGTAGGCAAAACGAAGAAAATTCCTGTGCGGAGGATAAATGCTTATGTGAAAGAAAGCATCTTTCAGATCGACTGATGTGAACCAGTCGTTCTGTTTTATGGCACGGGCGAGTGCCCCCTGTGTCAGCATTCTGAAAGTGTATTTCCTCAAATGTTTGTTCAACACTCGAAGGTCCAAGATAGGGCGGAGAGAGCCGCCTTTCTTTGGAACCAGAAAATACCATGAATAAAAACCCTGGTTCATCAGATTGGGGGGTACCACCTGAATCGCTCCCTTGTTTAAGAGAGATGAATGTTCCTCTTCCAGAATGTGAGAAGCTTTCTCTTCCGTGTGAGAAAAGAGAATGCCGTTGAAATGAGGGTTTTTTTCTTTAACTGCGAATTGCAATCTGTAACCCTGCATTATTGTACGCATAACCCACTCGGGAGCCGAAACGGTTCGCCAAGCCGCTTCGTGACTCGCGAGTGTCCCCGCTCGGGACAGAGCAGAGCTGTGTCTTGAGACCAACAGAATTATTTGTGATGCAATGGCGCCATCTCGTGGGTACACTAGAGGCGACATGCGGGGGTTCGGAGGGGTTTCCTCTCTCTGCAGTGAGAAAGAGGTTTTCCCTCCGAAACGAATTTGTTAGATTCGTTATTTATTTGTGTTTTGTGTGTTTTGTGTTGGGCAAACACTGCGCGAACTGGGCAAACATAGTGTGGTGTACACTGTGCTAAATTTTCACCCACAAGGAGCCCCCTGAAATTGGGGGGAAAACACACATCTCCTGAACACATGAACTGGGCAGTCTCAAGTGCAGGCAGAAAATACTATCCATTTTAAGGATATATATGAATAGTTTGTTTAAACGTGTAGTTATGTGTTGGGAACACAATGACCAAAGCCTTCCACACACAACGTGCACTAAGAACACATGGGCTTGCAGCCGCAACTGAGCTGTGCGAGCCCAGCTGGTTGATTTGTGAGGCAATGGCGCCATCTTGAGGGTGGACTCGGGGCGACATGCAAGGGATCAGAGAGATTTGCTCTCTATGTTGACACAGATATAAAAATCTGCACGAATTCATTTGATTCGTTTAATAATAGTTTGTGTTTTGTGTTGGGAAACACTGGTGCTGAAGCCTTTAATAACTGGGTGAGGGAACCAAGTGTGTGCGGTGTGGTAACACTGCTTATGTACTTTCCCTCACAACAGCCCCCCTGTGGCTTGGTAGCCACGAGACGGGATTACCCGACCGTCCGAGGGAGACCCCGTGTCTTTCGGATAAGGGTTCCGGGACCGGGAGAATACGGAGGGCTCGTGGCCCGTGAACGCGGGCTCGAGGCTCCCATGGTGGAACAACAGGCGGGCTGCTAGCGTTCAGGGCCGCCTTCCTAGGAAGGCATAAATACAAACCTCAACACGTAACTCATCAAGGCCCGTGAGACAGTGTTAACAGTCTAGCGGGAGGCTCCAGGCGCGCTTGAGAGCTTCGCGAACACTGGAAAAAACGTTGAAGAGTTGTTTCCTCAGGCTGGGCGGTGGTACCCGCGCTTACCCGTCGTAAATATTCCTATCCTGGTCGGTGGCGCTCTATGGAGCTGGCCACACAATGTTGAGACGAACGGCTGCTCGCTCACAAACTTCCAGGAGGATCGACTGAGGCAAAACCGCGTGAGCGCTAGCTTAAGGAACGTTAGAAAGACCGCGTCATCCTCGTCGCCGGAACCGACCGGTTCGTCAACGAGAGTGAGGTTTTCCCGCAAAGATGTCCTCTTCAGGGAATGCGGATTGGGCTGAATACCGCTCAAATATTTTATCTGTGGTGCTCCGGGAGTCCCCCGGTAGCGCGTCATCATCACCGTGTCCCCCATCCGAGTAAGAAATGCCAAGCACGGTGCGCTGGATAGTGCAACTAAAGCCGGCTTTGTAAAAAGCTACATGGGCAGCAATTACAATGACCGCAATTCTCCGGGTTCTCCAAAGCTTCTTGAGCGTGCTAAGCCCAAGCGGACCGCGCAGATCGAGAGGGTCCTTAGCGGCGATGAGAGCACCACACGCGGCCGGGCTGGCTCGTCGTGATGGACTGTTCCCCGGGGGAAGCGGCTGTTTAGACGGTCACATAGCCATGGGTGGGCCAGCGGTGAAGAACTCGGAAAATACGTGGCGGGCAGCCATGTAAGGAGGAGCAGGTGAAGGACAGTGAGAGCTCGGCGGCTCCGGATGCAACATACACAGCGGATAGGCTGAAGAAAACGACTGTCACTCACGTCTGGCGAAGGCTGATCTGGCGATGTGTCCTCCTGTAGACTCGAAAGTGGGCAGCGTAACGTTAATCCAACCGAACTGTGTCAGTGCAGAGGTCGCGAGAAGCGAATGTCAACTGAGGAATAGCAGCGCGCCCAGATGTTATATGCCCGTGGGTGAGGGGTGTGGCCTCATCGGGCACTGGCCGCGCGCTTCTGTCTGTCTAGCCAGACTTGGTGCAATTGGATGCTTCTGCAGAGGTCAGGTACGGATGCCCTTCCCATAGGTGGATCTCGAACACGAGATGATGAAAGAGAACTGCTCCCACAGCACTCCCATTGTCTAGTTTTAATTTAATTTTTTCAACAAATTAGCAAGTAGCCATTTCAGTCGAATAATTTTTTCTAAAGCCAAACTGCATCGGATGAAGTATTTGTTCAGAATTTAAAAAATCAGTTAACTGCTCAGTTACCACCTTTTCTGTAATTTTTGATATCACCGGCAAAATGCTGATGGGTCTATAATTAGCAACATCAGTTCCCTGCCTTGAAGATCGGAACTAACACTGCATCTTTCCAAGAAGTTGGAAAAATTGATTGTTTTACTGATAAGTTAACTAGGTGTGTAATGGGAGTGCTGAGGGAATGAATATTGTTCTTTAGAAATATATCAGCGCGTGTTATTCGTCAGCGTTTTGCAACGCATTTTTTGTGTTCACACCCAAGCGATTTTCACTGACAATGAGCCGAGTGAACATGCAAATTCGTTTCCTGACATTAGATGGCGCCAATTTGCCATGCAATACCACTCCATAACAGTTTTCTTTTATCAAGATGTTTGTAGTCGCTGTCGCGTTTGTCATATAGTTTTTTATGTTCTAGCACCAACGAGAACAGCAGCTCTACATTCATCTTGCTTTGCCTCTTCCTTGTCTTATTTCTTCCTGGCTGTGTAGTTGACAGCGACATGTATATCTTCTTCACCGTTGCAAATGTGTGCTCGGCAAGACCGTTTTGTGTTTTGAGCACCCCCAAGTTATGTTTTACTGTCTCTCCAGAAGCTCCAAACACGTGAGCAAAAGCGCCAATTTCATTGGTCGGATAGTTTTTGACACGGCGCGCAAACTAAAAGAACGAACCGAAAGCGTTTTTTAAAAAATGACGCTTTTACGCGTGGCGTTTGGCGGTGTGAACACTCACATTGGTGCCCTTTGTTTAGTCACGAGGCGTTAAATGTCGGCGAATAACACGCGCGAAATTTGTCCCGGTGTGAACAGGCCTTTATGCTCATCCAGAGTGTTGGGTCTTGCGTCTCTCAACTTTCTCTTCACAATATCCCACAGATTCTCTATTCACAAGTTTCCGAGGGGCGCTCCTGTAAAAAATAAAGTGGGTGAAACTTCCGGTGAGGCGGCGGAAGTAGCATTCCAATGGTATTTTGTGTGTTAGTTAGCGAAGAGGCTAGCTGTTTTTCGGAGAATTATTTTACTATTTAAAGACACAAATCTTTATGAGAGATGTCGTTACGGAGCTCAGGGACAACATGTGCTGTTCGCGGTTCTATGTATAACCGGAGTAAACTAATTCAGTGGCTTAAACGTGATTGTTTTGAACATAAGCTGAAAACGAAATCAGAGTGATCCTGCCAGAGCCCGTCTCTGATCCTGCCAACGACTGTAGTTTCCATCACCTCCCAAAAGACGACGAATCTTCCTGTGTAAATTTGTTTAAATTCTTAATGTTCTATAAACTCTATCAGCATGTGATTGGCTGTTCGCTACTGATGTTACACCTAAACTCAGGATCAAAGCCTGTGTTGACAGAATACCAAATGTGCCAGTTAATGTATTCAAGTAGCACATTCATTTATAATTTTGAATAAACTCCAAAGCACAATGACTAGCACTAAGTGTGTATTTTTTTATTTTAATTGTTTGTCAGCTCGCACAACTGTCTGTCACCATGCCTTGATGAGTATTGATTATTAATAATGTTATTATAATACTCCCAATCAACTACTGCGGAGGGTAAAGGTGCTGTTATTTCACCCTTTTTAATTTCGTTGAGGTTGTGTTCCCACATCGTTAGCTAGTTTGGATCGCTATAACTTGAATGACTGTCAACTGTTGAATGAACGAGTGTCAAACATGTCAAATCGCGCTTTGTTTACGTCGAACCGGAAGTCGCGCCCACTTTTGACGCAAGGCCTCATGGGGCGTAGGAAACTTGTGGATAGGGTTCAGGTCAGGAGAGTTGGCAGGCCAACTGAGCACAGTAATACCATACTGATGATTTTGGCATACAGCTCATGAAAACCCAAAATTCCTGTTTCAAAAAAATTAGCATATTTCATCTCACCAATAAAAGAAGTGTTTTTAATACAAAAAAAGGTCAACCTTTAAATAATTATGTTCAGTTATGCACTCAATACTTGGTCTGGAATCCCTTTGCAGAAATGACTGCTTCAATGCGGCGTGGCATGGAGGCAATCAGCCTGTGGCACTGCTGAGGTGTTATGGAGGCCCAGGATGCTTCGATAGCGGCCTTAAGCTCATCCAGAGTTTTGGGTCTTGCGTCTCTCAACTTTCTCTTCACAATATCCCACAGATTCTCTATGGGGTTCAGGTCAGGAGAGTTGAGCACAGTAATACCATGGTCAGTAAACCATTTACCAGTGGTTTTGGCACTGTGAGCAGGTGCCAGGTCGTGCTGAAAAATGAAATCTTCATTTCCATAAAGCTTTTCAGCAGATGGAAGCATGAAGTGCTCCAAAATCTCCTGATAGCTAGCTGCATTGACCCTGTCCTTGATAAAACACAGTGGACCAACACCAGCACCCCAGACCATCACACTGCATTTCCTTCTCCCCAGTCTTCCTCCAGACTCTGGCACCTTGATTTCCAAATGACAAGCAACCACTGAGCAACAGTCCAGTGTTGCGTCTCTGTAGCCCAGGTCAGGCGCTTCTGCCGCTGTTTCTGGTTCAAAAGTGGCTTGACCTGGGGAATGCGGCACCTGTAGCCCATTTCCTGCACACGCCTGTGCACGGTGGCTCTGGATGTTTCTACTCCAGACTCAGTCCACTGCTTCTGCAGGTCCCCCAAGGTCTGGAATCGGTCCTTCTCCACTATCTTCCTCAGGGTCCAGTCACCTCTTCTTGTTGTGCAGCGTTTTTTGCCACACTTTTTCCTTCCCACAGACTTCCCACTGAGGTGCCTTGATACAGCACTCTGGGAACAGCCTATTTGTTCAGAAACTTCTTTCTGTGTCTTACCCTCTTGCTTGAGGGTGTCAATGATGGCCTTCTGGACAGCAGTCAGGTCGGCAGTCGTACCCATGATTGTGGTTTTGAGTTATGAAACAGGCTGGGAGTTTTTAAAAGCCTCAGGGGGGTCGCACACCGGACAAGAAGCGCAGTGTCGCGTCGCGCAGCGCCACGTCTCAAACACATTATTCTCTATGAGTGTACACACACCGGCGGCGCCACACCGACGGCTCAGGACCGTGTTCAAAACTCTGCTGTGCCATAGAGCGCCATTTACATAGTTTTATATAAAATTGTTATTATTTTTGTCTCAAATCGTTGCTGATGGATCCTGACTTTGCCCTATGCTGCAATATGCATTTAGTTTTGCATTCATTTACAGAAATCAGCTGCTTGAATGACAATTGCTGATGTTATTGGATTTTTCAGGTGAGATTCTCAATTCATTCAGTGAACGGATGATCTGAGGTAAAGTTTTCAGACTGCAGACTCTGCAACGATTGTATTTAATTGTGCAGTACAATCATAACATAGAACAGACATTATCTTCATGCCATTAAACATTATAATATTGCTGGCCATACACTGATGAGAAAGTGCGCGTCCGGTGTGCGATACCTGGAGTTGTCCTAGACGCGCGCTTCTCGTCCGGCAACCCCCTTCAGGAATCTTTTGCAGGTGTTTAGAGTTAATTAGTTGATTCAGATGATTAGGTTAAAAGCTCATTTAGAGAATCTTTTCATGATATGCTAATTTTTTGAGATTGGAATTTTTGGGTTTTCATGAGCTGTATGCCAAAAGCAACAGTATTAAAACAATAAAACACCTGAAATATTGCAGTTGGTGAGCAATGAATCTAAAATGTATGAGTTTACCTGGAACTATGAAAAAATATAAGTTTAATTTTTATCATTACATTATAGAAAATAATGAACTTTATCACAATATGCATTTTTGAGAAGGACCTGTAGACTGTAAACGCTGGTTATATGGTTATAATGGTTATGAATGAGTGTGAGATGCTGGCGCTGCTCCACTCCTCCAGATCGAGAGGAGTCGCTGATGCCGCATGTTCACACTCGGACTGTCCTCACAGAAGAAGACATGGCGTCACGACTCTTCATAAACACGCAGGTGAAGACGAAATGGACAATTTGAGCTGATTTCAACTCAGACATGTGTTTCGGTAAGATCATGTTGCTGCTGTTTTCACGTGTGTGTCTTTATCGCTTCCAGTGACTTCGCCTTTACTGTCACTCAGCATTCGAGTGAATTATCGGAGGCATTTATTTACCAACTGCATTAACCAGTCAACTCCCCTTACATCACTTTATCAGTGTGTACTTCAACATTTCTGCCTGTTGAACCTCTAATCATCTTTAAATTAATACAGCACCACCATGAATTATTGTATTCCTTTGTATTAATTCAGGAGTAATAAACAAGCGGCTGATCCATGAGCTGAACTGAAGCGACATTTGATGTAATTTGACAGGTTGTTTTTGCACGTCAAAACATTAATCTGCTGTCATTATTATAATATATTTATACCTTAATTTACATATTGAAATATATTTTTATAATACATTTTACATTTAGATATTGGTATATTAGTATCTATTTTTTAGGGCTGGGCAACATTAATCGTATGAAAAATAAAAGTTTGTGTTTACATTAATGTGTGTGTAATAATTCATTTGTTTAAATACACACATACACACATGCATGTATGTATTTAAGAAACATTTTTTATTTGTATATAAGATATTTATATATTAGGTGCGTAGCGATACCCTCATGTCACGATTCAATACATATCACGAGACTGAACTCACAATTATATTATTGCGATACTTTAAGAAATATGATAAAAGATTAAAATGCTACATATAGTTTTACACCGTGGGTGTAAATGTATAGTCTTGGACTTGTTGCTAGAAACTCAAAGCACAGGACAATAGAGACATACCAGAATAACAATATTCATGATTCTGAAGCTGAAAACACTGAATTATTTTAGACGAAAATGCTTGCACTCTTTTACTGAGTAGATATATTTAAAATAATGTTGGCCATTTTTACTGGTAACCGACATTTGACATTATCAGAACCCACAAATATTCCCCCATTTTATTATTATACATTATATGTAACATTATATATAGTAGTAGTTTAATATATCACTGACACTAAACTTGAATTGTTTCTCACACAGTAATTTTTATTTTGGATGAAATATCCTCGATACATATTTTTGCAATGTTGTATTGCGATATATTGTGACATGATATATTGTTAGACCCCTAATATTTATATATAATATAAATTATATATAAATATTAGGGCTGTCAAATGATTAATTGCGATTAATCGCATCCAAAACAAAAGTTTGTGTTCACATAATATATGTGGGTGCACTGTGTATAATTAACACTGTGTATAATATATATATAAATACACACACATGCTTGTATATTTAAGAAAAAATAAATCATTTACATGTAAAATATTTATATTTATATATAATATAAATTATACATAAATCTAAATAAAGTATATGCATGAAAATATTTCTTAAATATATACAAGCATGTGTGTGTATTTATATTAAAAAAAAAAACAATTATACACAGCACACACACACACATATTACGTAAACATAAACTTTTATTTTGGATGAGATTAATCATTGCCCAGTCCTACTATTTCTATAAAATTGGTTGCATTGATAAAATGAACGAATGAACAAGATTTCAGTTTTTTTAGATAATTTGCCCCAATATTTCATTAGCTTTTTGACAGTTCCTATGCCGAAACTAAGAACAAATAGTAGCCTTTCAATTGATATGAAGTCATTATTATACAATTGCTGTAATCACGTTGTTCTCTCTCTGTTGTTCTCTCAGCCTGACGGACCGTTGCGATGGAGATAATGGCAGTGAACCTGCCGTCGAGCGCCAGTCTCCCTGCGTCTCCGTGTGCCGAGGACTCGGGCTTCCCGCTGGCCTCTCTGGACAGCGAAGACTACGTGTTTGTGGAGGCTCGGCATCCCAACAAGGTCCTGGAGGGCTTGAACAGCTTGAGGCTCAATAAGGCCTTCTGTGACGTGACTCTGTGCTGTGGAGGACAGGAGTTCCCCTGTCACCGCATCGTCCTCGCCTCCTTCAGCTCATATTTCCAGGTAATGACAGAGACAAGCTGAGGGCACTGCAAAAAATGCTTTTCTTACGTAGTATTTTTGTCTTGTTTCCAGTCAAAATATCTAAAAATTCTTAAATCAAGATGTATTTACTAGATGAGTGAAATGACATAAGATATTATGTCCTGTTTTACAGGGGAATTAATCAAAATTGATGCTATAGGACGTTCTGCTTGCTTAAACGTACAATTTCTTTACTCAAAAAAATGTATGTGACTGATTACCTCGAATTATTTGAGTTTTGCCAACTTATTCAGGCTTACAGTGTAGAAAACAGTAGGGGTGGGAATCGGCAAAAATGTGACGATTCGAGGGTATTGCGATATTTGGGCCACGATTAAATATTATGGCGATTAATAACAAATTGCGATAAAGCAAGTATTGCGATTCGATTCTGCGATATATTGCGATTCATGTCCCTCATATTATTCAAAGTCATTGCAAAAAAATGAGACTGCTCAACTAACTTATGCTGCGTTCACACCGAACGCGAATAGTGTGTCAAATTCGCGTCTAGTTTGACGTTTGACCACTTTGTGTTAATTCGCGCGTCAAGAGTGAAACTGTGCGTAAATTTCGCTTCAAACTTTTGTTTTTATGCGCGTCAGTTTCACTCTTGACGCGCAAATTAACACAAAGTGGTCAAGCGTCAAACTAGATGCGGTAGACACGTAGAATCGAAATCCGTTGGCGGCCATTTTTTTATGTCGGCCGAGTACGAGTACTCGGGTATTTGTGTCCACCGGACCCTTCCGGGCGGCAGACGCGAATTCGCATCAAACCGGTTTGATAGTGAAGACATTTTTGCTGCTGAATGGACGACAACAAAACATAGCTACTAGCGCCACCTTGTGGATATAATAATACACAAATATAATTAACCTCCCACAAAACCAATACAGAAAACCTGAAAGTAAAACAGATAATTTATAATTAAATATTGCAATACTTTAAATATTGGGCTACTATATCGATATAATTGCGTGTGCAAAATATCGCGATTCTGAACAGAACCGATTTTTCCCCCACCCCTTGAAAACAGTGAAGTTTTCACTATTGGAAAGATATTTAAATCCTAAAGCTGTGTTGTGTTGTCGACACAGGCCATGTTCTCCACCGACCTGATGGAGTCGCGTCAGGAGCGCGTGGCCATCAACGGGGTGGAGCCGCAGATGATCGGGATGCTGGTGAACTACGCCTACACGGCAGAGGTGGTGATCTCCAAGGCTAACGTGCAGGCGCTGCTGGCGGCCGCTAACCTGCTGGACGTGCTGGCGGTGCGCGAGGCCTGCTGCCGCTTCATGGAGCGCCAGATGGACGAGATCAACTGCGTGGGAATCCACTGCTTCGCCGAGGCGCACTCGTGCCGGGAGCTGGAGCGGCGCAGCATGGAGTACATCCAGCAGCACTTCAGCAGCGTCTGCCAACAGGTCACACTTCACACACGCACACTTCTGATCCTGAAGCCATGCACACCTTGGGATAGTTCACCCAAAAATGAAAATTAGCCCATGATTTACTCACCTTGAAGTCATCATATTTGTATATGACGTCCTTCTTTCAGATGTCATACAATCAGTATGTTCTATTAAAAAATGTCCCCCTGGCTCTTCCAAGCTTTATAATGGCAGTGAATGGCTGTTTCTGTTTTGAAGTCGCTCAAAGTGCATCTAACCATCAAAAAAGTGCATCTATTCATGATAAAAGAGCATCTATTCATTATAAAAGTGCATCTATCATGATAAAAGTGCATCTATCCATCATAAGTTTATCTATCCATCATAAAAGTTCATCTAACCATCAAAAAAGTGCATCTATCATGATAAAAGTGCATCTATCCATCATAAGTTTATCTATCCATCATAAAAGTTCATCTAACCATCAAAAAAGTGCATCTATCATGATAAAAGTGCATCTATCCATCATAAGTTTATCTATCCATCATAAAAGTTCATCTAACCATCAAAAAAGTGCATCTATCATGATAAAAGTGCATCTATCTATCATAAAAGTGCATCTATCCATGATAAAAGTGCATCTATCATGATAAAAGTGCATCTAACCATCAAAAAAGTGCAACTTTCCATGATAAAAGTGCATCTATCCATCATAAAAGTGCATCTATCTATCATAAAAGTGCATCTATCCCTCATAAAAGTGCATCTATCCATGATAAAAGTGCATCTGTCCATCATAAAAGTGCATCTATCCCTCATAAAAGTGCATCTATCCATCATAAGTGTATCTATCCATGATAAAAGTGCATTTATCCATGATAAAAGTGCATCTATCATCATAAAAGTGCATCTGTCCATGATAAAAGTGTATCTATCCATCATAAAAGTGCATCTGTCCATCATAAAAGTGTATCTATCCATGATAAAAGTGCATCTATCATGATAAAAGTGCATCTAACCATCAAAAAAGTGCAACTTTCCATGATAAAAGTGCATCTATCCATCATAAAAGTGCATCTATCTATCATAAAAGTGCATCTATCCCTCATAAAAGTTCATCTATCCATGATAAAAGTGCATCTGTCCATCATAAAAGTGCATCTATCCCTCATAAAAGTGCATCTATCCATCATAAGTGTATCTATCCATGATAAAAGTGCATTTATCCATGATAAAAGTGCATCTATCATCATAAAAGTGCATCTGTCCATGATAAAAGTGTATCTATCCATGATAAAAGTGCATCTGTCCATCATAAAAGTGCATCTATCCCTCATAAAAGTGTATCTATCCATGATAAAAGTGCATTTATCCATGATAAAAGTGCATCTATCATCATAAAAGTGCATCTGTCCATGATAAAAGTGCATCTATCCATCATAAAAGTGCATCTGTCCATGATAAAAGTGTATCTATCCATGATAAAAGTGCATCTGTCCATCATAAAAGTGCATCTATCCCTCATAAAAGTGTATCTATCCATGATAAAAGTGCATTTATCCATGATAAAAGTGCATCTATCATCATAAAAGTGCATCTGTCCATGATAAAAGTGTATCTATCCATGATAAAAGTGCATCTGTCCATGATAAAAGTGCATCTATCCCTCATAAAAGTGCATCTATCATCATAAAAGTGCCTCTATCTATGATAAAAGTGCATCTATCCATGATAAAAGTGCATCTATCATCATAAAAGTGCATCTGTCCATGATAAAAGTGTATCTATCCATGATAAAAGTGCATCTGTCCATGATAAAAGTGCATCTATCCCTCATAAAAGTGTATCTATCCATCATAAAAGTGCATCAAATGTATATATATATATATATATATATATATATTTTTTTTCTATAGAAATAACCATAAAAGAATAATCATTATTATTCTTATATTTTTATTTTATATTATTGTTATGATATTCATGTAATTAAAAAAATTCAATACATAGAATGAAAAAAGGACCTCATTACAGGGGAAGGGTTACAATATTATGACAAATAGTTGGTTATTGCCCTTGATATTGTAATAATAATTATTAGTGTCAAATAACTAAGAGTGTGGAGAAACGGCATTTTCTTTTAGTCAAAAACAAACCAAGAACCTTTTAATTATTCATCCAAACGCTTCTGATTGGCCGTTGTATTCATACTCTCAACAGATTTCCAAAAGTTGTGTTTGGTCCAAAAACGCTGCAAAAAACAATGTGTAAAAATAAATCTTTGATGCAACAAACATCAGCAAACCTGTAATTATACATTTTCACAGTATCCTGTAATAGTATTTGCACTATCTGTGTATGTGTAATCTTATTGTAAGTTAAAATATAACCTAGAATGTGTAGAAAACAGTGATGATTACTGAAGTTTACAGTATTAGAAAGATGTGACATGATTTTCAACATTGACTTTCATTTTTAAATCATAAATGTCATAGATATTTTTAGATATGCATTATACATTATACTATGGATATATATATATATATATATATATATATATATATATATATTATATATATATATATATATATATATATATATATATAAATATATATATATATAATATATATATATATATATATATTTATATATATATATATATATATATAATATATATTATATATATATATATATATATATATATATATATATATATAATCTCTCTTTTCTCACCCTACAGGAGGAGTTCCTTTCTCTTTGTGCCGATAAATTGACCGAGATCATTTCCAGTGATGATCTGAACGTGCCGAAAGAGGAGACTGTGTTCGAGGCGGCCATCGTTTGGCTGGAGAAAAGCTCCTCGCGCAGACAAAGCTTCGAGAAGGTCAGTCATAACTCATATTAATATCCTCCGACCAGCGATAGCTCTCCGTGGGCTTTTAGTAATGCCATCACACTCATGGGGCAGTTGCTATAGACTCTTTGAGGATGCTCAATGTCTTTGAACACTCATCTTATTTAAAACATAAATTCAACATTTAACAAATATATAATAATAAATTAAAAATATGGAAATATGCAATTTACGAATATGCAATGCAGCAAAATCACAGGCAATCTGATGATTTCAAAACATTTGATGATAGTTCACTCAAAAGTTCTGTCATCATTCACTCACCCACATCATGAAACACAAATGAAGATATTTTTAATTAAACCTGAAATGTGAAACCACCATAAAGTTCATAAAAACATCATGAAAGTAATCCATATTTATCGTGCATCAGGCAAATACGTTTGAGCTTCTGTTTAGCATGTTTGATGTGCTCATTTGCATTGATCAATGTTTAGGCTACATGTGAATATTAGCCTAGATATAATCTTGTCATTTTAAAGTTTCTCTCAAGAAGACTCGGATTAAACCCGCATGATTCATATGGATTACTTCTGCGATGTGTTTATAACTTCTCAAACTGGGAAAGTTTTGGGAAAATGGACTTCCAATGTAAATGGAATGGGGAAATGTCATGAGCATGTTATTATTGCAGCTGGTTACACTCTTGTATATAGTGTTCTTTATCGGCATCGATGGTTCCATTAAGAACTTTGAACATCAGTGGAACCGTTCCTTTGCACAAAAGATTTTTTTTTATAATGGAATGAGATGTTCTTCACACTAAAAAGAGGTTCTATTAAAGCTGCAATATGATAGATAAACCAACAGACTCGGTCTCAACTCGGACTCGACCCTTCAAAGACTCGGTCTTGACTCGGACTCGACTGTATTTGAAAACCAACAGACTCGGTCTCAACTCGGACTCGACCTTTCAAAGACTCGGTCTTGACTCTTGACTCGACTGTATTTGAAAACCAACGGACTCGGTCTCAACTCGGACTCGACCCTTCAAAGACTCGGTCTTGACTCGGACTCGACTGTATTTGAAAACCAACGGACTCGGTCTCAACTCGGACTCGACCCTTCAAAGACTCGGCCTTGACTCTGACTCGACTGTATTTGAAAACCAACGGACTCGGTCTCAACTCGGACTCGACCCTTCAAAGACTCGGTCTTGACTCGGACTCGACTGTATTTGAAAACCAACGGACTCGGTCTCAACTCGGACTCGACCCTTCAAAGACTCGGTCTTGACTCTGACTCGACTGTATTTGAAAACCAACGGACTCGGTCTCAACTCGGACTCGACCCTTCAAAGACTCGGTCTCGACTCGGACTCGACTGTATTTGAAAACCAACGGACTCGGTCTCAACTCGGACTCGACCCTTCAAAGACTCGGTCTCGACTCGGACTCGACTGTATTTGAAAACCAACAGACTCGGTCTCAACTCGGACTCGACCCTTCAAAGACTCGGTCTTGACTCGGACTCGACTGTATTTGAAAACCAACAGACTCGGTCTCAACTCGGACTCGACCTTTCAAAGACTCGGTCTTGACTCTGACTCGACTGTATTTGAAAACCAACGGACTCGGTCTCAACTCGGACTCGACCCTTCAAAGACTCGGTCTTGACTCGGACTCGACTGTATTTGAAAACCAACGGACTCGGTCTCAACTCGGACTCGACCCTTCAAAGACTCGGTCTTAACTCGGACTCGACTGTATTTGAAAACCAACAGACTCGGTCTCAACTCGGACTCGACCTTTCAAAGACTCGGTCTTGACTCGGACTCGACTGTATTTGAAAACCAACAGACTCGGTCTCAACTCGGACTCGACCTTTCAAAGACTCGGTCTTGACTCTGACTCGACTGTATTTGAAAACCAACGGACTCGGTCTCAACTCGAACTCGACCCTTCAAAGACTCGGTCTTGACTCGGACTCGACTGTATTTGAAAACCAACAGACTCGGTCTCAACTCGGACTCGACCCTTCAAAGACTCGGTCTTGAATCGGACTAAACTGTATTTGAAAACCAACGGACTCGGTCTCAACTCGGACTCGACCCTTCAAAGACTCGGTCTCGACTCAGACTCGACTGTATTTGAAAACCAACGGACTCGGTCTCAACTCAGACTCGACCCTTCAAAGACTCGGTCTTGACTCAGACTCGACTGTATTTGAAAACCAACAGACTCGGTCTCAACTCGGACTCGACCCTTCAAAGACTCGGTCTTGACTCAGACTCGACTGTATTTGAAAACCAACAGACTCGGTCTCAACTCGGACTCGACCCTTCAAAGACTCGGTCTTGAATCGGACTAAACTTTATTTGAAAACAAACAGACTCGGTCTCAACTCGGACTCGACCCTTCAAAGACTCGGTCTTGACTCAGACTGGACTGTATTTGAAAACCAACAGACTCGGTCTCAACTCGGACTCGACCCTTCAAAGACTCGGTCTTGACTCGGACTCGACTGTATTTGAAAACCAACGGACTCGGTCTCGACTCGGACTCGACCCTTCAAAGACTCAGTCTTGACTCGGACTCGACCCTTCAAAGACTCGGTCTTGACTCGGACTCGACTGTATTTGAAAACCAACGGACTCGGTCTCGACTCGGACTCGACCCTTCAAAGACTCGGTCTCGACTCGAACTCGACCCTTCAAAGACTCGGTCTCGACTCGAACTCGACCCTTCAAAGACTCGGTTTTGACTCGGACTCGACTGTATTTGAAAACCAACGGACTCGGTCTCGACTTGGACTCGAGCCTTCAAAGACTCGGTTTTGACTCGGACTCGACTGTATTTGAAAACCAACGGACTCGGTCTCGACTTGGACTCGACCCTTCAAAGACTCGGTTTTGACTCGGACTCGACTGTATTTGAAAACCAACGGACTCGGTCTCGACTCGGACTCGACCCTTAAAAGACTCGGTCTCGACTCGGACTCTGCTTTATTTGAAAACCATCGGACTCGACCCTTCAAAGACTCGGTCTTGACTCGGACTCGACTGTATTTGAAAACCAACGGACTTGGTCTCGACTCGGACTCAACCCTTAAAAGACTCGGTTTTGACTTGGACTCGACCCTTCAAAGACTTGGTCTCGACTCGAACTCGACCCTTCAAAGACTCGGTCTTGACTCGGACTCGACTGTATTTTAAAACCAACAGACTCGGTCTCGACCCTTCAAAGACTTGGTCTCGACTCGAACTCGACCCTTCAAATACTCGGTCTTGACTCGGACTCGACTGTATTTGAAAACCAACGGACTCGGTCTGGACTCGGACTCGACCCTTCTAAGACTCGGTCTCGACTCGGACTTGGCTGTATTTGAAAACCAACGGACTCGGTCTCGACCCTTCAAAGACTTGGTTTTGACTCGAACTCGACCCTTCAAATACTCGGTCTTGACTCGGACTCGACTGTATTTGAAAACCAACGGACTCGGTCTCGACTCGGACTCGACCCTTCAAAGACTCGGTCTTGACTCGGACTCAACCCTTCAAAGACTCGGTCTCGACTCGGACTCGGCTGTATTTGAAAACCAACGGACTTGGTCTCGACTCGGACTCGACCCTTCAAAGACTCGGTCTTGACTCAGACTCGACTGTATTTGAAAACCAACAGACTCGACTTCGACTCGGACTCGACCCTTCAAAGACTCGGTCTTGACTCGGACGCGACTGTATTTAAAAAACCAACAGACTCGACTTCGACTTGGACTCGACCCGTCAAAGACTCGGTCCTGACTCGGACTCAACCCTTCAAAGACTCGACCTCAACTCGGACTCGACCCTTCAAAGACTCTGTCTTGACTCGGACTCGACCCTTCAAAGAATCGGTCTTGACTCGGACTCGACCCTTCAAAGACTCGGTCTTGACTCAGACTCGACTGTATTTGAAAACCAACGGACTCGGTCTCAACTCGGACTCGACCCTTCAAAGACTCGGTCTTAACTCGGACTCGACTGTATTTGAAAACCAACAGACTCGGTCTCAACTCGGACTCGACCTTTCAAAGACTCGGTCTTGACTCGGACTCGACTGTATTTGAAAACCAACAGACTCGGTCTCAACTCGGACTCGACCTTTCAAAGACTCGGTCTTGACTCTGACTCGACTGTATTTGAAAACCAACGGACTCGGTCTCAACTCGAACTCGACCCTTCAAAGACTCGGTCTTGACTCGGACTCGACTGTATTTGAAAACCAACAGACTCGGTCTCAACTCGGACTCGACCCTTCAAAGACTCGGTCTTGAATCGGACTAAACTGTATTTGAAAACCAACGGACTCGGTCTCAACTCGGACTCGACCCTTCAAAGACTCGGTCTCGACTCAGACTCGACTGTATTTGAAAACCAACGGACTCGGTCTCAACTCAGACTCGACCCTTCAAAGACTCGGTCTCGACTCGGACTCGACTGTATTTGAAAACCAACGGACTCGGTCTCAACTCGGACTCGACCCTTCAAAGACTCGGTCTTGACTCAGACTCGACTGTATTTGAAAACCAACAGACTCGGTCTCAACTCGGACTCGACCCTTCAAAGACTCGGTCTTGAATCGGACTAAACTTTATTTGAAAACAAACAGACTCGGTCTCAACTCGGACTCGACCCTTCAAAGACTCGGTCTTGACTCAGACTGGACTGTATTTGAAAACCAACAGACTCGGTCTCAACTCGGACTCGACCCTTCAAAGACTCGGTCTTGACTCGGACTCGACTGTATTTGAAAACCAACGGACTCGGTCTCGACTCGGACTCGACCCTTCAAAGACTCAGTCTTGACTCGGACTCGACCCTTCAAAGACTCGGTCTTGACTCGGACTCGACTGTATTTGAAAACCAACGGACTCGGTCTCGACTCGGACTCGACCCTTCAAAGACTCGGTCTCGACTCGAACTCGACCCTTCAAAGACTCGGTCTCGACTCGAACTCGACCCTTCAAAGACTCGGTTTTGACTCGGACTCGACTGTATTTGAAAACCAACGGACTCGGTCTCGACTTGGACTCGAGCCTTCAAAGACTCGGTTTTGACTCGGACTCGACTGTATTTGAAAACCAACGGACTCGGTCTCGACTTGGACTCGACCCTTCAAAGACTCGGTTTTGACTCGGACTCGACTGTATTTGAAAACCAACGGACTCGGTCTCGACTCGGACTCGACCCTTAAAAGACTCGGTCTCGACTCGGACTCTGCTTTATTTGAAAACCATCGGACTCGACCCTTCAAAGACTCGGTCTTGACTCGGACTCGACTGTATTTGAAAACCAACGGACTTGGTCTCGACTCGGACTCAACCCTTAAAAGACTCGGTTTTGACTTGGACTCGACCCTTCAAAGACTTGGTCTCGACTCGAACTCGACCCTTCAAAGACTCGGTCTTGACTCGGACTCGACTGTATTTTAAAACCAACAGACTCGGTCTCGACCCTTCAAAGACTTGGTCTCGACTCGAACTCGACCCTTCAAATACTCGGTCTTGACTCGGACTCGACTGTATTTGAAAACCAACGGACTCGGTCTGGACTCGGACTCGACCCTTCTAAGACTCGGTCTCGACTCGGACTTGGCTGTATTTGAAAACCAACGGACTCGGTCTCGACCCTTCAAAGACTTGGTTTTGACTCGAACTCGACCCTTCAAATACTCGGTCTTGACTCGGACTCGACTGTATTTGAAAACCAACGGACTCGGTCTCGACTCGGACTCGACCCTTCAAAGACTCGGTCTTGACTCGGACTCAACCCTTCAAAGACTCGGTCTCGACTCGGACTCAGCTGTATTTGAAAACCAACGGACTTGGTCTCGACTCGGACTCGACCCTTCAAAGACTCGGTCTTGACTCAGACTCGACTGTATTTGAAAACCAACAGACTCGACTTCGACTCGGACTCGACCCTTCAAAGACTCGGTCTTGACTCGGACGCGACTGTATTTGAAAACCAACAGACTCGACTTCGACTTGGACTCGACCCTTCAAAGACTCGGTCCTGACTCGGACTCAACCCTTCAAAGACTCGACCTCAACTCGGACTCGACCCTTCAAAGACTCTGTCTTGACTCGGACTCGACCCTTCAAAGAATCGGTCTTGACTCGGACTCGACCCTTCAAAGACTCGGTCTTGACTCAGACTCGACTGTATTTGAAAACCAACGGACTCGGTCTCAACTCGGACTCGACCCTTCAAAGACTCGGTCTCGACTCGGACTCGACCCTTCAAAGACTCTGTCTTGACTCGGACTCGACCCTTCAAAGAATTGGTCTTGACTCGGACTCGACCCTTCAAAGACTCTGTCTTGACTCAGACTCGACCCTTCAAAGACTCGGTCTTGACTCGGACTCGACTGTATTTGAAAACCAACGGACTCGGTCTCGACTCGAACTCGACCCTTCAAAGACTCGGTTTTGACTCGGACTCGACTGTATTTGAAAACCAACGGACTCGGTCTCGACTTGGACTCGACCCTTCAAAGACTCGGTTTTGACTCGGACTCGACTGTATTTGAAAACCAACGGACTCGGTCTCGACTCGGACTCGACCCTTAAAAGACTCGGTCTCGACTCGGACTCTGCTTTATTTGAAAACCATCGGACTCGACCCTTCAAAGACTCGGTCTTGACTCGGACTCGACTGTATTTGAAAACCAACGGACTTGGTCTCGACTCGGACTCGACCCTTAAAAGACTCGGTCTTGACTTGGACTCGACCCTTCAAAGACTTGGTCTCGACTCGAACTCGACCCTTCAAAGACTCGGTCTTGACTCGGACTCGACTGTATTTTAAAACCAACAGACTCGGTCTCGACCCTTCAAAGACTTGGTCTCGACTCGAACTCGACCCTTCAAATACTCGGTCTTGACTCGGACTCGACTGTATTTGAAAACCAACGGACTCGGTCTGGACTCGGACTCGACCCTTCTAAGACTCGGTCTCGACTCGGACTTGGCTGTATTTGAAAACCAACGGACTCGGTCTCGACCCTTCAAAGACTTGGTCTCGACTCGAACTCGACCCTTCAAATACTCGGTCTTGACTCGGACTCGACTGTATTTGAAAACCAACGGACTCGGTCTCGACTCGGACTCGACCCTTCAAAGACTCGGTCTTGACTCGGACTCGACCCTTCAAATACTCGGTCTCGACTCGGACTCGGCTGTATTTGAAAACCAACGGACTTGGTCTCGACTCGGACTCGACCCTTCAAAGACTCGGTCTTGACTCAGACTCGACTTTATTTGAAAACCAACGGACTCGACTTCGACTCGGACTCGACCCTTCAAAGACTCGGTCTTGACTCGGACTCGACTGTATTTGAAAACCAACGGACTCGACTTCGACTCGGACTCGACCCTTCAAAGACTCGGTCCTGACTCGGACTCAACCCTTCAAAGACTCGACCTCAACTCGGACTCGACCCTTCAAAGACTCTGTCTTGACTCGGACTCGACCCTTCAAAGAATCGGTCTTGACTCGGACTCGACCCTTCAAAGACTCGGTCTTGACTCAGACTCGACTGTATTTGAAAACCAACGGACTCGGTCTCGACTCGGACTCGACCCTTCAAAGACTCGGTCTCGACTCGGACTCGACCCTTCAAAGACTCTGTCTCGACTCGGACTCGGCTGTATTTGAAAACCAACGGACTCGGTCTCGACTCGGACTCGACCCTTCAAAGACTCGGTCTCGACTCGGACTCGACCCTTCAAAGACTCTGTCTTGACTCGGACTCGACCCTTCAAAGAATTGGTCTTGACTCGGACTCGACCCTTCAAAGACTCTGTCTTGACTCGGACTCGACCCTTCAAAGACTCGGTCTTGACTCGGACTCGACCCTTCAAAGACTCTGTCTTGACTCGGACTCGACCCTTCAAAGACTCGGTCTTGACTCTTACTCGACTGTATTTGAAAACCAACGGACTCGGTCTCAACTCGGACTCGACCCTTCAAAGACTCGGTCTCGACTCGGACTCGGCATAGGCGGTCCCCATCACTAACGGTTACCATTCACTCCCATTTTAAAGCTTGGAAGAGCCAGGATATTTTTTTAATATAACTCGTGATTGTGTTTGGCTGAAAGAAAAAAGTCATATTCATTTAGGATTGCTTTAGTAAATTATTTTGTTATTTTTAGGCAAGTTTTTTTTTTTTATGTTTGTGTGAACTATTTTGTACTTTACTATTGTAGTGAGCTAGTTGAATTTTGTGTCAACCTGTCTGTGGCCAAATACTGTATATTATAATAACACTAATTAAATAATTTATTTCTTACACAACCTTTTTTTTCATTTTTAAATTGATTTGGTCAAAATAATTGAGAAATTAAGAATTTGGTAAGAAATAAAAAGTAATTCACGCACACAGGAAACACATGACCAGAAGTTTATCTCCATGATCATCTTGCCATGGTCCACAATGTTTGAACGAAACAACAACAGCGTGTTGCTAGACGTTATGCTCTACGCAGTTGTCCACGTCCGTCGCCATGGTTACTATGGCAGTACTACTAGCGGAAACCAGGGATAACGCGGATATTACGTCAGTGACAGGAGTTTCTCTGAAATTAAAAATCTTTGGGAACTTTTGAGATATCGTAAGTGCACAACTGCAGGAAATATATCACACTGTCAATTGATTTTGGGATATATTACAAATATCTTACATATTGTAGCTTTAAGAACTTAAGTCACTGAAAGGTTCTTTAGCAAACCAAAAAATGGTTCTTCTATGGTATAGCTGTGACCCTTTATTTTTATATGTAGGATAAGTTGTTCATATAGGAAATAAACTGGTTGGACAGTGTTTTTGAGACATGTTTCCAGGGGAGCCGGGGGTTTGTGTGTCATGATCTCTGCAGATGTTTGGGATTAGCCGCCTTTGTGTGTTTGATGAACTAAGCCTGTGAAAGGTCACATGCTCTTTACAGGTGGTGATTATGAAGAGAACTGTCTCTTCACAGGACTGTGGGAGAAACGCTAAAATAGCCCTGATTGGATAGGATCGGATAGCTGTGTTTGCATATGGTTGCTATGCAGTTTTTTTAAAGACCTTAGTTGCCGCTCTTGAGAAAAGCTCATTGCAGATCTCATGGGAATGTAAGCCAGTCTGAATCTACAGGAATGTCACAGGAACATCACAATTATCATAATTATCATAATGTGTGGTCATAAAATAATTGTTTGCCCAAAAATGAAAATTCTCTCATCATTTACTCTTCCTGATGTCGTTCCAAAACCCTCCAATTTTTTTTTTACACACAAAATAAGTTTTTATCGAAAACTGTAAGTTTGTTTCGCAGGTTCATCCCTGAACCCGTGTGACTGTGAGTGTGTTTCGCAGGTTCTCGAGCACATCCGTCTGCCGCTCATCAGTCCGTACTACATCCATGACGTGGTGGAGACGCTGGATGTCGTGAAGGAGTCTCTGAAGTGCCAGAAGCTGATCTCTGAAGCCAAGGACTATCTGCTGCTGCAGGACCGCAGAGGAGAGCTGTACGGGCCCCGGGCTCGGCCCCGACGCGCCACAGGTGATCCCACACTGCCTATGAGCATCTAGACCTGTCCTGCGACCACACCTTCTGTGCGCAGAATCCCCACACTTACTGGTTTCTACAGCTACATCCCTGACAATTCCTTTACGATTCAGGAGTTTAGGGGCCAAGCACCAAATTCTTCCTCCAACTTGCAGGAAAGCGGTTTTATGAAATTTGGCACACAAATAGAGGAGAAACTGGTCATTAAAGGCCTCCTGAAATCAAAATTTAAGTTTTTTAGCTTTAAGTATGAATATGTTAGCCCTAAGGTTATGAATAAGCTGGTGTGTGTTTCAAAACAAAATTTGCATTTAGGAGATATAAGCATTCAAAGCTTAGCCTCTCACCTCCGCTAAAACAGATTTTAATGACATCACCGCGGACTTCAGCTTCTCATCACATCTTCTGTCCAAACAAATGCTCTTTAGAATTGTACCGCTTTCCACATTTTGCAATGGTAGTAAAGTCATTGACACTCTGAAATAACACGCATGGACGTATGGGAATTATGCAATGTCCAAAGAAATCCCAAGCTTTGATCTGGAGATGACCGTACTCATGCAGTGGTGTGTGTGTGTGTGTGTTTTAGGCACAGCTGAGGTGATTGTGACAGTAGGAGGAGAGGACGATAAGGTTGTCCTGCGCAGCGTGGAGAGTTTCGACCCGCTCACCAGCCAGTGGAAGAGTCTGGCGTGCCTGCCCTTCGCCGTCAGCAAACACGGCCTCGTCGTCTCCGGTGAGTA
Source organism: Pimephales promelas (assembly GCF_988280905.1). NCBI lineage: Eukaryota > Metazoa > Chordata > Actinopteri > Cypriniformes > Leuciscidae > Pimephales > Pimephales promelas. The sequence goes on along the minus strand of NC_142771.1, from coordinate 40,142,827 downwards.
GCAGAGGAGAAAGATCCGGCATCGCGATCCTCTCTGCAACCATTCGGGGGCGACTCTGAGCTTAGCTTTTGACATGCGTGATGACGATGTTTGTGCTATAGAAACACACGTATTCTGCTTACTTCCAATCCCTCACACAAAACTCAAACCATCAGTAAAATAATCTTTCATAAAGTTTCGGAGAGGTTGAAGCGAATTCCAAGGACATTTGCGGGCTTTATTGCTTCAAAAACGCGCGCTTTGCTTGTTATGTTACGCTCGCCCGCCTGTATTTTCTGTACAAATGCTCTACGAAAGCATCATTGATATCGTTTGTAATGCAGTGGGATTATACACAGCCAGTCCAAAAAAAAAATAAATGGATTTGATATAAATAGGCAAATGCTTACGAGTCATCATTGCAGTTATTATTATGTTTCTAGCATGTTATATGTTTGGCAACAGTTCTTCTAACTCTAATAGATGGAGTGAAAGAATGGTTGTGAGGAGCGTGAAGAATCATTTTCACACATGAACTGACGACTTCGAGTCCAGATCTTAAACTCATCGAAAGTTTTGGGGATGTGCTGGAGGAGACTTTACAGAGTGCTGGACTCTTGCATTAACAACACAAGATCTTCACCAATTACTGTGCTTTAGTGTTTAAATCAGTGTCAAAAACAGTACTGCTCAATATATATATATATATATATATATATACAGTATATATATACAGTATATATATATATACATAAAATACATTTATTTAAAGGGTTAGTTCACCCAAAAATGAAAATTAAGTCATTAATTACTCACCCCCATGCTGTTCCAACCCCGTAAGACCTTCGTTCATCTTCGGAACACAAATAAAGATATTTTTGATTGAATCTGAGAGCTGGATCAGTCCTACATAGACTGCCTAAGGGACTGGCTCTTGACGGCCCATAAAGTCATAAAGAAAAGGTTTAAATATTCCATGTGCCTAAAGCGGCTCAATTATACGTTCATCAAGCGACGAGACTACTTTTTGTGCGAAAAAAAACATAAATAACGAGTTTATTCCACTATTCCATTACTTCCTTATGGGCGCATGCGCGAGAACTGAGACGAGGACGTTCTCATTCGACCACTTCTTGTTACCGGCTGCTCACCGCTTAGGAGTTTTACCGCCACCTACCGTATAAAATGATGATCCATATATAAGGCGCTCCGGATTATAAGGAACACTGTCGTTTTTTGAGAAGATTAAAGGCTTTTAAGTGCACCTTATAGTGCGGAAAATACGCTAATTGAAAAGCGTATGTACAGCGCGCATCTTCCTCTGCTTGTAAACAGAAAGTTTTGCGCTTCCAGCTATATCAGCACATCATCTTATACGGTAGGGGGCGGTAAAACTCCTAAGCGGTGAGCAGCCGAGCGGTAACAAGAAGTAGACGAATGAGAACGTCCTCGTCTCAGTTCTCGCGCATGCGCCCATAAGGAAGTAATGGAATAGTGGAATAAAGTCGTTATTTATGTTTTTTCCGCACAAAAAGTAGTCTCGTCGCTTGATAAACTTATAATTGAGCCGCTGTAGGCACATGGAATATTTAAACCTCTTCTTTAATGACTTTATGGGCCGTCAAGAGCCAGTCCCTTAGGCAGTCTATGTAGGACTGATCCAGCTCTCAGATTCAATCAAAAATATCTTTATTTGTGTTCCGAAGATGAACGAAGGTCTTACGGGGTTGGAACAGCATTGGGGTGAGTAATTAATGACTTAATTTTCATTTTTGGGTGAACTAACCCTTTAAAGATGAAAAGAATTTATTTATTTGATAAATAGGAAGTTCAAAAGAACCATATTTAAAAAAAAATAAAAATATGTTGTACAAAAATAAATTTTTACTGTCACTTTTAATCAGTTTTGTGGAATAAAAGTACAACTTTCAAAACAAAACCTAATCTCTAATCTCCTATAGTCATGAAGGCTCCTCTTCCTTCATATTTCTGTGTGATGCACAACTAGAAAAAAGAAAAAACTGCTATTTATTTAGAATAATAATCTTTTTTTTGTATTATAACAGTATTAAGACTCGCGTTTGATTAATTTAATGCATCATTGCTGAATTTAAAATTCCTTTTAAAAAACATACTGACCAAAAACACAACTTTTTGTTGGTAGTGAAAATGAGTTGTTGAAGAACTGAGGTGCCAGTTAATTAGTGTGTGTGTGTGTGTGTTCAGGCTCCATGCTGTACCTGGCTGGCGGTGAGTTTCCAGATGGTTCGGCCAGTCGAGAGATGTGGCGCTACGACCCGTGTTTCGACTCCTGGTTAGAGATGGCGCCCATGAACGTGGCTCGATCAGAACTGGGTAACACACACACCACATCTGCACAGACTTCTGCAACAGAGCAGCTCGTGCTGCGTTCCCTTCAGCTCCAGAAATCATGAACGACACGAGGCAAAGGGTCACATGTTTAATCTGGTGCAAAACATGTTTTTCAATGAGAGGATTCTACTATATTTTAGTTTGATGATGTTTTTTTATTGAATATTTTGTGTTTTTAGGGGATTTTATGCTACTAAATTATAATTGCACTGTATTTATAATCCATTTATTCACACTTTGAGCATAGACCTTAAATATCAAACTTAAACTGTCATAAATATTGAATGCTTTAGAGCACAGACTCATTCAAAGACCATTCTTGGGAAATTATTGCTGAAGTGAACAAAAGTTACACAATTTTATGTTTATTGTTATGGAAAATGTACAAAAATACTATTTTAAATATTTATGTGAAATTTACATTTTCCACAAAACAAAAAAAAAGTTTTTACTTACTCTAAACAAGTTGTTTCAAATTTGAGCGTGATATCTCAAAAAACGAGTTGTTTGGCTGCAGTACCAAAAGTTTCCACTAGGTAACATTCGTCTCCCATTCATTTCCAATGCGGACATTTTTGACCGTGAGGCGCACAAGTGACTTTTCTTTTCCAGTACTATTCAACCTTTTTGAATCATACTCATAATTTGTTTTGTGTGTTCACATAGCAAGTGCCAAAACCTTTACAAAGTTTCGTACCATTCCGATAAAGTAAAGTAAAAAAAAAAAGAAAAACTTAAATTTTTCAGTCCAAAAATGACCATAGAGCACCATTTTGAGAGGGTTAAAAGCGGTTCATACTTCCAGCGACCACAGTCGTCTGTATGGATAAACACACACCTTCCAGACCATCTGTGTTTTTGATTGTACACCTGCAAAGATCATTGTAGCGTTGCCCTTCTTCTTTTTCTTCCCATTTTCAAAAATATCAGGCAATTAAATGCTTTCATGATCTGATGACCAGTAGAAATATCCCACATCCAACTTGCAATGGAACACACACACACACACACACATATATATATATATATATAGACCCTCTTGTTTGCTAACTGAGGTGTTGTTCTCCAGGGCTGGTGATGCTGGACGGGTATGTGTTTGCTGTGGGCGGCTGGGAGGGCCGTTCTCGCCTGGACTCGGTCGAGTGCTATAACCCTCACACAAACACATGGCAGTTCATGGAGTCGGTGAAGATGGCGGTCACCAGTCCGGCTGTGGTGGCGCTGGATGGGTTGCTCTATGTGACAGGTAGCAGGTTTCCTCCGACACAAGCTCCAGGCACAGTCGTACAGTGAACATTTGAGTAAAACACGACTGAAAATAAATGTCTACAAGGCGATCAAACCATTTCAGAAGTGTGTTTTTGAAGGAGTAGTTCAATTCTGAATTAAAATTCACTCCCCCACGTCATCCTAGATGTTTCTCTTCTATGGTTGCGCCCCTACTGATAGCGTTTCCCTTAAAATCACACAGGAGGAGCTGTTTTAGAAGATGGCGACGGCACAGACTTGGCGCAGGTGTATAACCCTAAGAGCTGCGTGTGGGCGGAGGTGGCGCCCATGCAGATCGCCCGCTCGGGATCGGCCGCCTGTATCCTGAAGGGCAAGATCTACGTCATCGGTGAATATGGAGAGCTTGAGCTGAGTCACAAGTCTCGTCCTGTGCACTTTCTCTCAGTCCAGACGGCAAACATTTCTGAAATCAAGATGCATTCACTAAAGTAGGACTAAAGTCTTGTTTTCTGGGGATATAAATCAAAATGAAGTGAGTTTTTGCATAAAACAAGCAAAATTATCAGCCAATGGGGTGAGAGAAATAATCTCGTTTCTGTTAGAATTACTTTTTTTTTAGGGCTTAAACGATTAATTGCGATTAATCGCATCCAACATAAAAGTTTGTGTTTACATAATATATGTGGGTGCACTGTGTATAATTATTTTATATATATAAATACACACACATGCTTGTATATATTTAAGAATTATTTTAATGTATATAATGTATATAGGTTTATTGCAAACACAAACTTTTATTTCGGATGCGATTAATCGCGATTAATCGTTTGACAGCCCTAGTTTTTTTTTCTTTTTTACCCCATTGGCAGATAATTTATCCGTTTTAAGCACAAACTCACTTCATTTTGATTAATTCCCCTGTAAAACAAGACATAATATCCTCTATTAAATCTTTAAATAATAATCTTTTAAGTATTTGGACTGGGAAGCAGACATAGATAGTGAGTTAGAGCATTGTTTGCAGTGTGTCTGACAGATGTTCCCCTGCAGGCGGCTGGCACGCGTCCACCGAGAACACGGATAAGGTCGAGTGCTACGACCCCAAGACCAACCAGTGGACCATGTGCGCGCCCATGAAGGAGCGGCGCTACCGGCCCGGCGTGGCCGTGGTGGACGGCAAGATCTACGTTTTAGGAGGAGAGGAGGGATGGGACAGGTGAGGGATGATGCTACACTCGTCCTGGGAAATTCTCGAACTTTCCCACCACATTTGGCAATGTTTTCACACCTATATGTCTCTTTTTATTTATTTTTATTTGACTGAAAACAGTTTTTAAAAGAAACCCCACTACTGAAGGTCGACTTCGCCTCGGGCCGCTACAGACTTAATGTGTCAAACCGAGATCCGGATCTTTAAAGGGATAGTTCAGACAAAAATGTAATTTCTGTCAGTAATTACTCACCCTGATGTCGTTCCAAACCCATAATACCTTTGTTCATCTTCGTAACACAAATGAAGATATTGGTGTTGAAATTCGAGAGCTTTCTGACCCTCCATAGACTGCAATGTAATCACAACTTTCAAGGCCCAGAAAGGTAGTAAAGACATCGTTAAAATAGTCCATTTGACTCCAGTGCTTCAACCATAATGTTATGAAGCGATGAGAATACTTTTTATGCACATAAAAACAAAACACAAATACAGACTTTAAATTTAAATGGGGAATTGATTCACCCTCTTGTGAAATTCCCATCCGCAGGGATTCCTATTGAAATGACTGGATTTTGCTCGTGAATATTTGCCGAAAAAAATGTGACTATAGGAGGGGTTCTCAAGTCTGGCCCTCGAAGTCCACTTTCCCTGATCTCACACACACCTGAACAAGCCAATCAAGGCTTCAGGACCACTAGAAAGCAGCAGGCGGCGGATTAGCCTATCCAGTACAGCGCGGTGCGTTGGCAATTTAAAGAAAAAAACTGGTGGATAAACGCTTCCGGCTGACGTAACCTCGCTGCAGATCAAGTGGACCGTCTGGCGTTTTAGACGAGCCTTATGTAGATAGGGCTGGGTACCGAGTTCGGTACTTTTAGGTACCGACCGAATTGCCTCGGTACTACCGAGTATCGAAACATGTCTTGTTTTTCGGTACCAAATTTCGGTACCTAAGTCGTTAATCTCGTCTCGATGCCAGAAGCACGCGATGCCATATTTTCGACAAGATAATTGCCGCCAAGACCGGTAACACGCTAAATCTGATGAGCGCACAGACACTTGAGAGTAGAAAGTTTATCTGTCTTCGACTGCAAGAACTGGAGCGCGGCACAAATGAAGCGAAACTCAGCATATATGAGATGAGAAATAGGCCAATAGACGGTCAAAATATGTCTACTTTTAAACGAAACTTAGGGCTGTAGTCAACCAAAGAAATCCTTAGTCGACCAAAAAAAAAAAGTGTTTTGATTAAACATTTTTTAAACAATTGTCATTGAGCATTTATAAAACAACAACGAAAAAAACATCACAAATAAATAAAACTATAAGAATAATACAATTCTCTGAAAATTAAGAGATTTTTAAACTGCAAAGTGAGGAGGTCTGTGCTTGGTCTATAGTAACAGTCACCTGACCACACCACACGCTGCAAAAAATGTAACTGCTATCTGCAACATAATGAAAAATCCCAACAAAAGCTCTCGTTTATACAGGCTTTATATTCTTCTTTACTTTCAAAGCTATGGGTTAACTTTCGCCCTGACGATCAAGGCGTTTTAAAACAACACACAAAAAACCCAAATAGCCTAAAAACAATCCTAATAATAGGCTGTATTATAGGACCGCGTATAGGTTTATTTTCGTTTTGTTGCATTGTTTAGGCTATTTTCAAATGCTTCAAGTGTACAAATAAAAACAAATTAAGGTTTTTGATGAAAACATTCCAGGATTTTTCTCCATATAATGGACTTCAATGGGAACCAAACGGTTCAAGGTCCAAAAGACAGTTATAACAGTTTCAGATGCAGCTTCAAATGTCTTTAAACGACACCAGACGATGAATAAGGGTCTTATCATGCGAAACGATCGGTTATTTCAAAACTTATTCCAAAAATGTAACTTTTCTAAGGACAAATGCTAGCCTTGCTCTATTCTGTGAGGCGCGTTTGCAACGTCACGTAGTACGTAATTACGTTCAAAAGGTCACGGGCGACGTAGCCGAAAGTACAGAGTCAGTGTTTACAAGTTGAACGCATAGGTTGAACGTGCAAACTAGCTCAAACGCCGTCTACAAAAAAGGAATTAAAAGGTAAAACAACGATGTCGGACGATTTTGATTCTGTACTTTCGGCTACGTCGCCCGTGACCTTTTGAACGTAATTACGTATTACGTGACGTTACAAACGCGCCTCACAGAATGGAGCAAGGCTAGCATTTGTCCTTAGAAAAGTTACATTTTTGGAATAAGCTTTGAAATAACCGATCGTTTCGCATGATAAGACCCTTATTCATCGTCTGGTGTCGTTTAAAGACATTTGAAGCTGCATCTGAAACAGTTATAACACTATCTTTTGGACCTTGAACCATCCGATTCCCATTGAAGTCCATTATATGGAGAAAAATCCTGGAATGTTTTCATCAAAAGCCTTAATTTCTTTTCGACTGAAGAAAGAAAGACACGGACATCTTGGATGACATGGGGGTGAGTAAATTATCAGCAAAAGTTTTTTCAAAAGTGAACTAATCCTTTAAGATAAGGCAGAAACAATGAGCGTAAATAATACATGTTGTTAAATTATTAGGAAACATAGAAAGCGTTAGCATTGGTGCTTTTTTACATACTCAAAATATGAGTGTGAAAAAGTCAACAACCTGAAAAAAAAGGTAATATTATATTGTTAAAGCTGGTTACATAAAATTGGTATCGAAAAAAGTATCGTTCAGGAACCGGTATCGAAATCAAGGTATCGGTATTGAACGTTTTGTTACGATATCCAGCCCTATATGTAGATGTGCAGTGAGTGGATGTGGTGTTTTCTCAGGTTACTGATGCTCTTACACAGTTTTATGCACTTTTGTAACCTTGTTTTTCCTTGTATGGACATTTTTGAACGAAATTACAGGAAATATATTTTATATAACATTTACATTAATTTAGCTGACGCTTTCATCCAAAGCGACTTACAATTGCTATATATGTCCGAAGTCGCACGCCTCTGGAGCAGCTAGGGGTTAAGGTCTTGCTCTGGGACACATTGGTGTCTCACAGTGGATTCGAACCTGGGTCTCTCACACCAAAGGCATGTGTCTTATCCACTGCGCCATCACAAATGTTTCAAAAACGAATGAACGTTAAAAAGTGAATGTCATTTAATTTCAATAGAGGATGTGATGTTACTTTGATTTGGGTTATATTTGCCTGTTGCGCCCTCTTGTGGACATACGAGACAACACAGTCCTTTTTCCCTGTAAGGTTACATTTTACTTTCAGAATTCGAGTGCGATTCGAATTTTGCTAATATTAAGGAAAGAAATAAGACATTTTGACAGCCCTTCTGACTTCCCTCCCCACACACACACAGGTATCACGACACTATCGAGCGGTACTGCGAGGACTCGGACAGCTGGGAGCTCGTGGGGGAGATGCCCACCAGCCGAAGCTGGCTCAGCTGTGTGTCGCTGCGGCTCCTGAAGGACACACACACGCACACCCGTCCCGGGACCGCCCTGGAGACCGAGTTCCCCGTGGACTGAGAGCAACGGGACCACACCGGCAGCAGAAGCGGCCCGGGACCGACGGCTTCCGGCTCTCAGAGCGAACGCTTCCGTGTGAGCGGAGACGGCCTGACCCGAGCACTTCAGAAAACACTCATGTCATAAGCTACAGCCTCCAGCGCGACCCAACGTGAGGCTGGGTCGACGGATCGATGGTATCTGTGGTGATCGTAAGTGTGTTTGTGTGTTTCAGAGTCTCCACAGTATCAGTTTAATGTGACGTTACGCCGCGCACCTCACGATTGTGACTTGTAATCAAGTACTGATTTGTTTTCTAATGAAGTATTGTGGTGTAAATGTTTTGTACTTTTTTTGTATGGTGATTTTTGTGTGTATTTATTATGGGATGTTTTCTGTTGTACCGAGTAACTAGCACAGATACACTGAAACATGTCGACTGACATTCATCCGAACCGTGAATAGTCTGCGTATTGTGCACAGTGTGTGATTTATTTCATTATGTATACCCACATGACCTACTACTTTTGCCAAAATCTGCAGCAGGGTACAGCGACTGAGTGCTGTATCCCACAATGCACCGTGTGTAACTTGATTGTCCACTGTATGATGAATGAACCTGAATTACAGCTTCGATTTTTACCATCTTTTCTCGTCTCATTATTTGTTTGGATTTCTGGAAGTTAGAGTAGTTTACATTAAAAAAAAAAAAATGTTTGCTGATGATTTACTCACCCTCATGTTATCCAAGATATCCATGTCTTTCTTTCTTCAGTCGAAAATGAATTACGAATCAAAATGAACAAATCTTTTTTTATTTGTTGAATGAAAGAAATGACTCGAAGAAAAGATTTGTTCATTTTGATGAACGAGTTCGAACAGGAGAGTCACACAGAACAGAGCAAGGCGAGCATTTGAGCTAATAAAACTTAAACTTTGTTATGTATTTATTAAATGAGTGATCGTTTCGCTTGATAAGACCCTTATTCATCGTCTGGAATCATTTAAAGCACTTTGAACAGTTTGCAGTTTGCACTGAAACTATCTTTTGGACCTTGAACCGTTTGGTTCCCATTGAAGTCCATTATATGGAGAAAATCCTGGAATGTTTTCATCAAAAACCTTAATTTCTTTTCGACTGAAGAAAGAAAGACATGGACATCTTGGATGACATGGGGGTGAGTAAATTATCAGCAAAAGTTTTTTTACTAAGATCTTTCAATTATCTATTGAAAGTTTGAAACCCACAATAATATTTAAGATTTATAGCTTTATAAATATACAATCATAATTTATGGGGTACTTTCAATTAGGAGGTGGCTGTCCCAAACCCTAACACATAAATTTCAACTTGTAAAAATATTGAAAAGAATTTGGCAAATTGTTCCATTGTTGTAATATATATATATATATATATATATATATATATATATATATATATGTATATATGTATATATATATATATATATATATATATATATATATTAGGGCTGTCAAATGATTAATCGTGATTAATCACATCCAAAATAAAAGTTTGTGTTTACATAATAAATGTGGGTGTACTGTCTATAATCATTTTGTATATATATAAATACACACATGCATGTATATGTAAAATATTTATATATAATATAAATTATATATAAATCTATATACAGTACATGAAAATATTATATTACCCACATATATTATGTAAACACAAACTTTTATTTTGGATGCAATTAATCGTGAGTAATGGTTTGACAGCCCAATTATACTGTATATATATATATATATATATATATGAAGAGTTCAGATGCAAAAGCCTCTAAATACCATTTGAAATTTTCTTCTTTAATGATGATTTTTATCAAACTTGTATATTTACGTTCAGTAATTTCACTTGTTATTTGAGTGAAATTACTGAACTTAAATATACAAGTTTGATAAAAATCATCATTAAAGAAGAAAATTTCAAATGGTATTTAGGCTTTTGCATCTGAACTCTTCATATATATATACTTTATCTTAAATATCCTATATAAGAGTGTATATATAGAATATCCTTTATCGTATATCCTGGATCAGGAGGTGAGGTGAAATAACAGAATCAGACTGCAATAGCCTGAACTTCAGACCCAACAACTAATCAATTAATACAACACTTCAGTTGCTTATATTATTTGGCTTTGGCTGTATTACCCTATAGTTTATTTGTATTCTTTTTACAAATGTAATCAAGATTTTCGTATGTACTAGATGTGTTGGGATATTTAACATGCCATTTTAATTATATTATGCTGAAATGAACGAAATGATTCAAAAAAAAATTGTTTCGTTCATTTTGCTGAACGAGACCATACGAGACTCAAAGATCCGAGTCAGTAAAATGATCCGAACTACTTGGTTCCGGTGTGTCCATATATGGCGTACGGCTGCGGCGCAGTGTATTGTGGGTAGGTCCTCGGGTCGGCCATAGCATTAGCAGTGTTTCCCCGCGGCTAAAGGAGAGGACAGAGTCATGACGGGATTCAGAGGTTTCGCTCATCTCTCCGTGAGTCCTCCTTCTCTCACACTGCACGGTTTGCTCCCCGCTGTTTAAATGTCTTGTTTTAAACACATACGCGCTGTTTAGGGTCACCACAAGCGTACCGCTGCAGTGTTGCGGGCTAATGCTGCTAGTGTCGTTGATGAGCCGGTGTTTGGCCGCTGGAAACTTTCCTCTCTTTATTAAACACCCGAACACTCCGATCACGGACCCGGCAGATCCCGGTGTCCTGATAGTGCTGCTTTATTGTGAATCTGCTGCTGTTTCTGCGATGAAGGTCACCGTGACACTGACACACACTGATACTGTACTTTCAGTCACATGTGACCTTTGACCCGGTCATCATCATCGTCCAGGATCACGATGAGACCTTTAGACCAAAAACAATATGATGATGGAGTCTGGGTTCATAGGAAAACCGAGGGACATCAGGGCTTCAATTTAAATGTGTGATTTCTGGGTTTGATAAAATATAGAAAATTGACAAATAAAAAAATAAACGTTTGGGTAAATGTTCTACACTGATAAGGCCTTTTGATTTCACTCTTTTTTTTTTCTCTTTAAAAAAAAAAATATATATATTTATATATTTATTAAGGCATGTGGTTTGCGCAACATTTCTTAAAGGGACAGTTCACCTAAAACCGTAAACGTTGCCATCATTTATTCACCCTTATCTTCTTCCTACAGAGTTTCTTTCTTCCATTGAACACAAAAGAAGATATTTTGAAGAATGTCAGAAACCAAACAGTTAACTTTTTATTTACTATGGGCTTTTTATTTACCATCCATCAACTGTTTGGTTTCCGACATTCTCCAGAATATCTTCTTCTGTGTTCGACGGAAGAAACTCAAAGAGGTTTAAAACAACATGATGACAGTTTATTATATTTTTGGGTGAAGTATCACTTTAATTAGTTATTTTAGTTGAAGTCAGTCAATGTTTTTATGTATGTCGACTCCTATTGATCAGATTTTGTATTCGAGTTGTTAGCGTTTGACTCGTATTGCTTTTTAGTCTTAAAGTCAACATCAAATCAAAATTGACAATTGTTATTTATGGAATATTGCTGTATTTATTATAAATGATATCTTATCACTTCCTCTCCCTCTTGCAGCAACATTTCTTCTCTGAATGATATAATTATACATTTATTACAATAGAAAATAATTACTAATTTTTAGTAAAGAAATACATTACTCTTGTACAGTGGAATTTAGATACCTCTCAATGTAATAATAACACTATTAATAAAAAATATGAAATTATCAAATCTTTATTTTTCAGTAATAATCACAATTTTTCTTCCATGTTTTTATTTTAACAGTATAAAGCTCAGATTTGTGCATTATGTTGTTTGACAAAAACGTTTGTTTCATATATATGAATTGAATTAATGTTTTCTATCTTCATTTGATTATGAGAAAATTTGTGGGGGTATATTTTATTTCATAGAAATATTTTTTATGTTTTATGAATTCAATTATTCAGACATTCTTTTTGATTAGCCTATTATTTGTTAAAATATTAAAAAAGAGAAAAAAAAGCGGATTCCAGAAAAAAATAAAACGCAATTTCTGAGAATTTTATTTTATTTTATTTTTTTGTGAATTTTTTTTTTTTTTTTTTTTTTTTTTTTGCGTTTTGGATTCCATTTTAATGTTTTAATTAAATTGTAATAATCAAAAAGAATGTCTAATTAATTGAAATCATTAACGCAACCAATTTTAATAATACAATTTAATAATAATAATTTTTAAAAAAATATCTACGAAATGTTTTTTCCCCCACAAATCCTGTGGTAATCTTCACGAAGTGGTGTTCTGGTGTACTGACAGCGAGTGTTTCCCCAGAGACGCTGTTACGCCTCCGCTAGGAGGAGCGAGGCGCTGACCGAACCTCTGCTGACCCGAAAGCCCGCCGCTCCACCAGCCCTCACGCCACAGGACGTCCAGGTGAAGTGTGTGTGTGTGTGGGGTTCTCTCAGGTCACATGACCCCTCCTGGTCTTCTGACGCTGTGGTCTGGTGCAGGTGTCCAAGCTTCCCAGCGGCCTCCTGGTGGCCTCTCTGGAGAACTACTCCCCCGTCTCTAAAGTCGGCGTGTTTGTGAAAGCCGGGAGTCGATATGAGACCGTGGAAAACCTGGGAGCCACTCACATGCTGCGGTTAGCGGGCAATCTGGTGCGTTCACACACACCAGCAATGGATACATAGCAGTATATGTGACCCTGAGTCACATACTTATACTTTCTTGTCACTAGTCGTGTTTTATGGCGCGTGAGATCCAAACAAGAAGCTTCCAGTCCATTTATCGGCTTTATATTTAGCATGTCCACATACGATCCTGACACGGTCAAAAATAGTTTGCTTCCCTCATTAGTTACACCTGACTTCCTATATACCTATTTAAACCCACACTCCACCCAGTGGCCAACAGTGGAACTACACCACATTATATATTGAGTACACTGGCGCGCAGGGGATGTTTCTGTATGTTTGAAGTGTGTTGTGTGTTTCAGACCACTAAAGGTGCGTCAGCATTCAGGATCTGTCGGGGGCTGGAGGCAGCGGGAGCCAGTTTGAGGTCAGCTTCTTCTTATTTATCCATGAACACTTTCTGTATCGCACGCTGTCGTTCCTCTAACTGTCCGGTTTCACTTGCTGGTGTTTAGCGTGACGTCTTCGAGGGAACACATGGTGTATTCTCTGGACTGTCTGCGGGATGATTTGTGAGTATCTCGCAGGAAATGTGTATGTGTGTGAAATAGGGCTGTGCCATATCATACCGTCCACGATAATACCGGTATAAAATTTTACATGATAAAAAATTGTCATATCGCGATATTGATGATATGATGACGTATGGCGTATTTACGTTACTTAGCGCGCGCACAACAACAACACAGCAACATGTCAGCCTCCGGATCAGGTCAAGATTTAGTTCCTAAAAAGGGCGCTACTTCAATAGTATGGAAGTTGTTTGAGTACAAGAGGTCAGATCTCCAACAACACAATTATTTATTTATTTTTGTCAAATATGCATGAAAACTCATTTCACCACTTCCCTACTAGCGTACATTTTGCATTCGCCTAATCTTCCTTCAGAGTTTCCGCAGTTCGGGTACAACAGTCAACACGATTAAACTCTTTCTAAGTTGATTCAATGTTACTATTATTATATTTGTAAATAAAAGGTCTATGGTTTCGCATAACACAACTTTATCTTGCTGGACTTTATTGCTGTAACTAAATCATCATGTTACTTTCTACCGGCCGGGTGTCTGTTAGAGCACAACACTAGAGTCAGAGCACTATTGTTCATCACGCGCACAGTAACTGAAATGTAAAACTGTTAAAAGAAAGGACTCGATAAACGATTGCATAGCTAGATGCTGTATATTATACACGACGCTACGCATCAATATTTATTTCCTTTGTGCTTTGAACTGTTCAGTGCGGAGTATTCGACGCGCTGCGCGTGCGCGCTGTGACTCCGTGTTGCTTCAAGCGCATCATTCAGCGCTCGGGATGCGCATAAGCGCTGTGCGATATATTGAAGCCTTTCATATCATAATACTTTTGCGCAATGAAAGATTATTAATAGCCTTTGTTCTGTCCTGTATCGATCATATGTTGCTGCCTCATTAAACAGCTGTGCTATACATTTTAAACATGCCTCAATTTTATAGTAGACTATGCTATATAATAATTAATCCTTTTGATTTGTTACCTTGTTTTTTTTTCATGAATGTACAATACAAAGAGCAATGTGTAAAGTTTTACCAGATTTAGTGTTACAATTGTCTCTTATTTATTCCCCACTAAATGTTTTTTTCCCTAAATGTTCCGATTTTATACAATTATTGTATAAATTAGGTATTGTATACCTCATTTGATGCTAATCCAAAAACTATGCAAGGCAACTGTTACATTTTGAAGGTTTGTTTGGATTGCCGCTGTTTGTTTAAATTTTTGTACTTCAAAGTTTAGGTCAATTTTATTAGGTGACAATATTGTGCAGGCTTCTGAAGTTATTGTTAATATTGTTAATGTATTACTGTAGTTATTGTTAAAATAAAATGATAAGGAGTTATGTTATACTTTTTTTTTGCACTAATGCTGCTGCCAGCCAGCTGCAATCACCAATAAAACATTGTTTTATATATATTTTTTCTATATCGTGATAAATATCATTATCGCAAATATTCTTGAAATATCGTGATATAATTTTTAGGCTATATCGCCCACCCCTAGTGTGAAAGCGTAGATATAGCTTTAAAAACCACACCAAATTTTACGAGAACGGCACAGAGAAACAATATTGTTAGAATCATTTTCGGCTGCACTTTTGTGATGGATAGATGCACTTTTATGATGGATAGAGGCACTTTAATGATGGAGAGATGCACTTTAATGATGGAGAGATGCAATTTAATGATGGATAGATGCACTTTTATCATGAAAAGATGCACTTTTATGATGATAGATGCACATTCATGATGATAGAGGCACTTTTGTGATGGATAGATGCACTTTTATGATGGATAGATGCACTTTTATGATGGAGAGATGCACTTTTGTGATGGATAGATGCACTTTTATGATGGATAGATGCACTTTTATGATGGATAGAGGCACTTTTATGATGGATAGATGCACTTTTATGATGGATAGAGGCACTTTTATGATGGAGAGATGCACTTTTATGATGGAGAGATGCACTTTTATGATGGAGAGATGCACTTTTATGATGGATAGAGGCACTTTTATGATGGATAGATGCACTTTTATGATGGATAGATGCACTTTTGTGATGGATAGATGCACTTTTATGATGGATAGAGGCACTTTAATGATGGAGAGATGCACTTTTATGATGGATAGAGGCACTTTAATGATGGAGAGATGGACTTTAATGATGGATAGAGGCACTTTTATGATGGAGAGATGCAATTTAATGATGGATAGATGCACTTTTATAATGGAAAGATGCACTTTTATGATGATAGATGCACTTTTATGATGGAGAGATGCACTTTAATGATGGAGAGATGCACTTTAATGATGATAGAGGCACTTTTGTGATGGATGGATGCACTTTTATGATGGATAGATGCACTTTTATGATGGAGAGATGCACTTTTATGATGGAGAGATGCACTTTAATGATGGAGAGATGCACTTTAATGATGATAGATGCACTTTTATGATGGATGGATGCACTTTTATGATGGAGAGATGCACTTTTATGATGGATAGAGGCACTTTTATGATGGATAGATGCACTTTTATGATGGATAGATGCACTTTTATGATGGATAGAGGCACTTATAATGAATAGATGCATTATAATTAGGGGTGCACGATTCAGAAAATGTCACGATTCGATTCGATACCGATTTTTTTGTCTCGAGATTCGATTCAAAATCGATTTTCGATTCAAAAACGATTCTCGATTCAAAAAACGATTCGCAGGTCTACATAAATGAGAGAGAGAAAAAACTATACGAGTGCGGTTTAGAACCCGTAACCTCTGACACGCTTGGCAAAGGATCTACAGAACTCAAACATAAGATCTGCGGATCGATGCATTTATTTACGGGTTGAGCAGAGTGGCTGCACAGTTTGACCAGCGGGCGGCAAGAACTTGCAATAACTATTTATCAGACCGGCCCTCGCAGCCTCGAAACCATAGAAACACTACCGGACCACCGGTAAAAGTCCCGACTTACCCGATTGCCACTCCGCCCCTGCACGCCATTAAAAAATATTGCCTATGAATCGATTTTTGGAATTCTATTAATCGATTCTGAATCGGTAAAGATTGAATCGCGATTCAAATGTGAATCGATTTTTTTGCACACCCCTAATTTTTATCATGAATAGATGGACTTTTTTGATGGAAAGATGCACTTTTATGATTTTAGATGTACTTTTATGATGGATGGATGTGCTTTTATGATGGATGGATGCACTTTTATGATGGATGGATGCATTTTTATGATGGACAGATGCACTTTTATGATGGACGGATGTGCTTTTATCATGGATAGATGCACTTTTATGATGGATAGATGCACTTTTATGATGGAAAGATGCACTTTTATGATGGAGAGATGCACTTTTATGAAGGATAGATGCACTTTTATGATGGACAGATGCACTTTTATGATGATAGATGCACTTTTATGATGATAGATGCACTTTTATGATGGATAGAGGCACTTATAATGAATAGATGCATTTTTATCATGAATAGATGCGCTTTTTTGATGGAAAGATGCACTTTTATGATGGATGGATGTGCTTTTATGATGGGGAGATGCACTTTTATGATGAACAGATGCACTTTTATGATGGATAGAGGCACTTTTATGCCATTCACTGCCATTATAAAGCTTGGAAGATCCAGGACATGTTTTAATATAACTCTGACAGTATTCGTCTGAACGAAGAATCTCATAAACACATAGCATTACTTTAGGGAGAGTAAATCATGGGATTATTTTCATTTTTGAGGGTGAACTTATGGATATAAGGTGTTGTGTCAGTAAAGGAAAAAAAAATTTGTGTAATAACGACTTGAATCTTTTATTATCCCTGACCCTGTTGGGTCGAGGAGTCTGAGTCGACTCTGAAAAACCTTAAATCAAACACTATTGTACACGAGTCTTCTGAAGCCATATTGTAGTTGTTAAAAACAGATTCAAATGTATAGTTTTATTCAGCTATTTATTTGTTTTAAGTTAAAATCAACTGCCAACTTTAATCTCTAACTAAGTAAATCAGTAGTTTTATCATGATTACAGTATTTTGTGTCTTTTACTCAAATCCATTGTGTGAGATTCGCTATATCAGAAGTCAACAACCTTAGGCACAGTTTGTCAGTATTCAGTGATCTATCACCTCATCATGTCTACTTAGCATCAAGAATCGCTGATGTTTTATTTGTTACTCTGGCAATTGGTAAACAATAGCAGATATTGCACTTGCAAAATAATCTAAAAGATTGGATTTGAAAACTAACTGTGTGTGTGTGTTTGTGTGTGTGTTCAGTGAGGGCATGATCGAGTACCTGATCAATGTGACCACTGCTCCGGACTTCAGACCCTGGGAGTTGTCGGACCTCTCGCCGCGGATCCAGATCGACAAGGCCGTTGCAGACCAGAGCCCTCAGATCGGTACCACACACACCGATACCAATAGTGACGTTATCTGAGGACACACGGAGTCTGACACTGATGTGTGTTTTCCCTGCGCAGGTGTTATTGAGAAGCTGCATGAAGCGGCGTATAAGAACGCGTTATCCAACTCGCTGTACTGTCCAGACCACATGGTGGGGAGGATCGGCGTTGATCATGTGAGTGGCTGACCGCAGCTCTTCATCTGTGGTGTTTCCTGAGCCGTTTGCTAACTCTTCTCCTTCTGCTCTTCAATTCCAGCTGCAGAAGTTCTTCGCTGATAACTACACCAGTGCCAGGATGGCTCTTGTTGGATTAGGTAAGACTTTCTCTTGAATGCAAGTTTGTCAAAATTGTGGTTTTGGTTGCTCTTATACATAAAATACATTTTTATTTCATGGCTTTTTCGGATATTGCCTTTCATGTGGTGTGTGATGTAGCTGCTAATGTAAAAGGTCTGCTAAGATCAAAGTGCAGGATAAATTGAGTTTTTGTCTCCTAAAAGAAAGAACTGTCTGAAACAAGTCATCAGAAATTCGCCCTGAACTTACATAGGTTTGTTACAAATTTGCATAATGCCGACCAATCTGAACAGAGTAGACCAATCTCAACAGACTGGGCCATCTGACCAATCAGAGGAGAGTAGACCAATCACAACAGACTGGGTCATCTGACCAATCAGAGCAGAGTAGACCAATCTCAACAGACTGGGTCATCAGACCAATCAGAGGAGAGTAGACCAGTCACAACAGACTGGGTCATCTGACCAATCAGAGCAGAGTTGACCAATCACAACAGACTGGGTCATCAGACCAATCAGAGGAGAGTAGACCAGTCACAACAGACTGGGTCATCAGACCAATCAGAGCAGAGTTGACCAATCACAACAGACTGGGTCATCAGACCAATCAGAGGAGAGTAGACCAGTCACAACAGACTGGGTCATCTGACCAATCAGAGCAGAGTAGACCAGTCACAACAGACTGGGTCATCTGACCAATCAGAGCAGAGTTGACCAATCACAACAGACTGGGTCATCAGACCAATCAGAGGAGAGTAGACCAGTCACAACAGACTGGGTCATCAGACCAATCAGAGGAGAGTAGACCAGTCACAACAGACTGGGTCATCTGACCAATCAGAGCAGAGTTGACCAATCACAACAGACTGGGTCATCAGACCAATCAGAGGAGAGTAGACCAATCACAACAGACTGGGCCATCTGACCAATCAGAGTAGACCAATCACAACAGACTGGGCCATCTGACCAATCAGAGCAGAGTAGACCAATCACAACAGACTGGGTCATCTGACCAATCAGAGCAGAGTAGACCAATCACAACAGACTGGGTCATCTGACCAATCAGAGGAGAGTAGATGAAAGACCGAACGTTTTATCGAACCAGTTCACACACTGTTTAAGAGCTGATGCTGCAGTTCTGAGATAAAGATCTTTTCGGTCTTTGATGGATATAAACATGTTGTAGGAGACCTCAAAACAAATAAGTAGCCTTTAAAACACCAAAATAGAGTCAAAAAGACAAATACTGTTTTGTAGCTTCTACTAAGTAGCCCAGACCTTGTGATAATTGTATGTTTTTGATGATGGTTGTGTGTAGGAGTGAGTCATGCTGCTCTGAGGAAGGTGGGAGAGCAGTTCAGCGGACTCTCAGGGGCCGGAGCACCAGGAGCCGCAGCCGTTTACCGTGGCGGTGAGTGAGAACATGCGTCTCCCTGCAGTGATGACCGTGTGTGTGGGACTGATGAGTGAGCGCTGGTGTTCTGCAGGAGAGCTGCGTGTGCAGAATGGAGGAGGGCTGGTCCACGCGCTGATGGCCTGTGAGGGGGCCATGACGGGCTCCGCCGAGGCCAACGCCTTCAGTGTCCTGCAAAGGCTTCTGGGAGCCGGACCACACGTCAAGAGAGGGTCTAACGTCACCAGCAGACTCAGCCAGGGCATCGCCAAGGCCACCGCTCAGCCCTTCGATGTGAGGAACGCTCTTGTGTCTTCACTGCTCTGAAGTACACATGCTTACACAAGCGCTTGCTTAGTGCTGGGCGGTCTGAGCGAAACATTATATCACAGCATTTTTCAAACAGATACTGCTTTCATGGTATGACGTTTTTTTTAAACATGACTGGGTGATTGAGAGAGGAAATACTGCAGTAGATCGACTTATAATGCCCTATTTTACTGTCATGAGTGAATATTGACGACAAAATCCACACTAATATTAATACAAGTTTGCAGAGTTTACACAGAGGCGCTTTAGGGGCGTCAGAAACAGCGGTTTCCCCGGTAACAGCTGTACACAAAGCGGTTTCCCTAGTAACGGTTGTACACAAAGCGATTTCCCTGGTTACGGCTGTACACAAAATGGTTTCCCTGGCAACAGCTGTACACAAAGTGGTTTCCCCGGTAACGGCTGTACACAAAGCGGTTTCCCCGGTAACGGCTGTACGCAAAGCGTTTTCCTTGGTAACAGCTGTACACAAATCAGTTTCCTCGGTAACGGCTGTACACAAAGCGGTTTCCCTGGTAACGGCTGTACACAAAGCGGTTTCCCCGGTAACGGCTGTACACAAAGCGGTTTCCCCGGTAACGGCTGTACACAAAACGGTTTCCCTGGTAACAGCTGTACACAAAGTGGTTTCCCCGGTAACGGCTGTACACAAAGCGGTTTCCCCGGTAATGGCTGTACACAAAGCGGTTTCCCCGGTAACGGCTGTACACAAAGCGGTTTCCCCGGTAACGGCTGTACACAAAGCGGTTTCCCCGGTAACGGCTGTACACAAAGCTGTTTCCCCGGTAACGGCTGTACACAAAACGGTTTCCCCGGTAACAGTTGTATGCAAAGCAGTTTCCCCGGTAACAGCTGTACACAAACCGGTTTCCCTGGTAACAGCTGTACACAAACCGGTTTCCCTGGTAACAGCTGTACACAAAGCGGTTTCCCTGGTAACGGCTGTACACAAAGCGGTTTCCCTGGCAACGGCTGTACGCAAAGCGTTTTCCTTGGTAACAGCTGTACACAAATCGGTTTCCTCGGTAACGGCTGTACACAAAGCGGTTTCCCTGGTAACGGCTGTACACAAAGCAGTTTCCCCAGCAACGGCTTTACACAAAGCGGTTTCCCCGGCAACAGTTGTACACAAAACGGTTTCCCTGGTAACGGTTGTACACAAAGCGGTTTCCTCAGTAACGACTGTACACAGAGCGGTTTCCCTGTTAACGGCTGTACGCAAAGCGTTTTCCCTGTTAACGGCTGTACACAAAGCGGTTTCCCTGGTAACGGCTGTACACAAAGCGTTTTCCTTGGTAACGGCTGCACACAAAGTGGTTTCCCTGTTAACGGCTGTACGCAAAGCGTTTTCCTTGGTAACGGCTGCACACAAAGTGGTTTCCCCAGCAACGGCTGCACACAAAGCGGTTTCCCCGTTAACGGTTGTACGCAAAGCGTTTTCCTTGGTAACCGCAGTACGCTAAGCGTTTTCCTTGGTAACGGCTGTACACAAAACGGTTTCCCCGGTAACAGCTGTACACAAAGCAGAGCACCGCTCATAAACGCTGCTTTATCATGAAAGATTTGATGAAAATAACATCAAAACTTTTCTAAAGTCCGTCAGTTCACTTCAGATACATTCATATAAATACACCCGTGCCGCGTTTTGACTTTGAAACGTGCAGTGTTCGTGTTTATTCAACTATCAAGGCTTTTGGTAAATCTATTTGTGGCGGGCAGTGTTGACATGTTGATATTGTGAACCAATGTATGGGAAACACTGTAATATAATATGAAAGCTATCAATCAAAGTTTACCATATTCATCTCCACCGTCACGTATAGTAACACACACAGATGTGCACTGCCAGTGAAAACACCCTCTCAAACAGTGTAACTGTGTTCCCAACATTGGTAAAGCGATATACACAAGTATTGCTATATATTAAAAATTCATGTCATAACAAAAACATACACTAGTATTCGGTATGAACCGGTATAGCGCCCAGCACTGCTCTTGCTGCAGTTGAGATTCTTCTGGTGTGTTTTCTGCGCAGGCCACGGCTTTCAGCTCCACGTACTCCGACTCTGGGCTCTTCGGGGTGTACATCATCTCTCAGGCAGACTCGGCCCGCGAGGTGAGTGTGTTCAACAAACCCTTCCTTACTACACACACAACACCTATAGGCTGTATCTCCGCAATGTTTTGAAACATTGACACCAATGTTTTGTTATTGTCACCTCACTCTGACCACAACACATCAGTTTGGTAAAGCGTGTTAACAGTAAATGTTCAATTCTCTCTCTCTGCAGGTGATCAATGCAGCCGTGGCACAGGTGACGGCTGTGGCTGAAGGTAAACTCACCGAGGAGGATCTCACCAGAGCAAAGTGAGTCAGCTGACTAAATCACCAGTCTTTGCATTGGCAAAGCTTTTACACCCATAATGCACTGCAGAATACTCAGTGCCTTCTGAACTAATGCAACTGAAATGCTTGTAGTTACATTACAAATTTCTATAAAAACAACAGGCTTTCATAAATCTGCTGTGGTCGAGTTCAGAGTTGGTGTGTGTGTGTGTGTGTAGGACCCAGCTGAAGGCGGATTACCTGATGTCCCTGGAGAGTTCGGAGGGTCTTCTGGAGGAGATGGGTGTTCAGGTGATCAGCAGCGGCTCCTACAGCTCACCAGAGTCTGTCGCGCAGGCCATCGACTCCCTCACCGCCAGCGACGTGCTCAAAGTAAGACTCTTAACCGTCCGGTTCTCTCGTGAAGCCAACACGCATGTGACCTAAACTGCAGTTCATCGACTGGCCACTAGAGACAGGCTCCAATCCCATAGACCCCAATGTTAAAGCTACACTGTGTAACTCTTTTAGTTTATTATTAGCTAAAAAGACAATATATGTGCTCTTAATGTACATTTGCTTCGTTCAAGTAAGAAAGTATTCTCGTGAGTGTATAATATGCCATTGAAAATACATACGGGTAAGGGGTTCGCCATGTTGCCCCTCCATCTTGAAAGTACATTAGCCAAAGAGGGACATACGCGTTAATTCAAGCTTCGCTTTTCGCGTTTACATTTGAGTTAACACTCATGGACGAGGTCGAACTGGAAGCCATGTTAATCTTGGACTACATTGGCCACCGTAGGAGTTAAAACGAAATCGGAATTGAGAGGAACAGAAACTAATATTCACTGGATGGTCATATACCTTTTCACCACTAGATGGGAGTAAAAATCACACAGTGTAGCTTTAAAATGCCCAACTTAACAGCTGAGAAGAATGTGTTTTCAGCCTGGTGCAAAAAGTGGTTTTGGTCTATAAAGCTAATTTTGCCCTTCATGAAAACTGTGAGGGGGTGAATTTGTTAAGAACTAATCAGTTTTAATTTAATTGAGCCTTAAAGTTCTGCATAATTAAGGGCGTGGCCACTTGAGTGACAGGTGGATTGTTGCTGAAGCCACTACTAGCCGTCAAATTTGCTCAAAAATGAATTTTCGAATAGTCCCTCTAAAAAAAACATGTTTTCGAACATTGTGACGATGCGCATTACGTCAATAACAGGACAATTTAATTTAACGAGACATAACTACTTGTAGGGATGGGACGATAACCGGGATAAAATGTACTGACGGTTAGTATTATCGTTTAAAATTTAATTATCATTAAAACCGTGTTTAATTATCGCGATTTTAATAACTCACTGAATACTGTCGGCCAGTCTGACGCAGCCGCGCAGCACGCAATATTTTTTTAATTACTATTCGAGAAGGAATGGCGGAAGGCAGTGACCGTGCTCAGGAGATTTTTTTAGCCTTTTAAGAGGACCAAATCTGAGGTGAGGTCATATTTTGGGTTTTACAAAAGTCCTGAGGGAAACTTGATCGAGGATGGTCACCTTGTCTGCCGAACAAAAAGTCACTGCAATAGAAACACTTCAAATCTGCCGAGTCGTCTTGTGTGATCATCACCCGAACGCAAGGCAAGTTAACTTTGACCTCAATACCAAAACTACGTCTGGGAAACAATTGGGCACGAAATGTTGTTTTGAGTTGAAACATTTTATGTCACTCACTTGAAATAGACGTGAAGCTTCCGCGAAGAAAAGTTCGTAGCGAGTGGATTTGAGCCAAAGACGAACGAACAACTTCAAACAAGACTGTTATTCAGAGTGATGTTTTAAGGGATAGTAAAGTATAGATACATCACGTATTAAACCGATTTTATTTTTACCACATAATTACGGGAACATATTGAATTGATAATGAGATTAGCTAATGTTTTAAATCTTACCTGTTTATGAATTCATTTTGTAAAGCAATCGTCCAGACGAGATATATCACACCAATATTATCAAACTCTGTAAGCAATAAATCAACTCAGATTTCATTTCATTTTTGCAATACAATCAAAAACCGGAGACGCAAGACGGCAAGTTGTATTTGAATGAAACAAGAGCGCGCGTCCGTTGTGATATGGATGTGCGCTGTGTAATAATGCGTTGCTATTGACGACGGGCATTATAAAGAAGGAAATGCCATAGAATAGAATCTTGCCTAAAAAACTGCATAGAGAGGCTTGTTTTATTTGTTGTTTGTTGATTTTCAATTATAAAACTTGTTGACATGTTTTCAGTGTGAGCATCAGTTCTTTTTGAGCACTTTCATAAATTTAACAAAACCGTGATAATATTGATAATCACGATTATTTTGGACACTATAATCGTGATATGAAATTTTCATACCGTCCCATCCCTAACTACTTGATAGTTTATTTAAGTTTAAACATATTTGACAACGTATTGCCTACACAAAAACAAGCAAATCAACTAACTAACGGCCAAGACTGCAGATCTCACTCTCGCTCGCTCACTCACACTCTCTCTCGCCCTCTGCGCATAATAACGGTTTAAACGAACAACAACAATAAACAAATGCTGAGTGCTGATCAAGAGCATGAAACGGCTGTATCTAACCTACCGTATTCATGCAGTATCTATTTAGCCTACACTTTAGTGATTTCCCTCTGATTACATTCGAATAGTTTTAAAAATCGGAATTTCGAAGCTGAAAATTTTTCGATTTTTAAAACTATTCGAATTTAGGGTATCCGTTGACAGCCCTAGCATCACGTCACCTCAGCTAATCCGCCTCTTTGTCCATTTTATCGTTTATCCGGGAGTGACGCGATGGCAAGATGGCGACGGCCGGCTCCGCCCACTACAGGTCAAACCTACGGGTGATGTCACGCACACTATACGCTAGTGTTGTCAAAAAACTCGGTACTTCGGTACCAAGTCGGTACTAAAAAAAAAAAAATGTTACGGTACCAGCTTTTCTAGGTACCGAATACCAGGTTAATCCAGTTCTGTTCTAGACGCGCTGTCTGAAAGGTGCACAGTTGCGTCCTCTTCATAACGCTGATATGGCTCTCTCTCTCTGAATCCACTTGTTGAAACGAAAGGAGGAAAGAGCCACATATGGAAATATTTTGGATTAGGCTAATAATGTCACGTTGCCATAAGAGGCCGATTACATGCAAATTCGCAATTTCAAATATAGGCGCGATTCAAGCGCGCTCATAATAAAAACTCGTTAGCGTTGCATAGCAACGACAGACGCCGCGTGAGAGCAAGCGCTTTGGAGAGAATAAGCACGCGCAAAAATATAATTAAAAAACACGCGCGATATGTGAACGGCCTCTAAAGTGCTTTCGGGGTAGTTTTACGAGTACATGAGCACAGTAGTATCTACCCGACACCAGAGTACTGGTATTAGTATTGTCATTTAATGTCAGTGCCAGTTCTAGGCGTATTCTTGCCTTTATAACTCAGCAGGTTTAAAAAGCCTTTTTAAAATTAAATATGAATGCAGTTTTAGATTAATAAAAGGACAGTCAAGTCAAATAAAACATGTTTTATGGTAATGCTACAAAGATACCATTCATCAACATTACTTAGTTATCAACACATTGAGTGAACAATATATTTTTACATTAACATTAATTAATGTTTGAAAATGTTATTTATTACAAACACTTGATTGTTCATGTTTGTTCACTTCATTCATTGTGCATTAAATAAATAATGGATTAAGACTTTACAAACAACTTTAAAAATGTGTTAGTGTATACTATTGTTTATTTTAGGTCATTTTATCTAATTTTTTTCTAAAGTGTTTATAATACAAATGTACAGTTTCCATACTTGTAACCGTGATAAACACTTAAATATATGTAAATTTAAACTAAGCTTTGGTACCGAAATTGGTACCGAGAACCGTGAATTTTAACTGGTATTGGTACCGAATACTGAAATTTGGTACCGTGACAACACTACTATATGCCCATATTTTTATACAGTCTATGCTTTTAACTCATGGCAAGCCAAGATCTCGTTAATCTACTGAGCTCTTTGCACTGGGGGAAGCACCAAGCGTCGCAACACCAGTTATTGGGACAGAAAGCTCAGAAACCGAGAAGGCAGCCTGAGCGAGACTGTCACCAGAGCCGTCAATACCTTCATCAAATGTCCAAAATGCTTCTTTTTTTTTTTTTCAGCAAATATGTAGTAAATATTTAGTCTGTAGGCCTTAGGGTCTGTTCACATATCGAATCTTTTGCACGCTCAAGTTCGTTATTTCAAGTTCGTTATGTCAGACCCATCATAAACTACACTACTGTTCAAAAGTTTGTGAGTCGGAAAGATTTTTACGTTAACTTTGTATATTAGTATATTAGTGACCTAAATAAACTATTCTCGTGACTAATGATATAGGCTAATAGCTCACACTGTGGTTTCGCCAGTGGCTCGACTTGCGCATGAAATGGTTAAAGCAGTGAAAAAGCAACTTTTCTTTTTTCTCTACAGGCTGCAAAGAAGTTTGTTGAAGGCAAGAAGACCATGTCAAGTTGTGGACATCTGGCCAACACACCATTTGTTGATGAATTGTGAGGGGAAAGTCCTAGTATAAAGTGCACACATTGTGCTGCTGCTTCCTCAAGTGTAAAAATAATCCTGATTACTGTTGACGGTTGTATTTTTTTTGGTCTGTTCATCATGAAGTCTGGTCTTTAGTAACGGTGTACTGAGAACACAGCCATCCTTTTCACTGTATATGTGCTGTACATTCATTAAAGCAAGTCTATTGGTCATAAACTGCTCGTCTGCTTCATAATTTGTAAGTATTTCTTTCATAAATGTCTATCTGTGTGTCAGTTCTTCCAGTGGCCTGAGGAGGGAGACAATGAGGAGATAAACGTGTGTTTTTTTTTTTTTTTGGGGGGGGGGGGGGCGGGTGTAACTAAAAGTAAGACAACAACAAAAAAATTTTTGTTTTGGCTGCATTTAAAAAATAATTTCACAAACCTTTTTTCACTAGAATCAGGTCATGCACGATTAATGCTTTTTTGTAATTAAACCATTACCAGGCATGTTTTAATTTAGTCAAAGATGTAGCATAAATGAGTTAAAAATATGTATTTTATATATATATACACAGTAAGTTATATATACTTAAACTAACTTATATCGTTTTAAACTAGTCAAAGATCAGTCAATAAAAATAAAAACAAATTTCAAAATACTTGTCTCCTAGCTAAACACAGTATTGAATATTTGTCATAAGGTTACTGAAGTATGAACACTAGCTTACTTTTTGGCTATTTCCATAATATGTAAATCAATTATGATCATCCTTCCACTTTTCAAGTGTCTATCTTCATATCTGTATGCTTAATATTATTATTTTTCAACATTATCCTTTTTTAGTTATTATTTATTCATTTATATTGTAAACATAAGCTGAGATTAGTGCCCGAATGCGCAACTAAAAGCATTTTTATGGCGATCTCATGCTTTTTGGACCCCGCTGCTCGTCATTCATAATACAAACACGTCATTGTCCCTTTGTCCTCCGTCCATAACGCATATTGTTCATGAAATATATTTTGAGATTCCTGCCTGCATTAAGTGGGTAATTACAAAAGTGCTGACAGATGTTGATGCCCACACACACACACTTGCTCACACACAGAACTGACCTCCTCTGGTCACGCGGAGGAGTCTCGCGAGAGTATAGGCGACGGCGAGATCTCGCGGGCCTGTTGTGTCTGACGACAGACGCTGCGTGGGGGTTTTCGCTTGATGTCATAAGGAAAGACGCGAGAGAGGAGCGTTTACACCGCCGCTTCTCATGCTTCTGCGGCTTTCTTCACGAATCCACCCAGTTTAACGATCTTTCTCCGCATATTTCGGCGAGTTTTTCGGGCACGAAGGTGATGCGGTGCTGCCGTGCTCGCGCTCGGCGTCCGTGAAGCTGCGCGCGCAGCTGAGCTGAAAGATGGACCACAACACCGTCGACCAAAACGGCCGCTAATTCGTTACTTTCACGCCCTTTTCTGCTGTTAAATCCGGCGATCGAGACTTTATTTGAGATGGATACGTGGACGTCGAGTGAAAGAAGGCCCTCCGGGGCAAACAAACCGTGTGGAGGATCTGTAGCCTGTTAGCAAGTAACGAAGAAGAAGCCCGCAGTGTGTGATGATGATGATGATGATGATGGAGCATCAACTGTCAGGAGGAAGATCAGAAACACAACCTGGTCTTTAGGGATCGTGTGTTTCCTTCTATTCATCTGCTGAACTTCTAGCCATATCATTTCATAACACACACACCACACACACACACACACACACACACACATATATATCAGCGCATATCATGCGGGCGGACTCGAGCAGTGCTGTTGTTCACTGATATATCTGTAGTGTAGAGAGACTAGCTCAGTTGTTCACTCCTGAATCTGAGCCCAGGACACCTGAGATGGATAAACTCACCATTATTTCAGGATGTCTCTTTCTGGCTGCGGATATATTTGCCATAGCGAGCATTGCCAACCCGGACTGGATCAACACTGGCGAGTCAGCAGGTGAGAAACCACATCTGATCAATACCCAGTGTGTGTGTGTGTGTGTGTGTCTTTAAAGAGATGTGTAACGTTACATGCCTGCTTCGTCCTCATCTGTTCCGATAATAATGAAGTTCTGGCTCAGATTACATTATAAAGATAGACATCTTAACAGCGTGCATTAATGACGTTTACTTTAAAGCATGATTACTGCCAATTGCTTCTTCTATCTTTGTACACAATCGCATTTGAATGTGCATTACTTGAGCTGATAAGCATTTACTATTATAATGTTTGTTTAATTCAATCTAATTCAGCAGAGCTGGCCTGTGTATTGAGACCAAATGAACGATTTGATTCGCAAGCTTGCGATTCGGTTCTGATCTCGATACTTTTGGATGTATATCAGCCACAGCCGTTTAATATTAAAAGTATATCGCTTATAAATCATAACATACATTTTAAATAATAATTTTCACAGGGACAGCAGATGCAAAAATTGCCTTTTGGCTTATTCTGGCACACTATACATTTATTTATGTATTATTAGTGTGCATCGTCTCTGTTTAATGCATCTGAAATAAATACATTTTTATAATAAACAGTACAGACTAAAACATCAAATCTTTGGATTTAAAGAGATAGTTCACCCACAAATTAAAAGTTCCAAACCCGTAACATTTTTGGTGAAATCTGAGAGATTACTGTCCCTCCATTTACAAACTACGCAACTACCATTTATCACCATTAAATGGCTGGTGAAATGCCATTTTCACAAGATGTAAAATACATCTCTGATGTCCCCAGAGTGTGTAGCACAAAATACCCCACAGATATTTTTATATAGCATGTTAAAGTCACTTTTTTAGGGTTTGCAAAAAAGCACCGTTTTGTGCCTGGCCCTTTAAATACAAATGAGCTGCTGCAGAGGGTGGGGTTTCAAAAGCTGCTGGTTCAGATTATACAATTTTATTTGTCTGTTACAATAGTCACTGTGTCAGATTACGCGATTTTGACTCGTAAAATCTTGTCGTGTCGTGGACAAGACACATGTCAGACTACACGTTGCTTCCTGACCAGTCATCGCATGCCGTCTTTAACGGCGTGATGTCATCGAGAAGGCGAAACTAGTAGCGAGTGACTTCCGGGAACGAACGTAAACAAACGATGGAAGAAGCGGTGGGTGTTGTATTGGCTGTCCTGTGTTCAGAAAAAAGTAAAAAAGAAAGAAAACCCGACAATTGACACGTTCCTGGATTGCTCGAAGGGGACAGTATGGGCTGTCAATCCTCCAAAGAGAACTTGAGGTAAAATATTGTTTTCTTATATATTTTTACTTTTAGTTTTAACATTAGCGCCATCGTTTCTCTTTCGTTTCGCCATTTTTGAAAGTTGTGTACGGAAAAGCTTCTGTGCTCCTATTGGTCAACCTCATACATGTGACCGAACCGTCGTGGGCGACCGACCGTAAAAAAATAAACATGCTAGTCTTTTTGTCGTGATGAAGCATCGACATAGGTTGTCGCCCACTATGACGCACTATAAGAGATGATACGATCGAATCTTGTCCCGACGCCCGTTGTCGTTTACGAATCCCCACGACACCCTACGTCAAACGGATCGTGCCAAAATCGGGCTAAAATCGTGTAATCTGAACCAGGCATTAGCAGCTGCGATTTCCTCACGCAGACGCACTAAAATGATAGAAACTGTTAGTGTTTTCCCTTTAATGTTAAAACGGAGTCAGTCAAAGATGGAGAGACTAAGAAGAAGTGACGCAACAGGACGTCTCTGAATGTTAGTTGATGAATTTATGTTGCTGATGTGGAGTCAACTATCTTCAATTAGCATATTCTGTCATGTAATCTATAAATCGCTCATATAGGAAATGTTGTGAGATGCACACGGATGTGTAAAGTTTGAGCTGACTCACAAATGTGCTCTTAAACAACCACTCTTCCTCTTCTCAACATGGACTGTGTGTTCCCGGGGGCGGGGTTTATGTACATATTAGGGTTGGTGATGTCACTAATCTGGGAGGAATGTTGTGTAGTCCCTACCAGCTGTTTGTTGTAGTCCTTTTCTTTAAAAGCAAATATCTTCCTTTGCTTTGAACTTTGAGCGTTGTAACTTTGATAATGTCATTTATGCTCAAACGGCAACATTTCACACCAACTAAAGTTAGAAAAGTGAGATTTTAACCACCCCTTTAAAAATACCTTTGTGTTGATAACGGATGAACAGCATTTTCATTTCAGTGAACTAACCTTTTAAGAATCAATATATGTTATCAAAACGAAAATCTATTAAACCAAATATCGATATTTTCAACCCAGTCCTAATATTTCCCACAGGTTTCCATGATCACTGCTATATCAGTTAGGGCTGGGTATTGAGACAAATTTCACAATTCGATTCGATTTCGATTCACAAGCTTGCAATTCGATTCGATTTCGATTCAATATTGATTATTTTGGATATCAGTTACAATAAATGGCCATTTTTCTCAAGGGAATCAAATCTCTTAACTAATGCTGTAAACTATGGTCTATAGTCTAGTTGTAGCCTATAGGCTTCATTAGCCTAATATGAAGGTAATAATGTAGCTATACAAACACTTAAATTACACTTTTATTTATTTTTATAATAAGAAGATTATATGAAATATAAACATTTAAATGGTGGCTGTCATAAAAACTTGCCAGATTTATTCAAATATGCATTAAATATTGAAGAACATTATATGTAATATGGTGTTTATATTTAGCAAAATGCTCCTCTCTGGAGTTATTTTTTTCCAGCTGACTAACGAGTTTATGTGGGTTTCTGAGGTAAATATGACGATGACATTGATTAAGCTGTTTAACTGACGTCTTTCCATGGTTGAAACGCTGATTGAGCGAATCAATGTGACATGATACGGATTTCGATAAGTTGTACTCTATCTTTAACACACTTTCATGTTTATTTGGCGCTGTGACTGGTATTATTAAGCCGGAAGAGAGATCAGCGCTGCTGCTTCTCCAGAGTGATCTCACGCCACAGCGCCAAAACGCTATTTATGTTTTTGAATTTCTAAAGAAAATGGACGTAATTTGAAAATTGAGACTTTGTTTCATATCAATAGTAACAAAGGACAAAGATTATTGCGATTTGTTGGATGCGCGCAGCCGCGATACAATGTCTCATTCACTCAAACGAAACAGGATGACTAATCGATTCTTGAGATTTAAGAATCGATATTGGTACGTAAAAATGAGAATCGATTAATATCGAGAAATCGATATTTATTACCCAGCCCTACTATCAGTGAACTTTAGCGTAGTCATTTTCAGGCCTTGAAAGTTTGCAGATCAAAAATATTGTTTAGTTTGTAATTAAATGTGAAAACACTCATTTAAAGACGCGTATACAATTGATTGTTTTCCATCAGGGGCGATTCTAGGGTCGGAGCTTTAGGGGTGCTGAGCACCCAATGAGCCCCACTGCCACCACCCACATTTTACACCCATATACGCTCCCCCTCTCTCTTCATTTTATTCATTTAATTAGTTATTTGTAAGGGGGGCAGTGTACACATTAATCAACATTAGAACAATGAAAATGTACCCGAGTTAGCTAAAAGAGCTAATTTTCATCAGTAGTTCCCCAGCCAGCAGTAAAAAAGGCAACCTTAAAGATATTAACAAATTTGTTAAACTATGTTGGGTGGACTATGTTCCTCTAGGGGGGTTGGGGGGCATGCTCCCCCGTTAGAAAATTTTGTACATTTTAAGGTTAAATGCATCAATCTCGTGCTCTTTGAGAGATCAAAATTAAGAGCTTCAACCCATGAACTGCTCGTTGAACAAAGAAAAAGCATTGATTTGTACCAGGACAACATAGAGGGCTCAAACATCTTTTTAGTTGAGTCTCAGTCTACATTACATTATCAATGGTGTTTTAAGATCCCAAACAAATATTATAATAATGTAATAATGATTTATATAATTATTCCTATGATGTAAAATCCATATAGCCTATAAATGTACTATATAATGAAAATTAATATTTCAAAAGTATATTTTAGTCAACATTACACTTAGGAAAATTAAAATACTTTTATCATATTTCTACACTTGCAAGAAATAAACCCGTAAGCTTTTATTTAGGAGAAAATACCAGATATATAACCATGCTGAACGCGTGAGCAAAGTGCACACTTTTC
Organism: Pimephales promelas; assembly: GCF_988280905.1. Classification (NCBI taxonomy): domain Eukaryota; kingdom Metazoa; phylum Chordata; class Actinopteri; order Cypriniformes; family Leuciscidae; genus Pimephales; species Pimephales promelas. The sequence continues at coordinate 40,109,686 of NC_142771.1, read as the reverse complement.
TTTAAATCACCCAGCAAAATGTGTGCTGTTTTATATAGGCAAAAAGCCATATCATGGATTCGATTTTAGTTTGTTGGCAAAATATAACACTAGAGCTCTTTATGTTAGGTTATACATTTTACATGATACATTTTACATCTCATGTGTTGGGAAAAGAGAGAAGAGAGAGTTAGGCAAAAGGTAGATTCGAACTCAGGTCGAGCGCATCTAACTTCACTCACGCCCTACGACCTACGCCACTGTAGTACTCCGTGACGTGCATCTATTTACTAGAAAGACAGGCACTTCTCCGTTAGACAGGCAAAGCTCCGTTAATCGAAAATGCAAAAAAAAAAAAAAAAATTTTTCTTTCTTCCCCTCGCTTGGGCGCATGGCGAACTTGCAATGTATAAATTTTATCAGATCGGCCCTCGCGACCTCGAAACACTACCGGCTCACCGGGAAAACTCCCGACTCTCCCGATTGCCACTCCGCTAATGTTACTCTACAGCGGAGGCGACCCGCTAGATTAAAACAGTCCGAAAATAAACACTTATTATAGGTGTACCAATGATTCAGGATACTGACTCCAGTACTCACCGATATGGTTTCGGAATCGGAACAACTGAAAGGAAAAAAGTGTGTGAGACAGCTCTGGAGCGTCTCCGTTGATTCACAAAACTACCTAACGGCCCGGATTCTCACAACGCGTGTGTTTCGCGCTGGATGATGGCCGTGCTGAGCGGTGCAGGTATAAAGAAGTAACGTTAGAAGAAGAGAAATGTTTTCTTTTTCATTTCATTTTAAACCACAAACTACTAAGTATGTTTTGGACATTATTTAACCGTGTCAAAGACGAACAAAAATTTTAGAATAACAACATTTCTTGCTCCAAGTTTTAGGGGTGCTGAGCTCCTCTTTAGGGGTGCTGAAGCACCCCTAAAAAGGGGCTAGCCTCGCCCATGTTTTCCATTATGACGTAATATCATCTATTAAACATTTTGGTAATCAGTAATACAAAAAAAAGCCATATAAGCATGTTTAAAATCATGATCCAGTAATCAGGAGTGACTGAAAAGGTCACAGATTGCACCATGATTCTTTATTAATATTTAACCGTAGATATTGTAATGATCTGACCGCTTCTTCACACGCATATGAGCTTACGATGATTTTACCCGAGTCATTCATTCAGCTGGCCTGTTTCAGTCATTGTCGGGTGTTATTTATTAGACGCTGTTGTTATTATAGATGTCAAGTGTGTGTGTGTGTGTGTGTGTGTGTGTGTATAAACAGCTGCTCTTTGTTCAGCACTCATGACTGCTCAATAAGTGGGTCAGCAGGGGTTCAAGCTCAATCCTCCGCCTCCACTGCGAGTCACTGGCCTCTCACACACACACACACACAGTCTCGCGCTGCAGTGCTGAATCAGGTGTCAGAAAACACACTGCCATGTCAAGATATTCCTTTGTGTCCGCTTCAGCACACGATGTCCAGCACACGCTTCCTATCGGGTTCATTCAGCTCACATGACTGTGTGCGGTCGTGGTGTTGTCCCACAGTTATGATGAAACCTGTGGCCAGAAGTTAGAATAGGTGAATGTCACACACACACACACACACACACAACTTAGCCTATGTTTTTCAGTAAGTACAGTGTTTTTGTGATTATAATGATCCACAGCATTATTTGATATTATGTAATTAACACTTACGCACATTAACCAAACCCACAGCCCAATTCTGTAATGTGTCCAGGGGTCTGGTGTACTTTCTCAGTTAGCAATTAAAACACAAGTTACTCAAAACCAGTCTCATTTTATAGTCCTTTTTTATAGTGGTCAACCGATGATAAGTTCACTTTAAGTTCAATGAAATGGAAAAAAATAGTTAATACAATGAAGGAGATTAATTTAATCACCAAAAATTCAAAATATTATGTTATCTGAACTACATAAAGTAAGTTGATTTGACATAAGAAAAAAAATGTTGGGATTACAAATCATGAATTTTTTTTTTGTGTATATATATATATAATGATAAATAATATATAATAATAATAATATATATATATATATATATATATATTTTTTTTTTTTTTTCTTATGTCAAATCAACTTACTTTATGTAGTTCAGATAACATAATATTTTGAGTTTTTGGTGATTAAATAAATCTCCTTCATTGTATTAACTAATTTTTTCCATTTCATTGAACTTAAAGTTTTAAAGCAATCAGGTTACCCAAAGTTAAACCAACAATATTTTTATATATATTGATGGCCGATATCTTAGAGAAGCAGGACAGCCCATAAAGCCTATATATATTAATTTATTTTATGTTTTATTTGCACACACTAGTAAACAAATATCAAAAATGATATCTGGTCTCTCCATAATGTTTGGTTTGACTGTATTAGAGTCAAAGGTTTTTACAGAGGGATTTTGGTTCTCTTTTCATCACTCCACAAATAATAATAATCTTTTTTTTTTTTTTTTTTGCAATAACAATGTTGTATAAAATCAGGAAAATTATATATGAACAAAGCCATGTGTAAAAACCTTCCGAATATAGATAATAAAACTGTAAAGAGCTGCTGAAGTGGAGATGTGGGAGGAAAAACTCATTTTGAGAAAACCACCTTTTAAAGGTATATACTGTAATTGAAATGTACAGACACAAATAGATAAAGTGCTCTAAAACAGGGGTTCTCAAACATTTTGGTGCCAGGGACCCCTTTCAGGGGAAAAAAAATTCCAAGGACCCCCCTCATATTTATAACAGTTATTGAGCACAAAGTTAATGTGTGAGCGGCAAATGAAATATTTTTGCACAAAATGAATGGTCTCCACCCAGGGTACTATGCAGGAATTTCTAAATAGCCTACTGAGGTAACGAAAGTGATCTTGCTAGGAATCACTTAGGATCCCTCACTTAGGAATTTTTGATGTTCTTGATCTACACATGTGCATTTTAAGGTGTTTTAAGGCCCCACAATTGGATAACTATAGATTTAGTAGAAGCATGTCAGTCAGTGGCATACTTTTTTTTTTTGTCAAGATGTCACGAAACACAATCACATATTCCAATCAGGAATGGCCTTAAAAGAGAAATGTTTCAATAATTAGGCCTATTCTGCACACAAATAAAGCCCATAAGCCTATAAATACAATGATAATGGCATTATGTTTAATAGGTGCGTGCGTTAATTTGAGCTACTGTAATTAGCTAAAAAAAACATACAGTATATGTTAAATATATGAATCCATAATGTTAATCTCATGGGCACAGTGTTTCTATTGACCTGCTTTTTCCTTTGTTAAAGTTGAGCTTGATTAATACTTTGCAAACTGATTGTTTCAGTCCTTTTTTAAAACTTTTATCTAAAACAGCTGTTTAGTTTATGTTAATTAAGGCCTACATCTTATCTCGCACTTTATGACCGTTGACTGAAACGTCGTGCGGGGAACTTTGAGTTCACTCCGACTCAAACATTTTGACATTGACGAGCTATCGTTGTTAGTCTGCTGAAGCACCTCAGACGAGAAGGTCAGTATCGCGATGTGCATCCTTGCAACCTCAGTTGTGGGTACGGCCCTGTCACTATGCACTTTTATTTTGATAATGATCAGACTTCTAATGTCAAATCTGTAGCAGTGCTAGAACTGACTATTGTGCGCGCACGCGAGACGCCGGCGCGCAATTACATGGGAATTTTTCCTCAGCAGTGGAAACAGGAATACTCTTATTTATGGTCATAGATAAGACAAGAGTGCATCATCCGAAACGGTAAAGTGTCCATTTTTTATTTGTGTATAGGCTACATTATAAATGACTACAAAATGTCATGCCTTTTAAAAATACAGAAAAGAACCGGATGCGGGTTCATGCCGTCTCTCTGTCTCCTTTCTGGCGCACGTCCCGCAAAATCAACAGCAGCGAATAGTCTACTTGACGCAAAGACATAGATTATCTATCTATAGAAAACTTTAAGTGTCTACTTTGTATTGCTTTATGTTAAATGCTTTATATAAGTTACTTAGGAATAAACAGCATGTTTTCAGATGATAAAGAAAACATGACTTATAGCATGGAAAAAAACGTTAGGTTGTAAATTATTTCGCGGACCCCCTGGCTTTAGCTCGCGGACCCCCAGGGGTCCGCGGACCCCACTTTGAGAACCACTGCTCTAAAAGATACGGTTAAACGTGCAATTTGGAAGTTTTCTTTCCACTAGTCTTAAAAAAATAATATAAATAGAAACTTTATGAAAAGGCAAAATTGACATGCATTTTTGCCTGTAGTGTCTGTAGTGTAAGTGTGCTGTATAATCTTAAAAAATAAAATAACATGCACTTAGTCATATGTGTGTATTTGTGTGATTTTGTTTAGGTTTACAATGTGTGTGTGCCTAAAGTTTACCTTGCAGGATTGCATTTTTAGTCACACACTTTCATAAAAACACTAATCAAATAATATAGTCTACAAATAAAACTAAACGTGTTTCTTAAAAAAGAAAAAAGAAAGAAAAGTCCTCTCTGTCATTACCACTGAAACAAGTGCTATTGGTTGTTTCACCTGTTTTGATCATGATTGTTTGATCTGGCTGTCATCTATGTAACTGGCCAAATAAGTCAAAGTAAAACGATATATCTGGTGTCTGAATGATTTGGTGTTTGACTGTATCTAATGAAGAAAAAACCCTGCAGATTAACTCTAAATCAGCCAAAGCAGTGGTTTGACGGGAACAGTCCCGGGATGCGTGGTTTGCGTCGGACTGTCCCTCAGACGAGCGCTTCTCATGGATGTCCTGTGTGATGATCAGTGAATGGGCTCTTTGTGAGCCGGTGTCAGACGGTGTGCTTCCTGTGAAGGGTAAATCATGAGTGTTTGTCCTGTTCTGTGTGTGAGGTGGTCTGAGGCCGGAGTGAGCTGATTGGCTGATGATCACGTATTGTTTCGGCTCTTGCAGGAAATGGTGTCTTTGATCCACTTCTAGACGTCTCGACTAACGGCTGCACTGAAGCTGAGTTGGCGCTGTTTGAATGGGGATTTTTAGTGGTGTCTGATACCATTGTTTGACTTTTTCAACTGAAGTTATGTGAAACATTTTACTCTTTACTTTAATGCAATTATGGAAGCTTGTTTTGCCGCAGAGTAAAACATTTTAAAAGATAATTTCGACTTTTTATCTCACTATTGCGAGTTTATCTCACATCTAGCAAATCTGACTGTTTTTCACTCAGAGTTGTGAGATATAAACTTTTATAACGCAATTGCGATTTTATTTCATGCAATTCTGACTTTTTATTTCACAATTACGTATTATAAAGAGGTCTTAACATGCGATTTTGAGAAAAAAAATAGTCTGAAATGAGATAACCCACAATTGTGTTATAAAGTCAGATTTGTGAGATCTAAACCCACAATTGTGTTATAAAGTCAGAATTGAGAGATCTAAACCCACAGTTGAGAGATATAAGCCCACAACTGTGTTAAAGTCAGAATTGCACAATATAAAGCCTCGACTGTGTTATAAAGTCAGAATTGCACAATATAAAGCCTCGACTGTGTTATAAAGTCAGAATTGCACAATATAAAGCCTCGACTGTGTTATAAAGTCAGAATTGAGAGATAAACCCACAACTGAGAGATATAAACCTACAACTGAGAGATATAAACCCACAATTGTGTTATAAAGTCATAATTGAGAGAGATTAACCCAACTGAGAGATATAAACCCAAAATTGAGAGATATAAACCCACAATTGTGTTATAAAGTCATAATTGAGAGAGATGAACCCAATTGAGAGATATAAACCCACAAGTGTGTTAAAAAGTCAGAATTGAGAGAGATAAACCCAACTGAGAGATATAAACCCACAAGTGTGTTAAAAAGTTAGAATTGAGAGATAAACCTACAACTGAGAGATATAAAGCCACAATTGTGTTATAAAGTCATAATTGAGAGAGATAAACCCAACTGAGAGATATAAACCCAAAATTGAGAGATATAAACCCACAATTGTGTTATAAAGTCATAATTGAGAGAGATAAACCCACAATTGTGTTATAAAGTCATAATTGAGAGAGATAAACCCAACTGAGAGATATAAACCCACAATTGAGGTATAAAGTCAGAATTGAGAGAGATAAACCCAACTGAGAGATATAAACCCACAATTGAGGTATAAAGTCAGAATTGAGAGAGATAAACCCAACTGAGAGATATAAACCCACAATTGAGTTAAAAAGTCAGAATTGAGAGAGATAAACCCAACTGAGAGATATAAACCCACAATTGAGTTAAAAAGTCAGAATTGAGAGAGATAAACCCAACTGAGAGATATAAACCCACAAGTGTGTTAAAAAGTTAGAATTGAGAGATAAACCCACAACTGAGAGATATAAACCCACGATTGTGTTATAAAGTCATAATTGAGAGAGATAAACCCAACTGAGAGATATAAACCCAACTGAGAGATATTGAGTTATAAAGTCAGAATTGAGAGAGATCAATCCACAATTGTGTTATAAAGTCATAATTGAGAGAGATTAACCCAACTGAGAGATATAAACCCACAATTGAGAGATATAAACCCACAATTGTGTTATAAAGATATAATATAATAGAGCGTGAAGTAGGGCTGCACGATTCTTGCTAAAATGTGAATCACGATTTTTCTCCATGGGAATTGAGATCTCGATTCTCTTACACGATTCTCTTTTTTTTTTCCATCCAAAATGTATTGCACTCAAGTAAAAAAAAAAAAACAAAAAAAAACAAGACCGTCTAATAAAGTGCAGTAACAAAAAAAATCTAAATTGTTTAAGCTGGTTCTTTGGGGCTAGCCTATGTAGCTGTCTGTGTAGTCATGAACTAAAAGTAAGTGTAGGCTATATTTAATATTTTCTGGCTAGTTTACTATAGCTTTTTTTAGAATCAGACATCACACTTTCACCCAAACTGAATAATTACAAACAAGTTTAAATGGGTAGCCTAAATCTTCTATAAATATTTGAGTCTTCATATCTAAAACTCTCCAAAATGCTCTATGTGAAACTGCGGTCTTCCAAACTTTCGTGTTGTTTGAAGACCTCTCTCTCTCTCTCTCTCTCTCTCTCCGCCCTTTCAAGCGCAGCAGTTTCTATTCTACATCATCACTCGCCGATCAAACTAGGCTTTGGCGGGACTAATATGTGCTAAAGCGGCCTCCAAAAAGCAGACGATCTGACGGTTTTAGAAGATTAACAAACCGAAATTAAAAAACAGACCCGCCCTATTTGAGACGAGCTTTTATTTACCCAAACCTGCAGCCACACAGGCGTGTAAAAGATACAGGCGTCTATGGGACTCGGCTATTATTTTTATATAAGTTTTAAGGTACTTCAGTTCTTGTTAAAACTGACTAGACATTGTGTGAAACTACTTTTTGAGTGAAATCATTAATTTTGTCCCTCAAAAGTGTGCTTCACTTTAATTGAGCGCGCGTTTCACTGCTGCTCACGCGCTGCCCCTGCTCCCGGTGAATACTTTGATTAACATGCAAGCCCAAAAAAAATATGCGCTGCTCACGTGCAACAACTTTAATTTAGACATTCCCTGATGAAACGTCCGCATGATTGATTTGTGAATTATTGTTTTGTTTTTGTGTGAGTGTGACCAATATAACGCGTGAATGCAGCATGATCTGAATGCAGGGAAATACACGGAAGTGAATCGCCATCATTAAGAAAGGAGATCGCATTTATGTTTGAATCGAGATCGTGATTTTTTTCGATTAATCGTGCAGCCCTAGCGTGAAGAATCCCTATCATGTCGGCCTACTAGTATCGCATTAAGCATGTGCTCTGTCTCAGGCCTGTCATCTAAACCTCATTGCTCTCCGACTCCTCGTGTAGTTGGACAGGAGTGTGTTCATCCATCCGCTCTCAAACACTGGGACCTGTTGGAGTGGTTTCACTGCTCTGTGATGTTGTGTCCGTTGGCTTTTCCAAAGGGAAGGACAGGAGATTCTGCAGAGGAGAGTGAGAGCCGAGCGCTCGCGGGCACAAAACACGGGTGGTCGTGACATTTACAGAGCGATAAAGCCCTGCGAGCCTTTTGTTCCCAGAGACAGTGAGAGGAATGATGAATGTGTCGTACAGCGCTGGTGTCTCTCTCACCGCAGGATCTTACACTCAACACACTATATTCAGGAGTGTGTTTTAAACCGATGGTTGTTTTCAAGTCATTGAACTATGTTGTTAATTCAGTCAGCTATTTTTGTAGTTATTCTGAGTCTTCGTCTAAATCTACATGAATCCGGCTAGATTTAAAAACTTTCATTTCAAAAGTTTTCATTTCAAAACCATCTTCGTCCACCAAACAAAAAGGCAAAAAAAGAAAAAAAGAAAGGAATGAAAAAAATGAAAACGTGTTAGTGTGGACAAGGCCTTCTTCCTGTGCCAAATGTACTTTTTAGTTTCGATCACATTTAGCCAACCTGGTCGGCTTTTTGTTTAGTCATGTTTTAGTCGACACATGCTCGGTTTCACAGACGAGGCTTAAGATAGTCCCGCACTAAACTGCACGTTTGAGCTGTTTTATCGAATCTTAGAATATCTCAGTGTCACTGTTTTGTAGGGTTGGGTATCGTTTGAATTTGAACGATTCTGATTCCTTGTTTCGATTCCGGTTCCTAACGATTCTCGATTCCGATTCTTTTAAGAGGCAGGGTCAAAAAAGTTTAGCTAACCTTGCTAACCAACGGCCTTTCTGAAGGAAATACTCCTTCTGTAAAAATACTCCTTTTGTCACAAATTTTGCATTTTGCCGAGATTTCTTTATTTTTAGAAAAGTGAAGCCACACTTTGGATCGCCGACGTAAGGTACTCATGTTCGACTCGCGTGGTTATGCCAACACTTCCGGTAGACGCTTCTTCGTTGGTGTTGTTCAGCGGTTTCGTCTTCCGCTCGGCGGACTGTGAATATCGAAACTAGGAATCGAAATTTTAACTTTTGAACGATTCCGGGAAAAACGAAAAGTTAGTCTCGGTTCCAATCGATACTCGATTCTCGATACCCAACCCTACTGTTTTGTCTCAAGATGCACACCAGTTAGGGCTGGATGATGAATCGAAAAATAATCGAGCCTAAAACCGACGTAATTTTACATTGTCGGTTATTTCGGGGTTTTTTTTTTTTTATCCTATTAATATTCCCGCCCACTGTGTGTTATGTACTTTCCCCTTAAAGGGTTAGTTCATCCAAAAATGAAAATTCTGTCAGTATTTACTCGCCCTCATGTTGTTCCAACCCCGTAAGACCTTCGTTCATCTTCGGGACACAAATTAAGATATTTAAGATATTAAGATCGCTCCTGCATACTAGTCCATAGGCTTCTTGAGGGAATGACACTTGCTGGCATCTAAAAGTCATTAAAGACATCGTTAAAATAGTCCAAGTGACTACAGTGGCTCAATTTTAACTTTATCAAGTGACGAGAATACTTTTTGTGCGCAAAAACAAACAAAAATAACGACTTTATTTTAACCACGGTTATTTTCTTAGTATATGTATACGTGGTATATGTATATGGACATGGCTCTTATGGTTCATATAGTGCTCCACATTTTCAATGGCGAATAATGATGATAATCAGATTGCAGAGTTTCCTATGGTTGGTTGAATGTGAGTTAGGTTTATACCGTTTCTTTAAAGCTACTGAAAATTATTCCGGATGCGATTAATCGTTTCGCAGCTCTAATAAAATCGTGTGCTTCCATCGGTACATTATCCTGATGTTTACTGTGGGTCCACCGCGGGCACAGGATCTGTGTGTGTGTGTGTGTGTGTGTGTCTGAGAGGCATCAGTGCAGTAAAACAGAGCAAGCCTGCAGGTGTGTGTTCGGCCTCCGCTTTCCTCCCACTAGGGTTCATAGGGCTGTTTGACTCATCTATACAGTACTCATGTCTCCGGAGCGGGACTAATGAGAGGATGGCCATGATCAGGAAGCGTTTACGCTTGTTTCTCACACAGGCTGGGAACAGCATAGAGTGTCTGAACGTGTCAAGCCGCTGTTGAAATGGGAGTCTCCCAAAGATTACTGGTGTTTATCTGCCAGTGAACTGCCAACAGAGCCCACTCGTTGTGAGAGAGAAGCATGTAGCTTTTGAGTAGTTGTCAGTTAACGGTGCACTTTGTAAGAATGACTAGTGGTCGAAATGGGTACTGAAGTCGAATTAAAAATCAGGTCGTTTCTTTTATTCCTCAGACGGGGCGGCGCTCACACGGGTCGCCAGTATGAGCACACGCAACAGTAACGAGCGCAACGGACAATGGAAATTGGCAGTGTTCAGTATCACAGACCAAAATTAGTAAACATCCCAGCCTGGAAACGCACATTTCACAGTAAAATAACCGGCTGTAGAAGTGCTTTTCAGAGAATACAGTGTGTGAACTACTTAGCATGTTTCCTCAATATATGCAAACATATTAAGGTATTTTTAGGGCTATCAAACGATAAATCGCACCCAAAATAAAAGTTTGTGTTTATATGTGGGTGCACTGTGTATAATTAGTTTGTATATATATAAATACACACACATTAGGGGTGTAACGGTACACAAAAATCACGGTTCGGTACGTACCTCGGTTTTAAAGTCACGGTTCGGTACGTTTTCGATACAGCAAAAAGAAAGAAATGCCAGAGAAATTTCCTATTTTTTTAAAGAAAAAATATTTTTAAATAAGTGTGAGTTTTCCTAGATCTTGAAACTTTCAGGTTTATAAATGGGGGTCATCTTTGAAGGATGAACAAATAATGTTTTGGTCATCACATTAAAAATAACTTTTAAATATATATTTATTTATATAATATTTGAATTTTGAAGTGCTGGAAAAAGATGTGTGAAGTACTTGAAAGCATTTCACCATTTCAGCCAAACTGGTTCCAGTTAGTGTTAGTATATTAAATCCATGGTGAATGTTGCTGGTCTGTGGACGAAAGTATTACTAGTTCATTCACGGCACAATGTTTCTCCTGGTTTCCATGACAGCGCTGTTTGATCTAATAGAGATCTACGGTTAATAACGGAGAAATGTGAATGCTTCTCACTGACTAGATCTCGCAGCGATGTTATTACCTCAATGACGAATTCAAATGTTTTCTTTACCGGATCTCTTAGCGCGGTGTGGTAACAGTGTTGCTTGATCGAGATCGGCTCGCGCTGCACAGATGTTGCTGGTCCGAACTGATAAACGATGCGTGAAGCACATAACGAGTAGCGCAGTTTCGTTCCGCTTTCATTACGCTTGCCATTTGATGTTGTGCAACGTTGTGTTGGCCGCGTCAGCACGAATTTTGCCGGCAGGAAAAATGGTCCAAGCAATCGTTCGGTTTGTATGCGTACCGAACCGGGAGCCTCGAACCGAAACGGTTCAATACGAATACATGTACCGTTACACCCCTAACACACATGCATGTATATTTAAGAAAAAAGTATTGTTTATATATAAAATATTTATCTTTATATATAATATAAATTATATTTAAATCTATAATATACAGTACATGAAAATATTTCTTAAATATATACTGCATATGTGTTTATTTATATAAAATAATTCTACACAGTGCACCCACATATATTATGTAAACACAAACTTTTATTTTGGATGCGATTAATCGTTTGACTGTCTAGATATTTTTATGCTTTAGTGAAAAAGTAAAGTACCGCACCTTTAATTAAACAATGCGTCAAAAAAGAACTGAAAAACGTTTAGCAATCAGAGGCCATTTATTACCGTTGCTATTTCTTTTACACTCTCAATTCTGCTTCAAGTGCACTTGATAAAACTTGTATCTTTGAGTTGAGCATTTTTCTTCTAGACCTTTATATTATACTGTCTACCGCAGTCAAATAAGAAAAGTAACACAAAACAGTAAATTACAATCAAATCTATGCACATCTAATCGAAATCGAATCATGACCTCAAGAAGTGAATCGTGAACACCAAAAGTTTCCCACCGCTATTAATTACTGTTAAATTATTAGCGACAGACACTGATGTCTATGTATAGGTTATTGCTATATCGTCTATATTATAGATAAGTGTTTGTTTAATTTAACACTCCCCTTCATAGTCACAACTCGCTAGCTCTTGTGTCGTCTAGAATTACGAGTTTCCCACAAAGTAAACATGACTTTGCTTAATCATTCTTGATCTCAGAACTTCACGCTATTTCCGACCAACTTGAAGGCTAAAATGCACATCAACTTTGACAAAAACATATATATATATATATATTTGTAGTTTTGAGTTTACATTTCATTTTACATTTGCACTGACAAGGATTTTGACCTCTAAATGCTTTCGACACACGACACAAAAGCAACTTACCTGTGAGCACAATTATAACTTTGACATTTCTGAAATTACTGGAACAATCCTTTTAAAATTGTAAAATGTGAGTTCTGGATTTGCTAAATATTCATGACCACATTTACTGAATTTGATTGCGGAAACATTTGGTTGTGTGTATCGATTAAGGACACCTGGTCTGTGTGATAATCGCAACCAGAAGTTTCAGTCAACAACACAATCTGCTGAATGGTGTGTTTCTTCTTGGGAATTTGGCCGAGCTCCAGCTTGTTCAGGGTTTATTTATCCAGATGTGATGTTGTAAATGACGTTCTTCTTGTGTGTGTTTGGTACAAGGACATAGTGGGTTTGTGCCCTACGAGTGTCTAAACTGTAGTTGTGGGTGCGCTTCAGACTTGTGTGTTTGTTTTTAGTGTACCGTAGCGTGCCAGCTGGTTGTAATGATGGTGTTAGACATTGAAGTTGTGAATCAGCGGGGGATTGGTGGGTGCTGGGGGAAATGTTTACCGGATGCAGACACTAGTCTTTATCAAGCTCTTTAAAGGCTTTCTTCCCACCAAGACAAAATGCTTCTTTCCCATCATCAAACTCAGGCTTAAACTCAGATCTGTTTTACATTTGCAACTCTGTAACGGATGGATCGTGGTGATAAAGCTTGAGGTTTCTCGCATTGTACAATGTGAAATCCTCTAGAGCCTGTAATGCAAATGAGTTTTTTGTTGCCCGAAGCAGAATGAGTACATCTGTTTTCTGAACTAATTGATTTCATAGTGCCGTCTATGCCGAGCATAATTCACTTTTTACCTTTTTATTTAACTGAAAGATAGGTAGTTTTTCTCAACTGGAAAAAGTAAATAAAGCTAGTGTCTGTTGCTATTTTACGGTATAAAAATACTCGAATAACCAAATTTACGGTAACATACAAAATGATGGCATTTAAAAAGTGCTGTTGATAAAGGTCATCTAACACCATGTCCTAACTACACGCGACGCGATAAAATTCCAGCGACAGCAAGTGTGTCTGTCCAAACTAGACGCGACGCGACTGTGAGACGCCACACATTCAGAACAGCGCGTGAGCAGAGTCTCTCTGTGAAAGCGCACTGCTGGCCTGCACTCGCATTGGAAATGGGTAAGGACATAATCAAATCAAGAAATAACATTAGTAAAAATCAAAACATTAACAAAATATACTTGACTAATTTTGTTTTGAAGTACAGTCGTATGTTTGCATATTATTCATTTTGAACGCTATATTACATGCTTTCAAAATCTGAGGTAAATTATCCGTTATCGCTTTTGTCACAGTGACCTATTTTTAACTGAAAATATGTGTACTCATAACCAGTGTAATTTCTTCATTCTGTCAGCCGCGATGTCGCAGAAATAGGAACCGTTTCTAAATTAGAAACTTCACGTGTCGCCGTTGTGTCTGGTTAGGACAAAAACTCTGATTAACATGGAAAAGAAACCTTTTATCGCGTGTCGCGGCATAGCGTCGCGTGTAGTTAGGACACGGTGTAACAGAAAACTCAAAAATTTCGGAAATCCTCTTTCAACCATGGAAAAACATTAGCGCGAATAAACGAAAGGAACCCAAAAGTAAGTTATTTTAATATGTAAATTTTTTTTTTTTTTTGCCAAGTGAATCTGAATCTTTGAATCGCAAGTATATTTGGGTCGTCTTGGTATACACTAAGGATGCTCCGATCGATCGACCGCAGATCGGTATCGGCCGATAATCTTGCTCTATGACTCAATCGGTAGTCACGAAATTTTGCCGATCGCAATTTAATCATACAAAACCTTAAAAAGTCGCGCCAACATGCATGTGAACAGTGTGAGGAAGCGTTAGCGACATGTCCTGGTTTACGCAAAATATTAACAAGCCATAGTAAATTGCACATCTTCATTCAGAGCGGGTTGTCTCGATTCAAACGAGCCCACGCACAACATAACGTGATGCGTAGGATCGCGCAGTTTTTTCCAACGTCATTTGAAAGTTTGACCAATAGAAACGGTTTGATTTGGCTTGGATTGGTTTGATCGCCCAGATTGACAGGTCTTGGTTTACCATGCGCCATAGAATAGGAGAACCTTAGATAAAGTTATAAAAATACAGTGGTTGCCCCGGTTACTACGGAACACATCACACTAGCACAACGTTCTATTGTGTTACTGAAAAACGCCAAATACAAGAGAGCCGGTGTTCTGACGATTCATGCTACCCATCAAGATTTGCTACTTACCGGTTATGCGCATGTGCAGACTCACAGATTTTTTTGTTTTTTGTTTTTTTTACAAAAGTTCCATTTTCCTGTTATGTATAATTTCCCTTTAAAAAATGCTTACTACCATCCATATGAAAATTTGTACGGTCTGAAAAAGAATAACTGAAAGTTTCAGTTACTATGAGGAAAGGTGTACTTTGACAAGTCAAAGATGAATATTTTATGATAATTTTTACTTTTCACACCGTTTTAAAAATAAAAACAGTCGTCTACAGTATACAGTAGCTACTCATAACTTAGAATTGTATTATTGTATATCACATGACTTTAATCGGCATTCTGTGATCAATTCGCGCTACGGTAGCATTTTTCGACAAGGCAGCAAAAATCGTCAGAACACCGGTTCCAGATTGTTCCTCTTATATTGACTGTCAATTAGTAAAAAAGTGGCAGCAAGTTGTAGTTTTTAATTTATAATTTCACTGCACAAAGCTAAATGTGGCCGCACCTTCAAAACTGTCCATAACGAAATAAGAAGTAGCAGTCTTTCATAAACTAGTGGTATCTGCTGGCTTTTTTCAACTTGTGCTGTCTGACTGACAGATTGCTTTTAAATGCTGTATGTACACACACATATCTAGTGAAACTGCCGTTTGGACTTTGAGCCGAGCGGATAAACAGTCTGAGAGGCGCGCGCGATTCAAATGAGTTTCGTTCCACTTTTGGCACATAAACATTATCGAACATTTATCAAACTCTTGATATCGTTATATTGAGAAAAATTCTATTGCGATTAACTATCATTATCGTTTCATTATTTATCAATATCGTTATCATTATCGCTCAGTCATACTGACAAATATTTCTATTGAAACGGCACTAATCTTGATGCAATCAGAGCATCTAAACGGGCCGTATGGACCACTTTTGTCAGTGTAGCTGAAGGGCGTTGTGTAACTGGGATAGATGCCGAGTTGTTATCATTTTCTCTGTATGTGGAGTGAAGGGCAGGATTTCCTCCGTTCTTCCATGTCCAGGATGTTTTCCTGGTGGATTCTCCACAGTCCGCTGCCTATTTTCCAGGGCGTAATGTGAATTCCTCCTGTATGTGACCTCTAGTTCAGTGATGTGCTTTAAGAGCACTTACAGCTCCTCTAGACCTGCTCTTGGCCTTCACAGACGTACAATGTGAGCTTGCTGTTGTGTGTATAAAGGACATGCTGTCTCCGAACTCAACGTCATCTTCCTCTTCCCAGAACTGGCTCCTAGCGGACTCGTTTAAGGCGTAGTGGAGATCACGCCTTTTCGGTTGCGCCTCCTACACTTTGAAATGCCTTGCCGTTCATTAAGTCTTCGTCAACTATGGATATGTTAAAAGGGGGCTTAAAGGATTATTTATTTTATCAGACTTTTGGTGTTTGATTGGGTCGGATTAATGCAAGTGATTTCGCTGTATGATTTATATTGGTGTCATTCTGATGTTTTTAATTAAGGGTGCTCTGATTGATCGGTCACCGATCATAATCGGCCGATAATTGCTTTGGGATGTGTGATCGGCGGTCTCTATAAAGGCCAATCCAGAAAAGCCGATCAAATGATGCAAAACTCGCGAGACAATTTTTTATGCCGTGGTAAAAAAAATTTTTGCCGCACTCTATTGGAGTCTTTCATAATCGTATAACATAATACTTTTGCGCAATGAAAGATTATTAATAGCATGTTTTGTTCTGATCTGTCCTATCTATCATAAGTTGCTGCCTCATTAAAAAGCTGTGCTATACATTTGTGCTATATTTATTTTCTTAATTTTATAGTAGACTATAAATTGGGCCCCCCCGGACCCCCCAGAGGGGTAATATCCTTCT
The DNA here is from genome assembly GCF_988280905.1 of Pimephales promelas. NCBI lineage: Eukaryota > Metazoa > Chordata > Actinopteri > Cypriniformes > Leuciscidae > Pimephales > Pimephales promelas. The sequence continues at coordinate 40,093,245 of NC_142771.1, read as the reverse complement.
AACCTTTTTCACCCCTGACCCGTTTTCATGTCTGATAAATACACGGGTGTAAATTCATGATACATTGTCTTCTCTTAAATGTAATAATTAATGTACATTGTTGTTAAATATAGTTTAATAATAATGCTACTTGATAAATAGAAGGCTTCAAATAGACTCTGTGATCGGTATCGGGTGATACAGCTTCCAGTAATCGGTGATCGGCCCCAAAAATCCTGATTGGAGCACCCCTATTTTTAATGGTTTTATTTGCGTCTGTATGGCACTTTTGGTCCATTCTTATGATTTGAAAGTGCTTTATAAATAAATGTTGAGTTCAATGTTGATGGCAAAAAACAAAACCAAAAAAAATTACAATTATATTATTATGCTATATGGCCTGATGATCATTTAAACAATATTATACACATGGAATACTACTAATTTAGAATGCCAAAAATGATTAATTATACATAATAATGCACAGTATGTAAATATATTCCCTCCAAAATCTGTGGCAGAAAAGGTAGACTGTTTGAATGAGGAAAAAATAAATGCAATCGTAAAGGGGAAATCTCTGGGATGCTGTTTAGAGAGTTATATGCAATGTATTTAATTGATTGGTTGTGTAAAAAAAAAAAAAATGTTGATGGCATGTTTCATGTACATTAGGCTATGTTCTCAAAACCTTCAGCCTAGTATGTAGACATAATGGTGTCTTCAGTAGCCTTTACAGAGGGGATTTTTGACCTAAAATGTCTATATCCTTTCCTTTGGGCATGAATGAGGAATTAACTCTCAATTGTTTGATTTTGATGTTTAACAATGTTAATTTGTTGATTTACACACACACACACACATATAAATCTGATATAAGAATCATGTAATCGTTATGTACTTCAGCGTCAAATTATGTGTTGTGTAGATATGGTTCTTTTTGTCATATTCAATAATGGGAATGAGAATATGTTGAGATTTTTTTAATTTTCAAACCTTTGAATAGATGTAGTAGTTGTGATATACAATTATGTAGACTGTTTATGTAAATATTTTTCTATGGGATAGTCAGATTTTGCTATATTACATTGATAACAGTAATAATCTTGTGAATTACTGCCGGTGTACGCTTGGAAACACATGGCACTGATGAAGGGATGCATTTTAGTTGTGGGTTGTGGCCTCTGAATCTGGACGATAAAACCTTGTGAGCTTTTTGACCAATTTTCGTGTGTGAATGTTGTTTTATACTTGAAGCTTTTTTGGGGGATCTAAGAAGTTATTTCATTCATCATTCTTCATAAAACATAAACATGCGAGCGTGTGTTGCAACGGCTGAGCATCTCCTCAGCAAGATATTTGTACACAATATTCATTGAATCATAATATCATATTTATATTCATTTTACGGAGACACAGTTATGTTGCCAATGCTTGGTGTAATTGACAATCCAATCAGTAACTTTTTAATGCAAGATGTAACATATGCTACTCTATGTAAAAAGTTGTGTTGTAACTTTTAAGTTACATTAAGCAATACAATAATACAATCCCTGAATCTGAAACCAGTTCCATCAAACTTATTCTCATCAGGATTTATTTTTAAATAAAAAAAATATAATAATGTTTAACATGTTTTCTGCCAGGTTTGTGTTGTAATCGACCTAAACATAGAGTTCAACACAAATGATATAGGGCTGAATTAACAATCATGACTTGAATGTTCAAGCATGACTAACATACCATACGTGTTTAGACCGGCTCACACTGTGTCCACCACACGCAAGTGTCTTCACGTGTAGTTGATTGCCTCTGAAAGAAGGCAGTTGAAATGGTTGTGAATGAAACGGTTTTTCATAGACAAGAATCTTTATATTAATATGCCATTATTGCTAAAGCAATGAATGCATGAACTTGTTGTGTGAATGTTTGTACAGTAGAGCAGTGCCTATGCTATTTTTACACATTTATGATCCATAGTGTAGGAAAATGCAAGCTTTCAGGACATCAATTTTCTTTGTGAATGAATGATGTATTGTAAATAAATGTTTTCTTCCTTAAAACAAGTCAGGACACTGTGTTAAATTCCCACAGAGAGGCAGATTTATCTTTTTAAAGGCCAGTTATTTCATGGACCCAGGATACTATGCATCCCTATAACGTTCCCGTGGCCTTTGGGATTTAAACACATACTCCGAGATTGGCATGGGGTACTTTCCATAAGATCAACTCTCAATGCTAATCAAAAGTTAACTGAAATAAAAGGGTATGGTGAAGGGTGTGTGATGATGCGGGGCTGTTTCATTCCCAAAGGCCAAGGTGTATGTGCTTTCTGCTTTTTTCTCTTTAACCAAAATGCTACAAAATCACAATTCACAATTATTTCTGCTCAGTTGTTTGACCAGTTACCATGGAAGGGAAATGGTATAAATTGGGGAAACCAAATGCTCAAACAGTTTGAGTTTAAAAATGTATTTATAATACTGATAGTACTGCAAACTTGCGTTGAATATAAAATGAATATCTCTTAATATAAAACTGTGAATTAATTAAAACCCACTGTTGACATTAACGCAGACTCGACAAACACCAATGGACCCCTTTTACAGACTAGGGAGGGCAAATTTGGCTTTTTTTTCCTTCTCCCTCTCTCTCTACTTCTGACTCCGTAGTCAATCCTTCTCTAGATAGTTTTTCTCCTTTTAGAAAGTCATGGGAACGGTATCAGGGTTTGTGTCTGTTGCTGTTGGAGCAAGTGGAGCCTCTCTTTCACCACTATAGAAGTTACCCGTGGACTGACGACTTCTAACCTGGAGATGTTAAAGGAGTCCATTGAATATTCAGTCTACGAAAACTGGGTTAACGCGCTGAATCGCTGATTCACCAAAACCCAGCAGCGGTTGTTGGTGTTGGGTCAGTGTGACGTCAGCTGGGACTCTCCCTGGTTGATCGGTCTTTGGCAATATATTGCCCCTACAATCATGAGATTGTTGAGAAATTGAGATGTTAATATTGGCTATATAAAAAAGCTATCACATCTACATGCACAACTGGAATGATATATATAAATATAGGTAGGCATGATATATATATTTTAATATTTTTTGTATAACTGTTATTATTATACTTTTTTTATTAAATACAAGAATTTAATAAATCTGTATTTTAGTAAAAAAAATATAGTAAAATTGGACAGAAAATAGGCCTATATTAAAATATAGAGTATAAATATCTGCATTTTTTTTGTTATTTTTTCCTTTCGGCCTAAAAAAACGACAATTTTCCGATAAACTGTTAATTTTTGGTGGGTGAAATTTCGGTACATCCCTCAAAAATAGTTCATGGTGATAATCCTTTGGATACAGATTATTTTTATAGTGGGATTTCTGGTCCCAACACATTAAACCTGGCGTATGGTCTTAACTGGATTGGGTGGCTAAGCCTACAGGTTAACACAGTCTCTCTCAGGTTAATCTGTGTGTGATTGGCTGTAAAGCTGGTGTATTGCCGTAAGGATCTGGCCAGCTGGGAAGACAGATCTCGAGTGTAATGTAGGGTTGCATAGTATACCAGCACTTAAACTGTGGTACTAAAATTTTAACGATACCGACGTATACTATCGTTGTTCTGCTTATTTCAGTACTAGTCCAGACAACAATGTGTGTTCAGCGCTTTTCAGCACTTCAGGCAGTGAAATGTATTATAAATCCATGTAAATGTCAGCCTTGAAAGTGCCGTGTGCTTGAGCACCGCCTCGTTGGTCTGCGTCTCCTTGACTGGTGCAGTGTGTGTTTTTCTGCACAAAACAATCTTTGAACTTTTGTACTCTCGATGGATATGTTCCTGTTGTATTTCTCTCGTGTGCCGTGTTATAGTTTAGTCCCTAAGCACTAGTGCTGGGGGTATGACCAAAAATCCACATTTTAACACATCCACGGTAAATGGCGGTATTTTTTCAAGCATGACTGGTTGTTAGCCACATTTTCTGCTGATTAAGAGAGGAAATACTGCAGTAGATTGACTTACGCCGCCTTCACACTGGCAGTTGAAACCAGCTCCGATGCGGCTGCGAAACGACCGGAAGTCATTCATTTCCTATGGAGATTCGCAGACCGCATGCGAATGGGTCCGAAACGGGTCCGACCGAGTGCGGTGCGAAGAAAATCGTGTCCGTTGGTCATCCGGATGCGTTCAAAAATTTGAACTCGTGCGAAAAGCTACGGACGGTTCCTATCCGACAATTCCAGCGGAAGTTGAGCGTTGCTATGGTACTGATAAACAAACCTGAATTATTAACTTTTAATAAAATAAATAATGATTTTATAACGATAAATTGTCATGTCATTTTTTATTTTCATGACTTTCTAACGTTTATAAGGGCAGTTAATACAATTAAATTGAAGGTAGACATTGAACTATTGACCACTATATCACATTTTTTAGCCGACCTGACATGTCAACGTCCTGAGCAACTTTCCTCACGCAGCATAACCCTCATCAGAGAGATCATACAGAACTGACAGAATCAAACTTTAATCTCTCCGCCATTTTTGTTCTACCCGCGTCCGACACTTTTCACTGTGTAGTACGACGTCCGTTGGGAACGTATTGCGTATTACGGAGCTGATTTCCACTGCCAGTGTGAAGGCAGCGTTAGAATGCCCTATTTCACTGTCATGAGTGAATATTGACGACAAAATCCACACTAATATTAATACAGGTTTGCACTAAGTCTGTTTACAAAGAGACGATTTAGGAGCGGCAGAAACAGCGGTTTCCCCGGTAACGGCTGTACACAAAGCGGTTTCCCCGGTTACGGCTGTATACAAAGCAGTGCAGCGCTCCTAAACGCTGCTGTATCATGAAAGATTCAATGAAAATAACTTCGAAACTTTTCTAAAGTCCGTCAGTTCACTTCAGATACATTCACATAAAAACAACCGTGCCGCGTTTTGACTTTGAAACGTGCAGTGCTCGTGTTTATTCAACATCAATCCCAACCACATATAGATTTTCCAAAAGGCAGTGTTGATATTGTGAACCAATGTATGGGAAACACTGTAACATAATTTGACAGCTATCTATCATAGTTTTAACCAATCCATCTCCACTTTCATGCTTAGTAACCGTGTTCCTAACGTTATTTAAGCGACAAACACCAGTATTACATATTACAAATTTATATCATTACAAAAATAAACACTGGTATTTCTGTATGAACCAGTATAGGGCATTTCAGAATGTTTGTAAACAATAGGCACCGCGATACTTCCGGGTGGCAGAACGCGAGCGGCTTCTATTGACTAACTGAAGAGATCCAGCTGGCAACTGAACAGTTAAAATCATTGTTGTTGATCAAAGTTGAATCTATGGTGAAAATATGTTGTGTTTGGGGTTGCGCCACCAGATATACAGCAGGTGTAGGTTTTTTTTTATCGATTTCCTTCATAAAAAAGTAAATCTATCCAGCAGAACCTGTGGGTGAGGAGGTTAAAGCGAGTGGACGTCGTCAAAAGTGCATGTCGTCTTCTAATTATCAGCCTGAGCCCGATTTAAACCCAACCATTTTAATACGTGGGTCGTTATATAACTGACGTTCTCAACTAACTTAGTTATTTCTATTACTTTCTATGTGACTTTCTTTTGAGCGGTGAGTAAATGCTTCTTCATCGTAAATGCTTCTGATTGGCCAATGCGTTCAATAAATCAACACGTATGTCTGTGATTGGCTACATCGCTCATCGCTGCAGTCACGTTATAAAATGAAACTCTGCCATGTAAGTCATTTCTATTTTGTTTTAGTTGTTCTTGTTGCTTTTCTGCAACAGATAAATACAAATGTGTTAGTTTTTATTTGTTTTATTCATAGATATTTCTAGTTTGCGGGAGTCCCGCGAATCGTTTTATTCTCGTGCAATCCGCACACACAGAGTGCATTACCGCCCGCACTCGGCCATCAGATCTAGTCCCACGCCGCGGTCTAGTGCGTTGGGAGTGCACGTCTCTATATCAAAGAATCTAAGCTTTAAAGATCATTAGGGTTGGGTATCGAGAATCGAATATCGATTGGAACCGAGACTAACTTTTCGTTTTTCCCGGAATCGTTCAAAAGTTAAAATTTCGATTCCTAGTTTCGATATTCACAGTCCGCCGAGCGGAAGAAGAAACCGCTGAACAACACCAACGAAGAAGCATCTACCGGAAGTGTTCGAGTCGCGCGAGTCAAACATGAGTAGCTTACGTCGGCGATCCAAAGTGTGGCTTCACTTTTCTAAAAATAACGAAATCTCGGCAAAATGCAAAATTTGTGACAAAAGGAGTATTTTTACAGAAGGATTATTTCCTTCAGAAAGGATTATTTTCTTCAGAAAGGCCGTTGGTTAGCAAGGTTAGCTAAACTTTTTTGACCCTGCCTCTTAAAAGAATCGGAATCGAGAATCGTTAGGAACCGGAATCGAAACAAGGAATCGGAATCGGAATCAGAATCATTCAAATTCAAACGATACCCAACCCTAATGATCATGTTAACCATGTCTGAATTTCCACCACGTCTGTTTTTGAATCAACTGTTGAAATGTAGATTAGGCTTCTGCCGGCGGTGTGTCTCCCTCCATGCAATTTACTAGTGTTGCCATAGGGACGCTTCGGCTTTTGCCACCCGGAAGAACGTCTATTATTGTTGTGACGTCATGGTGAATTGTCGTATACCGCCCAGCACTACTAAACACCCTGATAAAGAGTGATCTTCATGGTTGAATGTGCACGTGATTGACACTGTGTGTGTGATTGCAGGAGCTCTTACGGTGGGACTGGTGCGTCAGTGTCAGACGATCCACGGCCGGGACCGAACCTGCATCCCTCCCCGACTGCCCCCGGAGTGGGTCACCACGCTCTTCTTCATCATCATGGGCATCATCTCCCTCACCGTCACCTGTGGCCTGCTCGTGGCCTCGCACTGGCGGCGGGAAGCCACCAAATACGCCAGGTGGATCGCCTTCACGGGAAGTGAGTGACGCGTCTCATGTTCCAGACGGCTAGCGCGTTTCTGACCCGCACACCACAGATGAGGTGTCGGTGATTAGAGCTGGGATATCGGATATTAGCTTTATCATCACGATAATTGAATAGTCAATGTTAAATGACAGAATATTGAAAAATCAGGGTTTGATTTGGGTTCTAGACAAAAAAAGGTGGGGTAGGGGGAGGAGAAAGAAATAAAAACACTACGTCACAGCTTATTTTGTATATTTTAAAGGATTTCATAGCTTTCATTCAATTCTTATTCAAACTAAATCCTGTCATCCAGCAATCTCTTCCCTTGAATCTCTTCTTCGTGTTTTAGATACGTGGAAAAAAAATATGATGTTGGAAAATAAAAATGTTTTCTTCTGTTAGCCAAATGCTTTTAATCTTCACTATTGCTTCAATGCAAATTAATAAGCGCGCCATTATTAGTTGCGTAGTGACGTGTGTGTTCAAGTAAGCCAGATATGTGCAGATTCTGTGCAATGCACTGTATTTTATATAGCCTAAAACCTGATGACTCCTGAGTCCAGTATTTGCACTAAATCTGCACCGATTTGATTTGCGTAAACTCAATATTGTTATTAATTAAGATTAAAGTGCCAAAGACGCCACCAATATACCTTTTTTTATCCTCCTGAAAAACTAGCTAAGAAGTGCTTTACAGCTTTTCACTGTCTGAAAGAGTTTTTAGACTTGTTTCTTATCTGAAAACTTGCATAATCTACCCCAGTTGCACAAGTGTAAAATGTAGTCTGTGAATTATACTGCACCTTTTGCACTCTTTCTTTTTCATATTGTTACATTTACATCTTAATTTAATAAAAGTGGAAAAAGTGGTACAGCTTTCACAGGGCAATGGGAAATTCATCTTTTTTTAAATTATTCTAGAGCAAATGCAAAAATACTGAGTTTGTGGCCAAAAGTGGCGTTCAGTCTTGGAAAATTTACATTGTCACCCTTCATTAAAATATAATTACAAATTTGCAAGCCTGCTTTTATGTTTTCTGCTTGCAGGACTCCCTGGTAGAAGAGATATTTTAGACCTTACTGGTTAAATAAATAATAATAAAAAAAGAAAATAGTTTTTGGTCGCTATAGCTTGAAGTCAATTGATTTATTTGTGATTCATTGAAACTGTGCGGACACACATTTTGGCCAGGCTGTCATACAAACAAATTATGAACGCAGGTAATGTAAAACGAGAAAACCAACTAAATATTGATAGGCTATGCTGCGGTCAATCTATGCTTTTTTTTTCCTGTGAGCTTTTCGATATTTATTTATTTATTCATTTATTTATTTGCATAGTGAAATAAAACCTTCAGCCAAATGCCAATATTTTGCCAAATAATGTTGTCAGATAAGCAACTTAACCAAGTTTAGCCTCATATTTAAAATATAAAAAACACACACAAAAAAAGCAAGTTCGATTAAAGTTTGGAAAATCCTCATATTTTTATACTTTAATTAGGGCTGTCAAATGATTAATCGCATCCCAAATAAAAGTTTGTGTATACATAATATATGTGGGTGCACTGTGTATAATTATTATATATATATATATATATATATATATATATATAAAATACACACACATGCATGTATATTTAAGAAAAAAAAAATTATTTATATATAAAATATTTATATTTTTATATAATATAAATTATACATAAATCTATATACAGTATATACATGAAAATATTTCTTAAATCTACAAGCGTGTGTGTGTGTATTTGTGTATATATAAAATAATTATGCACAGTGCACCCACAAATATTATGTAAACACAAACTTTTATTTTGGATGCGATTAATCGTTTGACAGCCCTAACTTTAATTGAACTTGTAAGGTCAATAAAAAACAAACATCCCCTATTGACATTACTTTTGCCCATTACTGTTTATCGATTTATCATATTTTAGGTACATCACCAGTGATATTCAACTAACACTTTCCAATATTGATGTGTCTAGCTGCTCAAACCCATTGCAGTTCTGTTTGCCACCTCTAGGGCTTTAGAAACCACAAAAATGGCAGCTTTTAAGACCTACACATACTATACACAATATGAACCATTTTTAAATAATACAAATGTATTATTATTGACGAATATATAGACGAATATAAGCAATTTTGTACGACAAACCTGCGCCTCTGCAGTGAAAATAATGGCTACATCTGTTTTACTAGGTTTACTCAAGTTCAAATTAAATACCTGAAATGTCCATTTTGTTGGGAATTGATTGTCGTATCACTTCTTAAACCCACAGTACACTTAATTGTTGTAATGGAAAGAGTGAAAATGTAGACTTTCCATTGAAAAGTGGGGGTTATTTCACAGACATGACTGTTTCCAAGCTGGAGCTACACATGCGCCTGACAAAATATTAGTTTTACCCCGTTAAATGAGGTGTTGGTTCCCAGTTGTGGGTAATAAGAGTAACAGCGAGCGGTTCACAGTCGCGCACACAAGCAGGCAGTCAGTGAGATAGATGATCTCTGTGGTTTGGGCTCGAGGTGTTGTGTGTCTGTCCGGCATATGTGGAGCATCTGTTGTGTTCGCTCACTGGAGACACTATTAACTTTCTTCTCTCTGTTCTTCAAGCTGGTTTACAGATCCCGTGTGTATCCTTTAAAGAAACCCTTCAATTTAGACTTCCTCTCAGGAAACGAGGCGTTCAAGGGTAAAGTGGGAAATGGCTATAGTTAGATTCATCACCGTAATATAATGTCGACTCGGAGTATCGCTGTCGCTAAGGTGTTCTGAGGGGGTTTTAGAACATGTGGTCACTAGGGTGTTGGCAGGGGTTTTGCTAGGTGGTTGCTAGGGCGTATCTAGGTAGTTGCTTATAGTGTAACATTTAGGTTCTATAAGTCAAAACTACATTAATGTTCTTCATAGAGATTTTTTTTTTTTTAACTATAACTACTTATTAAACTTTTTAAGACAGACCTTCTATGAGTTTTAGGTTATTAATCAATGGTATATGCTTTTGTTGAAGTTATCCGTTCACTTTATTTCAACTTATTTTTTAGAATAATTGTTTAACGCTTTAGAAACTGAAGCTAAAATAAAATTGTAGTCAAAAAAAGATTTTAAAAAAAGTGAAAAAACCAATATCAATGTGCAAGATGTCTTTTTTTTTTTTTCTTGAAAACAAATGGCTTTCAAAAAATTAGTTGACCGTTATTGGTTGGGGAGTTTGCAAATAGAATTTGTATAGACAAAAAAAAAAAAAAATAAATAAATGTACAGATTTTTATTTAGATTTTTTTTTTTTTACCGTAGTAAGCCGTATTTTGCTGAAAAGTACAATTTTTGAATAATTTTTATGTGCAAATGTTTGAAGAGTTACTGTAACATGAATAAAGCTTGGCTGGATGTGTCTGTGAGACTGAATTAATGGTGAAAAAACAAATTACCATAAAATAAATAAATTACCTATAATAATACTGTACAGAACAGTCAATCAGAGTCAAGCGAGCAAGTTGCACCAAAATAGCTGTTTAGCTCCGCCCACTCCCATGATGCACTGCAAATTACATAACCGAGTCGGTCTAGCGATGATACTTTAATTGATGTATATCTTGCAATGAACTTAAAATATATTGTTTCTATAGATATGATCAACAACTTTAAATGAATTGGGGGTTTTCTTCACCATCTTTTTAAATTCAATTATGTCATTTGAAGTGATTCAAGGGATTGTAGTTCTTTCCCTCAGCAAAGTTCACATAGTATTTTTAAATGCATTGTGCTTTAGAGTTGATTATGTTGTAGCTTATGGCTTACAACAATGTCTTTTTTTCTTTTTTCCTTTAAATGCCTATTGGGAAAATTCAAGGAAAACCTATCATTCGAGATACACGCTCCGGTTGCTCCTTCAGTCCAAGTCTATAAAATTTTGATGGCCATTTAATTGCCCACCAAATTAAGAAAACCGAATCCATCTGAGGTAGAAATTAAGCATCAAGAACCACCCCGGACGGGGTATTAAGCTATTTTTAATTGGCCGCAAAACTTCAGATTAGCTCCTGATTATCTCTGTCGTCTCTATTGTGCAATCAAAAAGCCCAAAATGTATGACCGGCTCTCTAGTGTGTCACAATAGCCAAGTACAGTGTGATTATGATCTGGTATTTGGCAGAGAGAGATGCTGTTGAAAGTCGTTTTCGCTGAGATTCGCATGCGTAGTGGCATGGTTGCCGTGGTAACAGGAGAGAAATAGTCCCAATTGTCCAGGCTCCGTTTACCGTCTCTGAACCTCGGTGAGTCACTTGTCTTTTTGTATCAGTGTGTGTGTGTGGGCGGTAGTTACGGCGTTTAAAAGAGCAACAGCTCCTTAATTAGAACAGCTCCGCAGGCTGAGATCATAACCTCCTCCATCGGGGTCACGTTTGAAGACCCACGGTTTAGCTGAATACCGCAATACACAGATATTTTATAATGGTGTTCATGGTTGAAAACACTCCAGATAGGTCGTTCTTTTTTTTTTCTTTTTCTCATGAGTGTTTAAAATGCTGATATTTCTGTAATTTTATTGATTTTAAAGTGAGACAAATTCCACCAAACCTGAGAAATCATCAGTTCACACCAAAAAATAATGTCACTTCCTGAAAGAAGGAACTTGACTGTTGATATTTTAAAGGGATTTTAAAGACAAACGGGATGTGATATTGAGCACATATTCCCAAAATTCCCAGTTTGAAACAATTGGCTTTATGCCCAGCTCCACTACTTCCTGAACTTCAGCCAGCTCCTTGTTTCCTGTTTATAAGCTCAAATGGTCGCCTTGCTCTGTTCTGTGATGAGCGTTCGTGACTCTCCTGTTCAAACTCGTTCATCAAAATGAACAAATCTTTTTTAGAGTCATGACTCGAAGGGTCCTAGACCCTTATTCATCGTCTGGTGTCGTTTAAAGCCCTTTGAAGCTGCTCTGAAACTCTCATTTGGACCTTGAACCGTTTGGTTCCCAATGAAGTCCATTATATGGAGAAAAATCCTGGAATGTTTTCATCAAAAACCTAAATTTCTTATCGACTGAAGAAAGAATGACATGGATATCTTGAATGACATGGGGGTGAGTAAATTATCAGCAAAAGTTTTTTTTTTTTTTTTTTTAAAGTGAACTACTCCTGTAAATAACCACTACTAGTACACTGGAAAAATCTTTAGTTGGGCGGGGCGGCCTTATATTATATTAAGACATTTATGTTGTAAGTGGGATTTGCAAATATGCATGTCAAAAATAACCTGCAAATATTTAAATGAAAACTTGTTTTAGATCTGATGTGCGTTCACGTTGTGTCCACATCCACGCTGCAGTGTTGGAAGGCCTGCGTTTAAAGCTCATTGCAGGAGTGTTTGGGCTCCAGGTGGGGTTAACACAGGTGTCTGGGCTAAAGCTGCCACTGGCCTCAAGCCGCCCGACCCCTGAAAGAGCAGCTCTGTGTGACGAACACAAGCCCCCTGTGTCCCGCGCGCCACGCCCCGCTCCACCAGGTTACGCCCGCGGCCCGGCGTCTGCTGTCAGGCCCACAGCTGCGGCTTCAGCATATGGCAGACGTAAACATTAGCTGCTGTCTGCTCCGACTCCTGGCCTGACCAGCATGCACTGCTGGACAACATTAAAGAAAAAGAAATTAAAACAGAGGGAGCCTTCATAACATGAAAAAATATCATGCTTTGAGGTTGTTGATGTAGCATTGGTTCATTTGGAGTTTCAAAACTGGCGTACTGTTAGCATGAGAGTGTATTAAATTACGTGCAAAATTATATGAATTGTATATTATTTCAATCAGTTATTGGCTGTAATGTAAAAAAAAATGGTAACACGTCACAATAAAGTTCATTAGTTAACTACCGTAGCTAACGATAACTAAGAATGAACAATACTTCAGCATTTATTTATCTTAGTTAATATTAATTTTAACATTTACTAATAGGCTACGTTATTTAAATCAAAGGTTGTATTTGTTAACAGTAGTTAATGCACGGTGAACTAACATGAACAATGCAGACTGATCTCATGAAGTAGCGTGTGTATGACACGCCAATTCGTATTTCCATTTTTGGCGTGCTATCAAGACGCACAGTCGCCTTTCAGCGTGTTTATGAACGCCGTTGACTTAACGTTATATAAATTTATAAAACGGTTAGTTCCAATCCTTGATTCTGATTGGTCAAGAGCTGTGCTTTATTCACGATAAAACACGGCAATGACCGCTTCACCCAACGGTTCTAGTTATCACTGCGCCCTTAGCAACACCCTTAGCAACCACACATATACCAATGTGCAGTGAAATGCTTCGGTGACTGGTGTAGTGAAAACGGTTGCAGCATATTTTAAACAAATCACCAAGACGGAACTCAACGCACCATCCGTGACTTCTACGGAACTGTCACGCCGGTTTCACACCGCACGCGTTAGCAAAGCGTTAATTTGGCCATGATCAATGCAATGTTACTTTAATTCAGCATAAGCCGCACGGCAAAAATAGAAAGAACGCCGAAACGATCGCGGCACTGCTGCTCCTGCTCTGCTCCTGCTACGCGATGCCGCGCCGCCTCTGCGTGCGGTGTGAATGCTCTAATCTAATCTAATAAACATGGGCGCCGAAAAAAATACGCGCTGCTGACGCTCTGCTAACGCGTGCGGTGTGAAACCGGCGTCAGAAGCTCCACAGGAGAAAAATATGGGATCATTAGCTAGCTATGTAGCGTTACGCGCGGGTCTGAACAGATTCCTGAATGATCCACCTTTGAGTTTGTCCTGGTGTCTGAAGAGACATAGCGAATTCACCTCATCCAATAATGTTTTCGGTGGAGTCGTAAAGACAATAAGAAGAGAGGGTCGTGATGAAACACACACCGATTTCTACTAAAGATTTCAGCACCATAAACTGTCCGATGCGCTTAATCCCAACCTGTCACTATACCAGTCACCGAAGCATTTCACTGCCCTTTGGGTTTGCTGCACGGTATTTTTTTCGTTACGAGTCTTCTCGAATGTATTACATTTCAGCACTTCAGCATGACAGTTCGTATTTGTAGAAGTCTCTCCAAATTGTTCCTCAAACCACTTATCCATCGTCATGCCACCTATATAAATCGAAATTTACTTTAAACATTTTAGCCTTTTTAAATTATGTCTGTGAGTGGACATAAGTGTAAAAGTAAAGTGGAGGCCAAACTTAAAACAAAGAAAGCACTGGAGTGACATTCAACAGAAAACACCGCTGACAGCGCTGAGCCCCAACTAAAGAGGAGGCACCACAGCGGAGTCGATTGAAATTAGTCAAATATTTAATGCGTGCACAATAAACGGAGATGTTCAAATAAATTTAAAAAAACAACAATAAATAAAGTATCTCTTGTTAGGCAGCATTTAAGCAACTAAATTAATAACTAGATTAAAGACCTAACTGTTATCTATCAAAATATGTGCCCTTGTGTTTTTTATTATTATTTTATTTGTTAGTTTGCTGAGAGATAAGCTATGCCTATTTGTGTGAGGAAATTTCACAAATTTTGTGTTGTAAAAAAATAAAAAGAATGAGACAAAGTTTGAGAATGGTTTTGTTGTTTTTATTTGAGCTTTCCTGCATATTACACATTGGAACGTTGTTGTTCACAGCCAGGGACTATATTTTTCTAGCGGAAGGAATGTTTTTATTGATTAAACTACATTAAAAAGTTGCACTAATACATTGTTTTTTATTGTAATATTGTGTGGCAACCGTTTTATAAAAGCAATAAGGTACTCGAGGCAAGTGCTGTATCGTGAATAAGTAACGGCTGAAGGGGTTGCAGGCACTCCGCTTCGCGTCGTGCCTAACAACGCCCTTCAGCCGTTACTTATTCACGATACAGCACTTGCCTCGAGTACCTTATTGCTTACATATGACTTACCTCAACCCCGTCCCTAAACCTAACCGTCACTGGGGTTAATGGCATTTATGACTGGAGATTTGACTGCGTGTACAGACGCGCGGAATGACGCGGATGTTAATGGCGTTGACATACACGCATACACGCGGATACACGCGGATAGCTCAAAATGCGTAGAGATAACACGCCACCTGACTCGAAAGTGGCGTGTATGTTTACGCAAAAGTCATGATGTCATGTTGATCAATGAACAGCTGTTTTTCTATTATTATTAACTAACATTAACAATGATTAATAAATAAGTTAATAGATTAATTTTAACTAATGAACCAAAATAATGTTCAGCTATTGGTAGTGACAAAGTCTTTTCTTTTTTGTTCATGTATGTTAGCTCAAAACTAATACTTAGGGGCACCAAGTATTTTGTGTATGAGTGTATTATGATATATTACTTGAAAAATTATATATGAATAGTATATTATTTCAATCAGTTATTGGCTGTAATGTAAAAAGAAAATGTTTAGCTATCGGGTAAAATTTCTAATTGTGCGTATCGCATCTAAAAAAGTTAATTTTTTGTTCACGTGTGAGTTAATTGTACACAGTATAGCTCAAAACTAACACTTAGGGGTTGTTAACACGACACCGTTTTCAACTAAAAACGTAAAACTTTATGCGTTTTAGCCGTTCGTTTACACAACAACGGCGCTTTGAGCGCCTGAAAACGCTAACTTTGGAAAACGTGGTTCAAATTGTAAGTTTTAAAAACGGCCTGTGTAAACAACAAAAACGTGAATATCTGACGTCATGTACGCGTATATTGTGTTAAGTCTATAGTGTTTCATCACCATATACCATCTAGCATTTTTAGCCGTTTTCCCCAATCCGTGTGAATGGGGATAATTTTGACAATATAGACCCCTTTTGCGCCGACGTCACAGTTATGTCACGGTGCTAGCTGGAGTTCAAAACAAAGTGAAAACTGGAGGCGGCCAATGCAAACCAGCACAGATTCGGCTACATAATAAGGAGCTTAAATTACTTTTATGTCATCTTATTGTGTTGTTTGGTGCAAGTATGAAAAATGAATATCCTGTATCTGGATTTTTTATTTCTAGAAAATATTCACATGATTAAAATCGCACCGTAATGACACTCTTTACATTGTCGTGGTCTCTGCGCTGGCTCGGCAGAACTGCGGATCGTACACACAAGTCTTGTACAGGACCATATAGGCATCTAAAGATTTATATGCCTCAGTTTCTCTTTACGATCGGTTTTCTATAAGGTAGGTGTAGAAGTCAACCGAGGTAACGTACGTTAATCCTGTCAGATCGTCCATGCATTGAGTGAGCGTGTAGGCGGCTACGGGTCGGCCAATCTGGTTCTGTCCATTAAAAATAACTTTTGGAAATAACAATCGCGGTCCTGGACACTGAGTGACCTTACACATTAAGATAATATCTTATTTTCTCCAGTCATTGTTAAAAAAACAAGCTAACAATCCTTGCTAATTAGCGTTAGTGAAGCGGCCAGAGGGATCTTTCTGCCTCCACCTAAGCTCCGCCCACAAAAAAACATCACCATGTTTACCAACTGTAAAAGGGTCTATAAACTCAAAGGAAAGCTTCTCAGTTTTAAGCGTATCGTTGTCATGTAAATGTACTCTTAGAATACGAATGATGAATCATTAAGATTGTAGATTTACCAAATGCATTTCTGTATCCGTCAATCCATCCAACAGAAATAGACTCTCAGACAGGTCTGAGGGCAGCATAAATGTGTCAGGGCAGAGATGTTTCTATTTCCACTCCATTCATTCAATTAGTTTTTTCTTCATTGTGCTCTAAAAAGCACCTCAACTCTTTTCAAGGAACATGTTATTTTTATTTTAAACAGAAAAGTAGTTTGGCATTTACCACAGCAGGAAGTGTCTTTTTTAATCTTTGCTGAGGGCATGACCTTTTGTCCACAGCCTAGTTACCATTCATCTCCTTAACCCACTCCTTTGTGTGCGTCTAAGAGCTGAGACCGACTAAAGTGATTTATGCGGTAAGTGTTCAAAGGCAGAAGCTTAATGCTGACACGCACAGCCTCAGTCAGATCAGTGCACTTCTTCTCTCAGGGCCGGCGTGTTTAATTGCAGCGCTGCATTCTGCGGAAAGATGCCATTATCTTGCTTATATGAGCACCAAGATTGAGCCGAGACTGCACTCAGGCATCTATTAGCAGTGTCTGTTTTTATCTCGCTAAAAGCCTTTCTGCCAGGCCAACATGAACCCATGCTGAGTGTGATCACTCCGGTCAGGGGGAGGTCTGTTTTAAACGTGACAGGCCAGAGGGTTTTTGAAGGGTTGATGGTTGGGAATAGACATTACAGGGCTTCGTTTTTTTTTTTTTGTTTGTTTTTTAAATTAGGGGCCGAGCATCCGTACGGTTGAGAGTTTAGCCAGGGTTTATCATTGGGTGGGCGATATGCAAAATAATTAAAAAAAATCTCTTATTGATAGTTTTCCATATTGAACCAAGCGGGTTCATTGATTACATTTTAGAATATAGGAAATTTACAAAAAAATTGAATAACAGTGTTAACTTTTTACATGCCTTAAAATAATAGCAGTTAGGTTCCCTTTCAACTTATTTAAATAGGTTAGAGATAAGGGGTCAAAAAAAGGTCACTGTTAGATCAAATAAAGTTATAAACTATGCAATGGGGATGGGCATGATTAATCGACAATTGCTAATTGATCATTAAGAATTTCGTAGATCACGTTAATTTGTTAACGATTAAACTAATCCTGGTTGTGTTGCGTAGTGTGAGTCTTGAAGCAGTGCAATGAATTTCACTGTGTGGCAGAAATCAGTTGATTGGTGCAGAAGTTGTATGTGAGTCACTAGTTGTAGTTTTTTTTATGAGGCTTCGTTAAGTAACCCAAGTAATTATGTTGGCTAATTTCTCTCACCGTCTTTCTCGACTCGTGCCTTGGATAGTTTTGAGTTACATTTGGACAAAACCTTGTCAGATCGAAGTATTATTATGTTTTTGGTTAAGTTATTTATTATTTTGGAACAAATGAGGGCCGGCTCGCATCTGCAGGTTCTGCTGCTTTACAACACCGTAGCACATATATCTTCAAGTTTAGCCTAGCCGAACGTCAAGTTTAACTGCCACAAGTTGATCTTCTTCTAATAAAGGTCTCATCGTGGAAAAACATCCTATGTTTTTGTATTTACATTGCATTTTTAATGTGTAATGAATTTTAATATAGAAATATGAATGATTAATCAATAGTCGATCGTTAATTCTCCCAACGAACGAAAGTTTAATCGAATGCCCATCCCTACTATGCATTGGTTTTACATCTAGAGGTTGAAGTTTGAGTAAAAAGTGCAAAATGTGAACTTATTGTGCCACACAGATTAAAAAGGGACCGCATTTTCATGCTCTCAGTGTTGTCGCAGGGATGGAAAATGTTGTTTGTCCATTTCACCATTTCACCTGAACCAGTTCCTTATAATTGACGTTGTTACCTTTTTTTGAACAATTTCCTCCTATTTGGAGCCAGGGATCAGTTTTGCTGTCGTTTCCCTCGCCAGCTCCCCTACACCGACTAGCTGCTGTGTTTATTTCTGCTGTGTGACAGACTGTTGGGGTAATTCATATCAGGTCCAGAGCTTATCATTGTGATCAATTTAACTGGTTTATCACCCAGCCCCAGTTTATCATTCATGGGGCCACTTTTGGGGAGGGGATCAACCACCAACCATACAAATTTTCATGTCACAATATCACATTTCACAGCACTTTCATTCAGTGTGGAGAGACAAATTGCTTCTTGTTGGAAACTCATAGTATACCACCTAATTAGTGCATGGTGTTACGCCTAACTAGTTTTTTCTCTCAGTGGATTTTAGTGAAAATGTTTTTTGCTTTGTCCTCCTACATATTTTGGCCAGTCTTAAAATGTGGATTTTGGTAATCTTCAAATCAAACCTCAAAAAAAAAAATATCAAATGGATTTTTGTTAATCTACTATTAAAGTTAACTAGGGCTACAACTAATCCATAAAATTGATTATTGTCAATAGTGAAAATAATCGACAATGAATTTGAATATTGATTAGTCATGTCGCTTTACAGAAGTAAATAACCCATGTCTAAGGACAAACACATGGAAAATAGCAGAAGACACAGTTCATGTACCTTTCTGAAGCAGTTCACTCTAAGTTGTTTGAACCATATGAATGCTTTATAATTATAAGTATTTCTAACAAAAGCTTAAGTGTTTACCACATCTTGCATTGACAGATGCGTGTGTGGTTAATGCAGGAAGATGAAATCAGAAACAATTAACATTTCTTAATGTTCTTACACTTGCAATTCCTGAAACACAGAAGGAACATGAAAGAATTGAGTCTTTAGGAAACTTGAAGGCTTAATACAAAACACTGAAATCGTTGTGACATTCACCATCTTCCCTAATTTTTACCGGGAATAAAATAGTTGTGAATTAGGCATACTGCTTTGATGAATTATGCCCTGTGGTTTTTAGGGGAAATATTGATTTTTCCTATGGGAAAATTAGAGAATTGTTCTATGGGAAAAATTTGTCTATTTTAGCCATTGTTGTCTTTTCCCTTGTGATTGCTGCTTTTTTTTTAACCACCCCACCTTAATATGTCCTTATTATATTTGTAAATTCATCTTTTTGTCCTGATAATAACACTTGCTTTTTGTATCTTTTACAGTGATCTTGTTTTGTATGGCCGCCCTCATATTCCCAATAGGATTCTACATTAATGAAGTAGGAGGACAACCGTACAAATTACCCAACAACACAGTGGTGGGCTCCTCTTATGTACTGTTCGTGCTCTCAATCTTCTTCACAATAGTGGGGCTCCTGTTTGCGGGAAAAGTCTGTCTTCCTGGCTGAGGGGACGGTCCCAGCTGGGACAGCTGGGGTATTCAATGTGAAACGGAAAGAATCGGCACTCATCGAGAAGGGGCGATGACAAGGCAAGGTGTTATATGATATAATAACTCATTAAACTGCAAAACTAATAAGACGATTACCGCGCGCACTACAAACGAGTGCGCCCGACCACATGCTCCCCTTCGCCCAACCTGTGCTTAGTTAAACCTGTGCTGTCTTTATGTTGCACCTACCCAAAGGATTGGGGGCGTTGAAGTACACCGGCCCGCCTGGAAAGGACTGAGTGCATCCACAGCGGCTGCTTCCAGTACTACTTTACTTTGGAATATAGTTCCGTTATCTTTGGTTCGTTTAAGTTTTGTAGCGCTTCACGCACATGTATGGCCTCTGCCTTTGTGTGGGGAAAAAAAATACAAATATTGGTGGAGAATGCGGGCACAGACACATTGGGCCGGACGCTCAGTCCAACGGGAGGGGACTCCCCACATTCTCTCTAGCGGCCCAAGAGCTCTCCAGGACGCTGCACTGTTACAAAAGAGGGAAAACGGTAAAGGGAACAGTATTAAGAACTTTTTTGCTCTGGCAGTATACGAGGCAAGCGCTCCAGGACTGCCGGTCAGGACCCTGCAAGGCTGTGCCTCGCTGTTAAACCAAGCTCCGATATTTCTCTGAATCTGACATCATACCAAAAGAAAGTCCTCGCTCGACTACGGGGCGAGAGGCGGATTGTGTTTGTGCTTTGACTTTATACCTGTTCATCTCTTCTTTGTTTTGATCTCTGGATTTGCAGAGCCCTTTACTTGTTTTGGTTTGATTTGCTAATGTGCCATAAACCTGTTTGTGTTGAATGAATGCGAAGGGCATGAGTTCAGTTTCAGAGGAGCACTGTGCAGTATAGCCATTTCAGTAGGTAAAGCACTACACAAACGAACTCCTTACCTCATTATTTTGCGATATTTTTGTTTTATTTTTTTTTTCCTCACCATGACGAAATGTGTGCCCTGTAAGTTATGTTCTGCCTTGATCACGGACGTTTCATTAAAATGCTGTGATTTATTTATCTGACACTGAATAAAAGGAGCTTAAGAATGTGTGCTTGTTACATCAACCCTGTTTTTTGTTCTTTTTTTGAAGTGATCCCCATTTTCAGAAAGCAAATGTACCGTGTACGAGTGTCTTTACAGTGGAACGAAAACAGAACTGTGTTTTATTTATGATGGATGTGTGATATGAAGGTTACATTTTGCCCACATGTTGTTAATGTTTGTTTTTTTATGAATTCCCCTCTGTGTGTGTGTGTGTGTTTCGGTTTTATTTGAATGTGCTTTTCTGTTCAATCCAATTATTGAAAGGTCATATGCTCACAGTCGCCTTTACATTCTTTACTAAATTAATTTCATTAATGCTTCGAAAGACTGCACTTTCCTTGGAAACATTCACATTCATTTTAGGGATGGTAAACAGATGAGATATATTTATTCCAATTTTTGACGGTTCTCGTAAATATATGGGGTAAGAACTTAAACTCTTGGATCGATGAATTGATAAAAATGTTTTTAAGATAAACTCCCACCTGCATTCAGGCAAGATGTGTACAATTGCTTTTGGCAAAAGACGTATCGCACTGGGACCTAAATTAATGTGAACTGCAAGAACGACGGTGGACGCCATCACCTCCGCGCTAAAGACTGCTTCTGCTCTGGATATTTTTGGAAACCCATTATAAAATGGAAAAAGAAAAAAAGTATGGGGTAATGACCATCAATGACATATAGGATAATGAAAAGCTATTTATGATTTCAAAAGGGAAGGAAACAAATGTATGAGTAACAGTGTTATCTATCAAAGGATGTTAGCAGTCCTTGTGCACAGTTACTGTTAACACATTCATGTTACTGGCAACACAACTGTTTTCTCTGCTACTCTTTGTTTCAGTATCTCACTGTATACAATAAAAAGGCATAAAAGAAGGTCAACTGCTCGAGTTCAGTTCATCATTGCTTTATTGGGAATCCAGTTGTAACTATTGCTCTACTTTCTGTTCTAACTTTTCATGCATGAAGAGTCTGTGGCTAATTGCGTTTAGAGTAATTTTTGCAAGCATTGGATGTATGGTTGCCTAGCAACAAGCCATTACATTTGCAATATTTAAAGCATCAGCCCACTACAGTTTTTGAGCATTGACATTAAGTCAAACCTATTAAAAAGGTTATTTTCTTAGGAATTGCCATCATATAATGTCTTTATTTATTTGTTTATTTTTACTTTTGCGAGTTTGGGAAATTGAAATAGGTTTGTTAAATTCAAATGTGAGAATGCAATGTTAAAGGGTGCTCTGTTTCAGGTTTGCTGACCGGTCCTGGTCTAATTTAACTCATAAGTCATCACTCATATACTATATTATGTTAGATCCCAGGGGTTTTAGTTTAAATTGATGTTAATAACTAAATATGAACACCCTAGCAACCTCATAGCAACACCTTATCAACCACCCACTGCATCGTTGCAATCAATGAGAGGAAAAAAGAAAACCAGACACGAAAGCAAAAAAAAAAAAAAAAACGAATAAAAAATAACAAAAGCTTAAAATTACAAATACTTTAATATATATATAAATTAATATAAAGTATTAATAAAAACTTTAATAAATATTTATTAATAAAATATAATTAAAACTAAATTCTCAATGTCGTTAAATTAAAACTGAATGATATTAATCATGATTTGTTTCATTTACATCCCTGTGTTTAACATCAAAAAATAAGCAAACTTGCATACAGATAGGGCCTCAAATGAACATTTATTGTAATGTATTGTTTTATTTATTTTAGAGCTTGTAATGGGATACCATATAAAATATACCACCCAATTATTTTCATAAACACAAACTTCCCTCCACCCGGGTTCTATTCTATCCAATTACATTTTAACACACATTGTGTGTTAAAAAAAATATACACAACGTGTCAAAATACCATCAACACATGCCGTGTGTTTTTTTTTTTTTTTTTTTTTTTTTTTTTTACACAACTCTTTTTAGAGTGGTTATTTCAGATATTTCGTTTCAATTAACCGGTACAAAAAAAAAAAAAAACGATTAACATAAACACACAATGATGTCACATGCGCAGTTATATTATTAAAGCACCTAATAATGGCGTGAAATGCGGATATTTTACAGAAGCATACTGTCAATTTTTGTGAACTGGTTTAGACAGTTTACTCAAAAGAACGACTCGTTCGCAAACTGAACATCAGTGAAAAGTGCCATCCGTGTATGTCCATATCCTATATTAATTAGCAAATTGTAGCACTGATCATCAACATGAGCTCGTGCTGAATTGCTAAGTTTGTTGCTATGGAGACGCCTAACACAGCAGCTGTCAGTCACTGAAGAGTTTCAACCGCACAAGGACGTCTTCTGATTTCTGCGCGAGGATCATAATAATAGTGTACGCGCACGAGCTTCAGGACAAACTCATGACGTGAAGGTAAACATTATTAATAAGCTCGCCATGATTTTTCCGGCTGAAAACCATTACTGCATGCTTGGGTCGTTGTTGCTACGGTAAAATCATGAGACAGTTATGTAGAATCTCCTTTCAGGATCTATCTTTACTTTAATTAACATCGTAGGCCTATTAAAATGCACGAGATGGAGATATTAGCGTCGTGATAAAACTGTTCTAATACTAATAATAATAATAATGCTTAGAGCCAGTGCTCAAGGCACTTTAAAAAACATAATATAAGAACAAACACAATATTGTTCACACTGTTGGGGTCTGGTAGATTTTTTATGTATTTATTTTTTAAACATACTGTAAAATTGTGAATTATTCAAATTCAAAATAACTGTTTTCTATTTATAATGCAAATTAGCCTATTGCTGTGATCAAAAGCTGAATTTTTCAGCATCATTACTCCAGTCTTCAGTGTCACATGATCCTTCAGAAATCACTTTAATATGATGATTTGATGCTGGAGAAAACATTAGTTATTCTTTTTTTTTCTTTTTTTTCCTCAGAATTCTTCAATGACTAGACTATCTCCGTATGGAGCAGAAGACGACAGGACCCCTCGATTGGTGAACGCATACAACAGATCCAGTTTCTATGTTCATCTGTGCTTGATATGCAGATTATAACGAGTCATTTTCCCCTGTCTTGTTGAAATGGTCTTTAGGACAGAGGGCAGTGAGTCTCACATGGAGACGAGTGATCAGTCCACCATCTTCAGACTAAACCAAACTTCAGATGTACTGGTGACTTCATTCAGTTATTACCCTAATCACTAGCATCACTGGTGTATGAAGTGATGAAGATGTTGTTGCAGGATCGCAGTGAAGTGTACGAGAGCTCAGAGCGATGGCTGGAGAACTGTGGACTGACTGTCTCTCGCCCTTTCTCTCTCTGCAACACTCGTCCTGTGTGAGTTTACTACTACTCTTACACACCCCGTCTACACGCCCCTAACTGAGCTAAGGTACCTTCAAACTTTGGTTCATTATTCAAACATTATTCAGACACCATGTTGAAGGTGTCTGAATAAAGTTCGGTTTGACTGTGAGTGTGTGAACAGATCACAGATTAATTTTTTTGGCACCGGTTATGCCATCAAAAAAATTCCCCACACAATATCAGTTCAGCAATCGTTTCGAACATGTTAGTTCGGGTTTTAGAAACCAGGTGGTAGAATTGTAATTACCTGCTGTTCTCAAAACAAGGACACATGAGTTATGCTTATTCTAGGGCTGTCAACCGATTAATCGCGATTAATCGCATCCAAAATAAAAGTTTGTGTTTACATAATATTATGTGGGTGCACTGTGTATTATTATTTTGCATATATATATATATATATATATATATATATATATAAATACACACACATATGATTGTGTATTTAAGAAAAAAAAAATTATTTATATATTTATGTAAAATATTTATATTTATATATAATATAAATTATATATAAATCTATATACAGTGTATACATGAAAATATTTCTTAAATATATACAAGCATGTGTGTGTGTATTTATATATATAAAATAATTATACACAGTGCACCCACATATATTATGTGAACACAAACTTTTATTTTGGATGTGATTAATCGCGATTAATCGTTTGACAGCCCTAGAAAATACAAAAGAGTTTCTGGAATTAATGTGTAGCCTTATTTTTACAATGAGAAAAGCATAACCTTGTGAAAAGAAGTGCGCTTAGTTGAATTGAATATGCACTTTTAGAGCATTTTTACTTGCATATAACATAATATTCATGCAATTAAGTGTACTTAAAGAGAGTTCACTTTTTATGATTTAAGTACACACTTAAGTACACTTAAAAAGTGCACTGCAATAGTCAAATAGAAGAGTAAAAGTAGCTACAATTTAAATCATCATGTTTTAATAATCTTTTGTCGTGCTTTAATGTACACTTATTTTGATGTGTTGGCTAACATACTAAAAGCACATACTTGATTTTAACTGTACTGGTATTTGATGTTAAAGTCCCCATGAATTCAACATTGAAGTCGTAATGGCTTTTAGGATGAATAGGTTAGCCTTTCTGTTATCTACAAAATAATGACAGTTCAAAACTAACAGTCTCTCACTTCCGCCAATATTGATCAATGGTTTTGATGACATCACTGCACTTCAGCTTCTCATCAGATTTTCTGTCCAATCAAATGCTCTCTTGAATCTGAAGCTCCGCCCCCTACATTATAATTAGATGCAGCTGAAGTCAGTCACTTGTTCTCACATTTGCTGTTTTCTATGTGGTGAGTGGCTCATAGTGCACTATAGTAAAATGATTCAGAGTCAGTGTAAATGAGCTTTATCAGCGAGAAAGAAGTCTGGTTTTTACATAACTAATAATTAGACTGCATTAAATTGCAACTTTATCATTACAAATGTGTTATATAGAATCAATTATTATTAACATATATTATTGTCAGTAAACTTCAGCCACGTTCAGTTGTTTCATTTCTCGTTATTACCCGTGTTTCTTGGTTACCAAGTATATTTTCATTGGCTGTCATGGCTATTGATTTCACACACCTGCTCCCTCTTGCACTCAGTTCAGTTTGCTCATTGTCTGGTGTTGTTAACTGCATTCTAGCACACTGTTTCTGTTGACTGCTTACTCTTTTGTTTTGTTTTAATACAGCTTATGCTGCTATTCGATCTGCTTTATTCGGTCTTCTTCCTCGTCCTGATTGTGACAATTGTGAAATTACATATACAGTAAATATGTACTTTGGTACTTAAAGCTGCAGTCCGTAACTTTTTTGGTTTAAAAATTATCCCAAATATTTTTTTTTTTTTGAGAAAATACATAACCAGCCAGTGTTCAAAACTCTCTGCTTGCTTTAACTCGATTCAAAGCGGTAAGCTTGTAATAGTGTTTTTAATTCCAGTGGTACTGGTGTATTTCTGCGGGAGATTCGAGCATGTCTTTGCGTCATTACCTCACATCTGTACACATAAACGAGTCTCGGCTAGATTGAGTGTGAGGATGTTGGAGGTGGAGATTTATAGCCTTTTCTCACAGCACTTGATATAATTAAACATCGATTTATTAATGCAAAAAACTTTGGACTGAGAGTTTGGAAAAAGAGACTGCAACCGGGCATGCAAAAACAAGGATAAGTATCTAAAGCACAAATGCTGACGTTGTTAACATTAACAATTTGAGAACAAAATATAATTTGCACGGTTTTACGTGATATGATAAGCGAAGAGAATTATTCGTTAAAATGAATCAGCACGATTTACTGCAGTGCTTTTTCCCCTTAGTTGGTCAGAACAAACATGGATGTTACTTGTTCAGACATTTTAGGGTCAAAATTCTTTTTTTGGTCACACTTCCAAAAAGTATAATTTGTGATTGTGAATGCCAGTATCCACACCGGCACACTCTTCTCAAAACATTGTGTTCATCCACGGTGTGCCATGCCGAGGCACAACTCACGTAAAGTTGATAATTCCGCGAATGACTGCAATTGCAGATTTCGAACAGAGATGACGACATTTTTCTTTATTTCAAACTAATTTTTTTTAGGTGAATTGTGACTGAGATTTTTTTTAAACCTTAAATTATTCTCTCTCTCTCTCTCTCTCAGATCTGAAAGAGAAGATGGGTTGAACAAACAGATGCACGTCGGCAGTGTGTCACTGGCTGACTTTCAGGAACAGCTTTACATGTGAGAATATTCTCCACTACTTGTTTACAGTCGCCATGAGGATTCTTTATCATTCTCTGAATACAGTACATGTTTGTAACTCACAGCTTTAGGTACAGGGTCAAAATGTCCCAGTGAGGCAGCATTCATTTAAGATCATATGTACTACACTCGCCTAAAGGATTATTAGGAACACCTGTTCAATGTCTCATAATGCAATTATCTAATCAACCAATCACATGGCAGTTGCTTCAATGTATTTAGGGGTGTGGTCCTGGTCAAGACAATCTCCTGAACTCCAAACTGAATGTCAGAATGGGAAAGAAAGGTGATTTAAGCAATTTTGAGCGTGGCATGGTTGTTGGTGTCTGAGTGTTTCACAATCTTCTCAGTTACTGGGATTTTCACACACAACCATTTCTAGGGTTTACAAAGAACGGTGTGAAAAGGGAAAAACATCCAGTATGCGGCAGTCTTGTGGGAGAAAATGCCTTGTTGATGCTAGAGGTCAGAGGAGAATGGGCCGACTGATTCAAGCTGATAGAAGAGCAACTTTGACTGAAATAACCACTCGTTACAACCGAGGTATGCAGCAAAGCACTTGTGAAGCCACAACACACACAACCTTGAGGCGGATGGGCTATAAAAGCAGAAGACCCCACCGGGTACCACTCATCTCCTCTACAAATAGGACAAAGAGGCTACAATTTGCAAAAGCTCACCAAAATTGGACAGTTGAAGACTGGAAAAATGTTGCCTGGTCTGATGAGTCTCGATTTCAGATGGTAGAGTCAGAATTTGGCATAAACAGAATGAGAACATGATCCATCATGCCTTGTTCCCACTGTGCAGGCTGCTGGTGGTGTAATGGTGTGGGGGATGTTTTCTTGGCATACTTTAGGCCCCTTAGTGCCAATTGGGCATCGTTTAAATGCCACGGCCTACCTGAGCATTGTTTCTGACCATGTCCATCCCTTTATGGCCACCATGTCCCCATCCTCTGATGTCTACTTCCAGCAGGATAATGCACCATGTCACAAAGCTCGAATCATTTCAAATTGGTTTCTTGAACATGACAATGAGTTGACTGTACTAAAATGGCCCCACAGTCACCAGATCTCAACCCAATAGAGCATCTTTGGGATGTGGTGGAACGGGAGCTTCGTGCCCTGGATGTGCATCCCACAAATCTCCATCAACTGCAAGATGCTATCCTATCAATATGGGCCAACATTTCTAAAGAATGCTTTCAGCACCTTGTTGAATCAATGCCACGTAGAATTAAGGCAGTTCTGAAGGCGAAAGGGGGTCAAACTGTATATCTACACCTAGTGCAAAGAAAATTCTGCTGTTTGCAAATAGCCTCTACCTAATATGAATCTGATGGTTGATGGCTTCGCTAGTGTTAAATTCAGATGTTTTGATCTGTTTCATTGTAGTGCCATTGAGATGTTCCACGACCGAATTAAGTGGCTCAGTCAAGAAAACCGAAAGGTAACCTGGAGATCTATGCACTGCATGAATCTGGTTCATGCAGATGAGCTTTGTTACCCAGTGTTGGTTTGGTTTGATCTGTCAGGTGTTCGGGGTGGTGAACGGATCCCGAGTCGGAGTGCTTGTCGACACTTCTGATTTCAACGCCTCTACGGAGAGACTAGCAGATCTACAGCGGGAGCTCTTAGTAGGATCCCAACGTGCTTCATACTTTATTTAGCTAATTGAATCAATTACACGGCTCATTTTCGTGGTTTTTCTTCTTATTTGCTCATGTTACACCAACAAAGACTCTCATTGAGGAGCAACTGTGCTTCAAAAACCAGCTGTATCTACTGTCCTACGGCTCGGAGGTCAGCAGCCTTTGGGACAAACCACTAGATATCAGCCCACTAAGGTGAGAGAGACTGTTTGTGTGGATATCTCATTTGCATAGTGTTATTTTCATGATTCATACAGACAGTGATCCTGTAAGCCGCGCTTCGGGTTGTAGAAACAGCTCTGCCTGGCCATTATTTTAATTAGTTTCTGTTTAGAGTGACTCCTTGTTTTATTTTAGGTTGTCATGAGGGATGAGTGGGGACATGTGAGAACAGTTTGTACTTGTATTAGATGCCAAGAAATCACTAGAGAGGAGGGGATGGAAGGACAAGAGAGATGAGATAATGAGAGAAGAGGAGAAAGGCCATGGTTCTGACACAAATTAAAACTGATTTTGGCCTCTCGTCATTCAAAATGAATCATTCTTCAAGACATTTGGATTTGAAACGTGGTGATGATAATGAAATGAGACACTCATAGGCAACAGCCTTACTGAAACAGAACGTCATTTGGCTTATTTGAAACACTCACACACGCAGCAACTGGGAGACTGACCTTACAGTGTATTTATATAGAGTTTACATTAGCGTGTGTTGCTAAGTCTGAGGTGTAATTGTAGATATCCACACTTCAACACATCCACTATCTTTATCATCACTCATCATTTGTTTAGCCATAGTTGTAATAAACACAGATGAAGAACCAATAATCATTTTGATTTACCATATGCATCTAACTTATTAATAAACCCAGTCCTGTGAGTATCAGCTGCTAAAGACTCATACAGATATAGAAATGAATAAGTTGCAGACGCATTCATCCTGCTCTCGGGTGTTCACGGAACAACTTTGATTGTGTCTTTGCCGACATTCGTTTTTAACGACAAAAGAGGGTTTGCGCTGACGCAAGATGTTAGTAAATCTGGCCCTATGTTTCCACAAAGGATGTAGAGAATATGACGTCTAAAATAAGACATATTGTGCAGCATAATTAAGATACCTACCTTTTGAGCAGCTTTCATGTGGGGAGCTCGTCCATGACTCATTACACAGCAAATTCCCCAGTGTCAAATTAACACAACACTGAAGCAGCGTTGAAGTTAATTAGAAAATTAAAGGGATACTCCACTTTTTTTTTTTGGAAATAGGCTCATTTTCCAACTCCCCCAGAGTTAAACAGTTGAGTTTTACCGTTTTTGAATCCATTCAGCCGATTTTCTCATATTTAGAAGAATATCATTAAACAGACAGTTTCTGGTCTCATTGACTTCCATAGTAGGATACTATGGAAGTCAATGAGACCAGAAATTGTCTGTTTACTAATATTCTTCTAAATATCAGAAAACCGTCTGAATACATTCGAAAACGGTAAAACTCAACTGTTTAACTCTGGGGGAGTGGTAAAATGAGCCTATTTCCAAAAAAAGTGCACAAGTGTGGACACAAATGAGAAGTGGTAATTTAACACTGGGTGTTTTGCAAATTCAGCTACATTATCACTTTTGTTTTTGCTACACATAAACAATGTGAATGAAAGTCTGCAGCAGGAGGCTCTTTCTTAATGTCCCGTCTCAGGCTCAGGGAGTGTTATGCGTGGGTCATGCAGCTTCGTGCGAGTGGAGGCTGTGATCTCCTTCAAGCGATACAGAGGGCACTGACCCACTCACAGCTGGACACGCTGCTCATCATCCAGGGCGATCGGTGAGAGTTTTTCTTGCTATGATGAATCACTCTTTCTTAAAGGCCTGCAGTCATTTCATTTCCTTTGACCTTTTAAAAAAATTTGCGGTCAATTGTCCTAAAATAGTTTGAGGTCTATAATTGGTCATATCTGAGAAGAAGGTTTTAAAATAGCAGTCAAGGCCTAAGGAAATATAACAGTCTGAGCCTGACCAATCAGAGCAGAGTAGACCAATCACAACAGACTGGGCCATCTGGCCAATCAGAGCAGAGTAGACCAATCACAACAGACTGGGCCATCTGACCAATCAGAGCAGAGTAGACCAATCACGACAGACTGGGTCATCTGACCAATCAAAGCAGAGTAGACCAATCACAACAGACTGGGCCATCTGACCAATCAGAGCAGAGTAGACCAATCACAACAGACTGGGTCATCTGACCAATCAAAGCAGAGTAGACCAATCACAACAGACTGGGCCATCTGACCAATCAGAGCAGAGTAGACCAATCATGACAGACTGGGCCATCTGACCAATCAGAGCAGAGTAGACCAATCACAAAAGACTGGACCATCTGACCAATCAGAGCAGAGTAGACCAATCACAACAGACTGGGTCATCTGACCAATCAAAGCAGAGTAGACCAATCACAACAGACTGGGTCATCTGACCAATCAAAGCAGAGTAGACCAATCACAACAGACTGGGCCATCTGACCAATCAAAGCAGAGTAGACCAATCACAACAGTCTGAGTCATCTGACCAATCAGAGCAGAGTAGACCAATCACAACAGACCGGGTCATCTGACCAATCAAAGCAGAGTAGACCAATCACAACAGACTGGGCCATCTGACCAATCAGAGCAGAGTAGACCAATCATGACAGACTGGGCCATCTGACCAATCAGAGCAGAGTAGACCAATCACAAAAGACTGGACCATCTAACCAATCAGAGCAGAGTAGACCAATCACAACAGACTGGGTCATCTGACCAATCAAAGCAGAGTAGACCAATCACAACAGACTGGGTCATCTGACCAATCAAAGCAGAGTAGACCAATCACAACAGACTGGGCCATCTGACCAATCAGAGCAGAGTAGACCAATCACAACAGTCTGAGTCATCTGACCAATCAGAGCAGAGTAGACCAATCACAACAGTCTGAGTCATCTGACCAATCAGAGCAGAGTAGACCAATCACAACAGACTGGGTCATCTGACCAATCAGAGCAGAGTAGACCAATCACAACAGACTGGGCCATCTGACCAATCAGAGCAGAGTAGACCAATCATGACAGACTGGGCCATCTGACCAATCAGAGCAGAGTAGACCAATCACAACAGACTGGGTCATCTGACCAATCAGAGCAGAGTAGACCAATCATGACAGACTGGGCCATCTGACCAATCAGAGCAGAGTAGACCAATCACAAAAGAATGGGTCATCTGACCAATCAGAGAAGAGTAGACCAATCACAACAGACTGGGCCATCTGACCAATACGCTGCAATGTGTATTATGAGAGAGTTACAGTGTTTTTTATATTTTTATTTTGGATGCATGTAAACCTATAGTAGAAGACTCCAAAACAAAATTATGAGCCTTTTTTAGCATAATGGGCATAATAGCATATAGGGGCACTTTAAGTTATATTGGCTTAGAACTCTATATTGTGGTAGCCTGACTTCGCCATACTCATATTCAAGAGAGAATATGAGTCTGAAACCGCTCTATTAGACTTTGATTATGAGGCGTGTCGTAACCGAACCAGGAAAAAAAAAACCTCTGCACTCAATTGGATAGTCGGTAGACCTACAACCAATCAGAGCAATGCAGTAAGCCAATTCCTTTGAATAGTGCAGTTTTCAAATACAGAACGTAGTGTAACTTTATTTATTTTAGAAGTTAAAGGGTTAGTTCACCCAAAAATGAAAGTCATTAATTTCCACGACGCATGCGCGAGAATTGCGATCTCCTTACACTACTTCAGATCGCAATTCTCGCGCATGCGTCGTGGAAATCTAAGGAAATCTCGATTCTGGCCTACAAGGAAGAAAAGAAATAGTCGAATAAACTCGTTATTTTTGTTTGTTTTTTCGCACAAATAGTATTCGCGTCGCTTGATAAACATATAGTTGAGCCACGGTAGTCACTTGGGATATTTAAACATTTTCTTCATTGACTTTCTGGGCCGTCAAGAGGCAGTCCCTTAGGAGCCAATGTGGTAGTTATACAGCTCTCAAATTTAATCAAAAATATCTTCATTTGTGTTCCGAAGATGAACGAAGGTCTTACGGGGTTGGTACAGCATGGGGGTGAGTAATTAATGACTTAATTTTCATTTTTGGGTGAACTAACCCTTTAAATAACGAGTGTTGCTTCTTTTACTTGGTCCTCCATGAGTGCCACCAAAGGAGAAACCACAACGACCACAGGCTTTCCATTACGTCCCATCTTCTTAACGACCGTCAGAGCCAGCTGATAAGTTACACTTTCCCAAATCATGTAGGAAGGATGCCAAAAATATCTTTCCGATCGACAAATGCCTTGATTGCAGTTCTCTGTTTGTCTATTAAAATGAATGCGCTGTCGATTAATTTTACAAAAGACTATACATCTCAATTCTCCAGCTGCAGTCATCTTTGACAAGCGCTCTTTGATAACGTGATGATTACGTCTCTGCAGATCATCTGTCCATCATCGTATAAAGCCCGCCCTGGCAATCTGATTGGCCCGATCATTTCTTCCCTGATCATGATTACTCCTCAATGGATCGAGTCCAGACCGAACTTCCCGACCAAAAAATGTTGTGGGCGGAGTTCGGGCTGGCATCCAGGCTAATATTGTGGATGTTCATGGTGGAAATAAATGGGACAAATGCTTTTGAATCAAGGCAGCTGAACAAATGGGTGGTCAATGTTCGCACACTGTTATATAATGATTATTAAATGCATTTTTTTTTTCAGGCCTGATCAGACGGTGGAGGTTATATGTGATTGTTTAGCTGTGAAGCGAACGGCCTGTGTTCATGCGGTCGCCTACAACTGTAGCAGTCCCGCCGCCATCGTGAGGATTGACTCCTCTTTATTTAATATGCAGAGGCACATTCTCCACCTCACTGACTGATGTGTCCTCTCGTAGGAGACTGTGAAGCGAATGGCAGACGTTTCTGGAGGGAGATATCACCTGTTTTCTGCTGCACTGGTAATCTGTAAAAAAAAAATCAAAACGAACGTGAAAATATTCACAATTATCTCTGAAATTACATACAGTGGCGCCAAAAAGTATTTGGACACTTAAAGGGTTAGTTCCACCAAAAATGAAAATTCTGTCAGTATTTACTCACCCTCATGTTGTTCCAACCCCGTAAGACCTTCGTTCATCTTCGGAACACAAATTAAGATATTTAAGATATTAAGATCGCTCCTGCATACAGTCCATAGGCTTCTTGAGGGACTGGCTCTTGCTGTCCTCGAAAAGTCATTAAAGACATCGTTAAAATAGTCCAAGTGACTACAGGGGCTCAATCTTAAGTTTATCAAACGACGAGAACACTTTTGTGCGCAAAAAAACAACAAAAATAACGACTTTATTTCAACTATTCGTTTATTTCTCCCTCTGCGCGAGTCAGGTTACTAGTTTAATAGCGTAAGCTTCTGTTATTGTACGTCACACGCATCACACACACATGACCAGCGTCGGCCAATAGTGAGCCTACGTGTGACGTAGCTTTACGCAATCACACTACGTTAACTGACTACAGGCCCATGGAGAAGGAAGTGAATAGTTGAAATAAAGTCGTTATTTTTGTTGTTTTTTTGCGCACAAAAGTGTTCTCGTCGTTTGATAAACTTAAGATTGAGCCACTGTAGTCACTTGGACTATTTTAACGATGTCTTTAATGACTTTTCGGGGACAGCAAGAGCCAGTCCCTCAAGAAGTCTATGGACTCTATGCAGGAGCGAACTTAATATCTTAAATATCTTAATTTGTGTTCCGAAGATGAACGAAGGTCTTACGGGGTTGGAACAACATGAGGGTGAGTAAATACTGACAGAATTTTCATTTTTGGGTGAACTAACCCTTTAAGCCTATATTCGTACTATTAGGTAACATTTCATTATTTTGTCAAACACACAATTTAAGCAAAAAAAAAAAAAATCACAAAATTATGTTGTTGTTTTTTAGGATTGGATTTATAATAGATATAATGTATAAAATGACCACTAAAAGTATTTGGAAACTTGTTATTGTCAAATGTTAGTGGGTCATGTTCATACTTGAAGGAATAGTTCACAAAAAAATGAAAATTTGTTTCAAAATGAACTTTCATTCATCTTCGAAACACAAATGGAGATATTTTCCAGTGAAAGCGGATTTCTGTCCCTCCATTGAAAGTCATTTCTACCGAAAGCTTTAATGCTTCAAAAGAAAAAGTTTAACACATCTATATGAATGGACCAGTTTAATACAAGAGACTCGTTCAGCTTAAACACACAATGACGTTTGTTCTCACATGTAAATATTGACCATATTTAAAGTGATCTATGTAAATGCATGTTCAATTTATATG
The DNA here is from genome assembly GCF_988280905.1 of Pimephales promelas. Taxonomy (NCBI): domain Eukaryota; kingdom Metazoa; phylum Chordata; class Actinopteri; order Cypriniformes; family Leuciscidae; genus Pimephales; species Pimephales promelas. Next base: position 40,058,155 of record NC_142771.1, on the reverse strand, counting down.
TGAATAAAAGCCCAAATTAAGCCTGTTCATCATAAAAAGTGGCCATGTCTCTTTAGAAGATTAAATGGCTCCATTCATGTGGATTTTACAATTACAATGTCTTATCACTGTGAACTCATTGAAGATAAGAACATGCTAATTGCTTATTCTTTCAATGGATTAAGAGTAATTATGATTTAAGAATATCAAAAATGTCTTTATGTTCCAAAGATGAATGAAAGCCTTACAGGTTTGATTCAACATGAGGGTCCAGTCAATGATGACAGAATTAAACATTTTGGGTGAACTATCCCTTTAACCCTCCTGTTATCCTCAAATCTGATAACACTTTTTACCCTCTGGGGTCAATTTGACCCCAGTAATTTAAACCTCCACAATATGTTTATTTTTTTTACAAAGGTTTGTCTCAGTTAATGTATGTCTTTGTTGATTACTTAAGTAACGTTTTAAGTTGACATCCACCCACCACCCCTCTCCCCACCCCACCTAACCCCACCTAACCCCTTATACATCCAGAATACCCATTGCACGACTATGGACAAATTTACAAATCAACATAAAATCTTACTGATTTGACCTAAAATTGGAAAAGTATAAATACATCTGGGGCTTTATTTGTTTTATAATGTTTCTAAGTATAGATTTATGCAATCTATGACATTTGGAAAGAAAAACTATTTATTTTATCAAGGATAGTAACACGAGTTATGTTTGGGGTCAATCTCACAAAAATTATGTTTTCTCCTCCCCCATGGCATGGGAAACATCAAATTTCTCACAAAAATGATGTTTTCCCCTCCCCAATACACAGGAAAGAATTATTAGTTATCTTGAGAATTATGTCACATGTCATGTGAACTACTAGTAGTTCTCGCAATATTACAGATATGGTTATGTTTGGTTAGAGCCCTAAAACAGAGGGACGTTTTTTGAAAATGATATTGAATATGTAAAATTACAATGAACATTATAAATTCAAATTATAACATGTTATAATGACCTCAATATAACAACCAAAACAAATGTGTGTGAAATTTTAATATTTCTTCTGTTTTATTATACAACTAAAAGAGCCTGGGGTCAAATTGACCCCAAGGAACACCGATGCTACAAAATTTGTACAGGACTTTGAAAAAAATATTAGCAGGTTAATTTTATGTTTACAGAGTTGTCCCCATTAAATTAGGAAAAGTCATTCAATTTGAAGCAAAAAAATAAAAAATAAATTATGTTTTTACAGACGTTAAACATTGAATGGGGTCAAATTGACCCCAAGGATAAGAGGAGGGTTAATGTGATTGGACATGTGGGAACTTGAGAAGAACTGATTCACACAGCCACTAAAAATCCCCAAAACAGGAGCTGATTAAAAGTCACTAGCCCCTCTTCCACCAAAGCATTTTGAGAGCCGGTTCGGAGCCGGTGCCTGCGCGCGAACCAGTTCTTTGTGTTTCGACAGCCAAAGAACCGGTTCGCGGCTGGGAAAACTGGTTCCAAAGCGGCACCAACACTTTTCTGGACTAGAACCGCTCTTTTACCACGTCATGCTTACGTCGGGGGCTAGGCCGGGTTTAGATGTGCTCTGAACATCTTTTCTGACCATAATAAAGGATCACAAAGCCAAGAGAAACATTTGCAGAAACACGATGGAGTCCGCCTTTGTACTTGTTATGCTTGAAGTTGGCGCAAGCGTTTCTATTTTTGAAATGTTTTTTTTATTGAAGACATTATAAGCAAAGAAAACAGTCACAATATAGAACAAATAAATGGAAAGAAAAAAAGACACAAGACAGGGGTACATAACTTATCAGAAAAGATTACATATTAAACGAAAAGATTAAAAGACTTACATATTTCAATTGTTTTTTAAACCCTTCTTGGTACACGAGTTAGAGATAATCCCAAAGTAATGTTGTATTTGCAAGCGTTTCTAGCTAAGACATATGGCGACGTACACAGTGACGTAATGACGTCGTTCCCTGGTCAGTGGGAAAACAAACAGGTTCTGAAGTGGTTTGCAAGTAGAACCAACTCCAAACCAACTTTGAACCAGCACCAGTTCCGAACCAGTTCTTTTTTTGGTGGAAAAGGGGTAACTGAGAAGAAATGATGAAGAAAGGTGAAATTAGTGAGGAGAAAAGCTCCTGCACCATTTCCCCAGTCCCCATGGATGATAATTGCTTTGATATTTCGTTCCAATGACATGTTTGTGTGTCAGTGTATCCAAAAACTTTTTTGGTACCGCTTTATCTTATAAATGGTAAAGGGATATGTGTGTGTGTGTGTGTGTGTGTGTCTCCCAGGGCGTGGTGGATAGCAGTACAGATGTAGATCTGCTGTGGGAGGAGATTAAAGCAGCTCGGGATGTTCTTACCCAGATTCAGGACATGCGTCAAGGTCGAGTTGGAGACACCGCTGTTGAGTCAGAGGTGAACAGTGTCACTGTTATGAAACTCCCTGAAACGCCTCCATTGTAGACTTGAGTTTCTTCTGGGAACGAACAAATCACAATATTCCTCATTTAAAAAATGAATATGCTAAATAAATGGGCGGACCTGGCTGAGTTAGTTAGTAGTGTGTCGATTGTGTGTATTGTAAGAGGCGGGACAATTCCCAAACACGCTTGAAACGCTTGACCAATCACAACACACTGATCCAGCCGACCAATCAGAGCACATTGTGCTTTCCAGAGGGAGGGGCTTCATAGAGACTTTTCACTGAGGCCCGCACAGTGGACACCAACACTACCTATCATGGCATATATCATGGCATTGATATGATATCATGTTAGCACCATGGCACTTTTTGTTATTGAAATGTTTGTGTTTTCTACCAGTCTCTCGTATGATGCCTGAGGAAACATTTTCAGATTGAACCTTTGCCTCCCCAGATCTCCAGGGGTTTGGACAGTCTCACTGTGTCTGAGTCCAGTCCTGTCAGTTGTGCTCTCGCTGGTCCGCTGCGCATCAAACCCGCGGGTCGAGTGCCCAGCAGCTCCAGAGAATGGCTGAAGACCCACGGCCTCAAGGGTATCTCACACACCCCGCCTTTACAAACTCTTCAGTTTAATCTACTACGCATTTTACTTCTGAAACGTTACAGACATTCTGACGCATGACATATGACAAATATGACATATTTCCAAGTGAAAGAACTTTCACCAATTGCAATTTTAATGTTGCCCGTAAATATAATTTTTTGTTTTTCTAGTTAAGCCTAGTTCACACTACGTGATTTTAAGCCCGATTTAAGCCCGATTTGCAAATCGTTAAGTCGCCGACAAGCCAGGGTGTTATCGCGTGCAAATCGCGGGCGATTAGCGGACGATTAACGCTCGCCAATCCGTTAGTGTGAAAGAGCCAACAACGCACCAAAGACAGCTCACAGACACCTCGCAGACAGGTCACCGAGCTCAGAAAAATATCTAGCATGCTAGATATCTCGAGCAGTCGCGCGACTCAATCTCAGTGATGTCATGAGTACAGCCAATCATAGCAACGCATGGGTTGAGGACACCAGGTTTTTCTTTTCTTTTTTTGCATTTTTTTTTTTCTCAGAGCAGATCGTCGAGCAAACAGTGTGCAGCACTAGTTTCTGTCTGACGTCCATATTCGCGTGTTGTGTTCTTCTCTGCAGTTTCGCGTCATTTCTGGTTCGTTTCATTGCGTGGTTTCTCGTGACAAAACATGGTTTCTAGACCAGATAGAATCGTGTTGTTGTCAACTCGTTATTTGTTTGATTATTTTCAGGATTTAGACCGTACTATAGTACTGAAACAGCTCTCATTGAGTCACAAATGATATGCTCTTATCATCCGATCGCGGTTGTATCTCTATGTAGTGCGTTGTCAACTCGTGTAGTGAGTTACCTCCTGTTGTGGATCAATCACGTTGTGTTGTGTGATGTGAACAGCTAAACAACTTGAACACTCCTGATTTCACTGAGAGCAAGTCATTTAGTGTGAACTGCACAGTTCAGCCCGACGTTTTAAAATCATGTAGTGTGAACTAGGCATAATGTGGCATGAAACAGAAGTCAAGCTAGTCTGTTCTTCCCTATTGTGACGTATTTAAAAGAGAGAAACGGCTTCTCAAACTAAAAATCCGTAAAATTTATGGTAATAAAACGGTAGCTGTGGTTGCCAGAAATTTACCGGAAAAAATACTGTAGCAACATTTTAGGTTTACAGACTGATATTTAAATTAATTTAAAATTTTCATTGTCTGATTTAAATGTTAATTTACCAATCTATCAAAGTATTAACATCTCTATTGAACAATTAAAATACACTGACAACCACCAACCACAGTGGTGATGAGAGTCACATGATGAGTCAAAGCTCATCAGAAGCAGCTTTTCCACAAAAAAATCAATACCAATATAGAGAAGGTCCTCACTGCAGAACACGAAATCCAGGGGGAGGAGTTGAATCCAGATCTAACTCCTCCCACCTAACATATACCTAAACCTTCCTATATCTGCCCCCTGATCCCAAACCCCACCCCTAATCCTACCCATCTCCGCCCCTGATTCCAAACTCCACCCCTAATCCTACCCATCTCCGCCCCTGATTCCAAACTCCACGCCTAATCCTACCCATCTCCGCCCCTGATTCCAAACTCCACCCCTAATCTTACCCATCTCCGCCCCCTGATTCCAAACTCCACCCCTAATCCTACCCATCTCCGCCCCCTGATTCCAAACTCCACCCCTAATCCTACCCATCTCCGCCCCTGATTCCAAACTCCACCCCTAATCCTACCTATCTCTGCCCCCTGATTCCAAACTCCACCCCTAATCATACCCATCTCCGCCCCTGATTCCAAACTCCACCCCTAATCCTTCCTATATCTGCCCCCTGATCCCAAACCCCACCCCTAATCCTACCCATCTCCGCCCCTGATTCCAAACTCCACGCCTAATCCTACCCATCTCCGCCCCTGATTCCAAACTCCACCCCTAATCTTACCCATCTCCGCCCCCTGATTCCAAACTCCACCCCTAATCCTACCCATCTCCGCCCCCTGATTCCAAACTCCACCCCTAATCCTACCCATCTCCGCCCCTGATTCCAAACTCCACCCCTAATCCTACCTATCTCTGCCCCCTGATTCCAAACTCCACCCCTAATCATACCCATCTCCGCCCCTGATTCCAAACTCCACCCCTAATCCTACCTATCTCTGCCCCCTGATTCCAAACCCCACGCCTAATCCTACCCATTTCCGCCCCTGATTCCAAACTCCACCCTAATCCCTCCCCCGCCTGATTCCTAACTCCACCCCTAATCCTACCCATCTCTGCCCCTGATTCCAAAACCCACCCGTAATCCTACCTATCTCTGCCCCCTGATTCCAAACCCCACCCCTAATCCTATCCATCTCCGCACCTGATTCCAAACCCCACCCCTAATCCCTCCGCCCCTGATCCCTAACCCCACCCCTAATCCTACCATCTCCACACCCTGATTTCAAACCCCACCCCTAAACCTACTCATCTCCGCCCCCTGATTCCAAACCCCACCCCTAATCCTACCCATCTCCGCCCCCTGATTTTACTGTAAAATTACATTAAATGTACGGTTAGATCTATCACAGTTATTTACAGTTTAGTACTGAAACTTTATGTTAACCAATTACCGTTAAAATCATGATAATTTTTCCCAGTTGGTGGGGCTTAATTTTGTCCATGGAGATTTGATTGGATGGTTGTGGTCTGCTATTGGTGGATTGCTATTGGACAGATTGCCCTGCCCTCACACCAAATAAATACATCATCAAAGAAGAGATGAGATGATGTCATTTCGATTCAATAGTCATTTTCTGAAATGCATAACTTGGACACAGTTACCTCTGGTAACAGATCCCTCTAAATTATAATGTGGGCTTATAATTTTAATGTGCAATATTCCATTTAAAAACTAAAAATAATTTGTAGTTTCTTGATGATTTTATGATGGTCTAAATAGTGGAGCAGTGTAACCACAGAAAAGCACAGTCTGACAGTCTTCCAGTGGTATTAGTGCAGCATGTGTGTGTTCAGTCGCGAGTGTGTTTCTTGAGTCCTGATTGTCTTGGCTCACAGTTGTGTGTTCCTGCAGCTCAGAAGCTGGATCTCTATCAGCTGCTGGCTCGCGACGCCTATTCTCCGCAAGAGACGTTTGTGCCAATCTTGGGAAAGACTGTTTCCTCTACCGTTCACGAGGTGATGAACATGTCCTGCTGCATTTAAGAGTCCAGTTTGAGTGCCATCTGTTCACCTGTGCCGCAGGACTAACTCGAACTGTGTGTGTTTGCAGCGGGTCATGGTTCAGTGTGAGTGGCATGATGGATCAGTGAAGAATCTGCATGTTGATCTTCCATCACTGCAAAAATATCAGGTACGTTTTATTTTACCCACAAACTCCATATGATGAACTTGGACCAACTTGAAACCATGTAAAACCAGTTGCAACCTAACTAGAGCCATAAGCAATGTTAGCTGCAAAAAAAAAACAGTTTTTTGTCCAACTATGCAGAATCTTTCAGTATTTTTCTCTTCATTTGGTGTTTCGTGTGCAGAAGCGTCTGATGGAGGCTGTGGGTCTGTTTGAGAGGAGAGTAGAGTGGCTGAACGGGACGGCCAGCCGGAAGATTTGGGGAACCGTGTGTGAGCAGAGGTGAGAACAGCCTTGAGACGGGGGTGTCCAAATCGTTTCAGTAGCACCCTACCCAGGGCACATCACAGATCATAGGCAGCATATGCTCTGAAGGGCACTGCGGAGGGCATAGAGAACCATATTCATTGACACTTCAAGTTAAGAGTACTTATTACAATATACTTTAAAAGAATATAAGTGTGAACTGAATGTAATATTTCCAACACGTACAAATGTTATTTACAGTTAAATGAATATGTATTATAGTTTAAATATATATTAAATGCACTTAAGAGGGATTTTTTACCCACTTAAAAGGACTTAAGTACATCTGTAATTTCATACACTGCAAAAAATATATATTCTTACTTAGTATTTTTGTCTTGTTTCCAGTCCAAATATCTAAAAATGATCAAATCAAGAAGCATTTACTAGATAAGTAAAATTACATAATAAATTATATCTTGTTTAAGTGAGTTTTTGCTTAAAACTAGCACAATTATCTGCCAATTTGGTAAGAAAAATAATCTTGATTCAAATGGCAGATAATTTTACTAGTTTTAAGCAAAAACTTTTTTTTATAGATAAAATAAGATATAATTTCTTTTATTAATCTAGTAAATGCTTCTTAATTTAAGATTTTTTGATATTTGGACTGGAAATACAACAAAAATACGTTTTTAAGTAAGTAAGAAAAGCATTTTTCTAAATATCTTTATATTTCTTACTTTAAAATGTCTTACATATTTTAATCTTTAAAATATGTTTTAACATTTGTGAAAAGCATTTATGCTAAAGAAAATTATACTTTAATGTAATTTCTACTGAAACTTACTTAAATAAATATATATATGTATGTATCTGTGTATATTAAATAACACTACAGTTAAAATTATAATCAAGTACTTTATGTGCTTTATTTAGTATGTTAGTCAACAAGTACACTTTAAAGCATGAGAAAAGATTATTGAAACAATCAAAATAATTTTAATGTTTTAAACTTTTAATCTTAAAGTGCACTTTTATGTGTATTTAAAGTGGTCTTTTGTTTAATTTATATATTATCTGCAAGTACAGATTATTTTTTAAATACACTACAAGTGCTCATTTTAAGTGCACTTCTTTTTCACGCTGGATATCATGGAGGTTTACGCATGTCGTCCTACAGAAACTACAGTTTTATCAGCAGACATGCGGTGTGCCACGTTTAGGGTTCCCGACGCTTGTAGTTTTTCACTGGATTTACTTGAGGACTTCAAAACTTTGTACAACTGTACAAAAGTAAATAAAAATAACCTTAAAATCGATGATAGAAATGTAATAATCCCATGAACGGCACAGACTCAACAATATACAAAACAACAACCGCCAACGTGCACTTTACAGTCTTGATGGTTTGAGTGCTTTTTAATTGCTCTCAGCAGCCAATGATGGAAGAACAGCCTCGTTGCGGTCGGCACAAACAATGTTTATCCCTGTAAGATGACCTTGAGTATTAGTGCGTATTGATCCTAGTTTGCCTTTAAGCTGTGTGTAACTCCATTACAGGAGGAAGTGGAGTGTGTTTGTGTGTCTCAGTCTCTCTGTGTTTCCCTGTACAGGGTCCAGGTTGTTCTAGACATGTCTGGGATGAACACACACTACCAGCTGCACATCCAGTTCGCTCTCCGGATACTCCTAGAGGAGCAGCTGGCTGATACACACAGCTTCAATGTCACTGTGTAGGTCACACACACTGTCGGCGGGTTTCACTTATTTATAGTGTGACAGATTAAGATCTGCTTTGTCATTTGGTCCCAAAGTCTCCCTAGAATTGGTTTTATAAAACTATTTTTCTCTCTATATAACCAATACAGTCAAAAGTTTGAACATGGCCAACTGAAAACCTTTTAATATAAAGATGCTTAATTGCTTAAAGTTGTACAGTTCTGTATACAAATATAACATTACTGTTTGTGTCAAAATTCACCTTCATTGAAAGTCTATGCAACCAAAGAACATTCAAGCTTCAAAAAGTTTATAAAGACTAAAAGAATCGCAAAATAATCGAGTGGATTCATAAAGACACAATTATGTTTGTACACGTCAAGCAAGTACAGTTGAGCTGACAGATGGACCATTTAACCCTTGTGCATCCTTATGGACATTTTTGTCCTTTTCAGTTTTGTTTTTTTGATCACTTTGCCTGTGTTAAAGCTAACTGCAAAAAACTTGGCACAGGTGTGTATTTTTATTGGAATTTTACTATTTCACCGTCATTTTCTTAAAAAAATATTTTTTGCATTAGGTACACAAAATACTCCCTCTCAGCACCTTTGGACAAAAATGTCCCCATTGAAACCCATTAAAACTGCCATTTTTAATCCCCGGTTCAGTTAACTATAAAATTATGCAATCTTTGTTAAGAGGCTTTTATTCTGATGGCAAGGCTTCAAAATTTTATTTTTTACTATTTTTTATCAAATGGTTGCATTTTTTTTAAGTTTGGCCTATAAAACAAATGTCGCTTTATTCCTGTTTTCTGGTTCGGCATACTATAGAGTCAACTGGATAAATTATGCAACAATATTTGTGTGGGTGTGTTGGTATGGATGTCAGAGTGTGGTTAGTATGTGTGTTATAAAAAAAATATGTGTGTGTGTGCTGTGTGCGCATGTGTGTGTTTGTCAGACTGAGAGAGAAAAACTGCAAATTCAAATCCAATCACTGTGAGCACCAGTGGGGTTTTGCTGGGACCCAATGGGGAAAATATGTTACTACGCCCAAACAAATTGTTACCGAAAGCTCATTTTTTTGAGATATCATCCTCAAATTTGGAACACAACCTATTTAGATTTATGGCTTTGATTTTGTTGTAGTTTTGAGTTAAGTTAAGGTAGTTTTATAAATAATTTTCATAAACTTATAACTTTTTTGGGGATTTACTTATTATTATTTTTTTACTTCAGCAATAATCTGCAAAGGGTCTTCTTTAAAATGATACCAAACTTAAGTCTGTGCTCCAAAGCGTCACATTTTTATGACAGTTTTTTGACATGGACATTTTTGTCCTCTTTTTACCTATGTGTAACTTTTTTTAATTGATGCACAAGGGTTAATAAATCTTTTTTAAAAATAGTTAAATCTGTTGTAAAGAGATCGTGTCTCTTTCGAAGACTTGGTTCAAACCGCTCTAGACAACGGGTGGACATGGCTTTAATTAAAAGGGGTCCTCTTTCACTTTTTCAGCTTTAGTTAGTGTGTAATGTCGCTGTTTGACCATAGAAAAGATTAGCAAAGTTACAAAATGTCCACTCACAAGGCAGATATTTTATTTAACAGAATCCACTTTTCAAGAACTACAACGAACTACAACTCTGAAACGTCCTGTGAAATCCATGCTTGAAATTCGTTCAACACGATGCTCTTGTTCATTAAACATTGTCAGGGTCTGAATCGGGCTTGAAATTGACGCCAATGCTTAGTTCTGCCAATAACAACACACTGGGTCGGCTAACCAATCACAGCACATTTCGTGTTTCGGAAGGAGGGGCTTCATCGAAAATTATAAGAGAATAATGTATAATGTAAAATATGTAAAAAAAAAAATAAAAAAAAAAACAATGTATTTTTTGAACAATCAAGCATGAAAACCCAAATACAAATTCAAGACTTCGTAAAAGCGCATATTAGGAGACCTTTAACTATTTTTAAGTCGTTACACAATTCCCTTTGTGTCGTTTCATAGTTTTAATGGTGCCATTATTCAAAAACGTGGACAATAACGAAACTAAAGAATTAGCAGGTGTGTCCAAACATTTGCCTGGTAGTCTTGAGTTAAGAATTCCTCATTTTTAATTACCAAAACCGATAGTACGCATCAAGATGTTAAAGAAATGCCTGCAGGAGCAATATATATATATAAATAGATAATAATAAAAAGCACAAATATGAACATTTGCATCTAGACCAGGAGTGTCCAATCCTGCACCTGGAGGACCACTGTCCTGTAGAGTTTAGCTTCACATCTGAACCAGCTAATCAAGCATTTATTTCCCATATATCCATATATTATTTCCCATATCTTAATAGACGTACTGGAAACTTCCACATCGTGTGTCGAGGCAAGCTGGAGCTGAACTCTGCAGGACACTGTGGTCTATACTTTAAATTGGCATGATATATTAATAAGATGTGTTTGTAAATCTAGTGCAGAACAGCTCACAGGAGTGCATTTGGTGCATAAATGCAAATGTGCACTTTTCAGCTGAATAAATGTGTCTGTGCGTGACACAATTGTGCCGGAGCAGCAGAACTGAGGTACAGATGCACGCAGGAACGGGCTGGCGCTGGGACTTTTCTCTGTGGGCGCTTGGCCGACTTGTGCTCCAGCTGTCGATCCCCAATTTAGATGCCAAGTACATAAACAAAGGTTTTAATAGGAGAAAAATACATTCTGACATCGTTTGGCCAGCCTAAGGGCCAATCCCAATTCTACCCCTTACCCCTTCACTTTCCCCTTCCCCTCCGTTTTGCGCGTCCACGTGAAGGGGTAGGGTTGTCCCAATTCTCTTTTGGTTGGAGGGGGAGGGCTAGGGGGAAGGGCCAGATAGCCCTTCAAACGAAGATTTTTCGGGAGCACACTTCAAACGAAGGGGTATGAGAAGTGTCACTGCTAACCCAGGCTGGCTGCCCAAGTGACAAAGGAGACCCATAAATTTAAGTATTTGTGGCTTTAATAAGTATTGTAACGACAAATAATGATTTGCTTTATGTTACATTCAATATTGTGTTCATATTTACGGTCAGTTTCTTCACAGAAACGTTTGTAAAAAAAATCGCTAAAATTACTGTAGTTTGCTAACGATAGTCCCGCAACATATTTTCGTCGTCTCCGTTGTTTCCTGCGAACTTCACAAGATAAATGCAAGAAAATAGCTGTAACCCACGCGACTGAGATAACTGCAGCTGTCGACGGCATAAACATCCGCGCATCTCCTGTGACGTAGGCGCTAGCGACGACTTATAATGACGTTTAACGGAGGCGTAGTGGTGTCCCATTTCTTAGGGGAATATTTTCACCCCTATGCATTGCCACTCTGTTTCAAGGGTCAAGGGGAAGGCGAAGGGGTAGGGCTAGGGGAAAGTGAAGGGGTAAGGGGTAGAATTGGGATTGGCCCTTAAGCTGCGGTGGTAAATCCTGACAACATAGTCAACAGTTCTGAAAATATGTACTAATATATATATATTCATTAGACTGGTAAAAGTGTGTGGTAAAACTCTTACACACTGTACGTTTCAAATGCTCTTTATAATGGAAAAAGATGATTAAAAATCTTCACGCTAAGAACAGTTGATTATTTTAAGGTCTGACAGATTCCCAAGCCAGGGAACGCTCTCATGACTTGAAACTTCATAACTGACTAATGTTCTTATACAGTGTTGTAGTCGAGACCACCTCACTCCAGTTGAACCAGAGAGAGTCGAGTCCGAGTCAAGACCGAGTCCATAGAGAGTCGAGTCCGAGACCAGAGACGGTGGAGTCCAAGTTGAGACCGAGACCAGTGAGGGTTGATTACCTAATTTACTTTTATTTACTTAGAGAAATCCCTTTTTTTATATTTTTTTTACTGAATTTACTTAGAGTTTAAAAAATATGATCAGTTTAGGGTAAAAAGGCCACATAGTAGGTGGTGTTAAAAGCAATTTTATTACAATTTGTCATGCGCAGTTGCGCACTAGAAAATCACCAATCACTGGGCGTGTCAATCAATTTAAAGAAATATTCTATTAACATACATTAATAATCATGAAAAATATTTTGAATTGAACATGAGTGGACTCGGGAATAAGTCCGAGTCCTAAAAAAAAAATGTTCGAGTACGAGTCAATTCCGAGTCCAAATGCACACGAGTCCATGACAAGACCAAGACCATTAAAATATGGTCTCGAGACCGAGTCCGAGACGAGTCCGAGTCTCGAGTACTACAACACTGTTCTTATAAGGTTCTCTCAAAGAATGTTCAGAGAACGTTCAAAAGTAACATTCTCATAATGTTTGCAAAGTTCTAAAATGGAATGTTTTTCTTAACATTCATTTAACCAAGAAAATGTTTTTAAAATAAAAAAAAATCTATTTTTAAATGTCAAGATACATTAACAAATAGCGTTTTCAAACGTTTTTAGACCATATTTTTGTTAGCTGGGTCTTTGAGGAAACTGAAATGCTTCTTGTGTGACACTGGAACCTTTTAGTATCCTACCTTAAAAAGTGTAATTTATAAGGGTGGACTATATTGAAATGTTCTCTGGTGTGTGCACGTTTACCTCACATTCATAAATCACTTGTCATGACTCAGTTGCTGCACAGAATCACACTTCCACAGAGGAAATCATGGGGCATAAAGCCTCCTTAGCATTTATCTCCGGCGGTTAGTTGTCTGCTCCTGTTTTAGCGCAGTCATGAGCGCTCTACTTTAGTCTGGCATGAACAGAAGTCTAGTTACACACTCCTGCTCCTAATACTGAGCATCATGTCACATGACTCAGGCCTTACCTTCAGGAACAGCGTCACTCGCTTATTTAATGAACCCACACTCCGTATCTTCATGGTGGAGCCACTTTTACATTCATGGCTTGTGTTGTGGATCCGTCATGTTTTTTCAAGTTTTAACGCTCGCTGTTCTCTCACATTATGGGAGTAAATCGGTGCCAGACAGAAGCTGATGTGACTGTCACTGTAAACTTCATTGTTAAAGTTGAAATTTAAGTATTTCCATAACTTGATTGTTTATATGGCAAATAAATGCCCAACAGGATTTGAAGTTAAAGCCGTTGACAGTTGCAGTTACGTGAGATTTCTTTATCCAATAGAGCGCTGCAGAGATGACGATTTTTTTAGGCCAACACGTAATTTACATAGACAATAAAAGAAATGGACACAGCGACCCCATTGATTTCAACGGAGAAGACTGAAGCCGATTATTGCACTTCTTGTCTGATGTCTGAGCGACTGCGCAGGCTCAAACTGAGCGTGACGACAGTCTGACAGTTGTAAATCTTCTAGTAGCTGTGCCAAGACAAATCTGAATCAATTCCTCAAAAACGTTGAAATATTTTGTCCCGTTGCTTTTATGGACTCTCTATTTATGTGCTTCTACTTCGACTTTGTGCCTTCATGTCCCCCCGATTGCCTCATAGACAGTAAAAGATTGCCTTGAGCTTCTCCTCCTGTCTATACGGTAATGTCCCCAGATAGCAAACTGACATTGAATCAACGTGGAAATATGACATCGAAACAACGTTGATCTGACATTGTTTTGCTCATCAAATTAACGTTGAACCAACGTCAGACGCGTCATTCTTTCAAAACTAACGGAAAATCAACTTGTAATCAACGCGTTGTTTCAACGTTATGAAAGCAAACCAATTTTCGATTTTCATTTAGCTTTGAAGAATGCCGCATCTGACGTTGGTTCAACATTAATTCGATGAGCAAATCAACGTTGTTTCAATGTCATGAGAGACGTCGTTTCCACGTTGATTCAATGTCAGTTTGCTGTCTGGGTCTCTATTGTGCGACAGAAAGTCCCGTGGTTATGACGCAATCTTTAGCCTATTTTTACAAAAACTGCTTCTACGGGGCTGTCACGTAAGATACAAAGTAATGGAGCATTTTATACATTGTCGTGTTTCTTTAGAAATAAATAATGGACAAATGAAGTCTTTGGACGCCTCAGATATAAAGTTATTCGCTGTCAAAGTGACGCCAAAATGAATGGGAGTCAATGGGATGCTAATGCTAACAGCAGGTGAAGTTCTGCTACAATGGCGGCTCCCGCGAGGCTTCGACTTCCGGCTGATGGATTACCCCCTTTGGTAATTTAGCGTCACCATCTTTGACCAACCTGAGAAAAATATGTTAAGGGGGAAAAAAAAAACGCTTTTCACACAGAAAGTGTTATTGCTGTTAAAAACACGAGAACGAGAAAAAAAGCGCAAGGTCTAGAGACGCTTAAAAAAATATTTTAAAAGTTGAACTTCTTTTAACTTGAGCGTCTTTTAAAAGACACGAGACGCGAGCGCAACGGTTAAAGGCCGATTCCATCTAGACTAGCGCGTTTACATTGAAGAACAATGCAGAGGACTGGAAAAACACGTTGTGTGTGTGTGAACCGCCCCCTATAACAATGTTCTGGTATAGCGTTCCCATTATTCTCTGAACATTCAAAACATCCGGTTTGTTAAATGTAAAAAAAAAAAAAAACATTATACCTTTGAACAAACAGTCCATTAACGTCTCTGGAAGAACTAGCTAACGTTTTGAGGAGCATCTCTGTTAAACTTTGTTTCATTTCCCATGAAAGTTAGAGTTAAAATAGTTTGTAAGAGTGCGATTATAAACACAACGAGTCTGTGAAAGTGATTCATGAGTTTATCTGTGATGACGTTTAATGACAACCTCACATTGGGACAATCTAAAACGTGGTTAATAACTACGCTAGGGATGTGGGATGAAGGTAATGTCCCGTGTGTTGCTGCATTCCCTCTTCTGTGTGTTCCTCAGGTTCGGATCGGATGTGAAGTCGTGGCAGGAGAAGATGGTTCCCTCCACCCATGAAAACCTCCAGGCTGTTTGGCAGTAAGACCAGAGGATGTGCTGTCGTGTCTCTCTCACGTTCATTAGTGTTTGCTATTGATATTACCCATACTGCACTGCAAGACACTTGATCAAACTCAGTAAAATATAATGAAATCATCCATCAGGTCTTCAAAAAACATTACTGCATTTTGCCTCAGTCGTTTCATTCTGTGTTCACTTCTCACTGCGTTTCAGTGCCTGTATTTGAGCCTAGCACCTGTTTTTGTTCCCCCATTCAGTTTAAGTTCATCTCATCTCTAAACCAATAAAATATGTGTGTGTGTTCAGGTGGGTTCAGGCGTTAGAGTGTGTGGGGGGTCGTGATACTCCGGCTGCTCTCCGGCGCGCTCTAGAGGAGGAACGGCAGGAAGAAGAGGACGCGTCTCTGACTCGGGGCGTTTACCTCTTCACCACCGGCACGCCTGATCAACACTCGGTTAGTCGGATCATCCACGCTTCTGTTTCATCTCAAATGTTTTTTCGACTGTTATTCAAACATAGAAAAGGAAATCAGTCCATCAGTGTTTTCAAGTCCTCCTGTAGTCAATCATTATATCCCTTAAACTCAGCTTTGAGAACCAAAAGCGTTTTTTCCATTTAATCAAATTTCTTCATGGATTAAATATCTTGAATCGTACCCAAGGTGTAACTCGACACCCTTGAATCATTTAGTATGCGCAGCTCTATGAATATGCAAATGAGCCCCGCCTCCACTCACTCACAGAAGCTCAGAGATCCACTGGTTGATCAGGGGTGTGTTTCCCGTAACTCGCTGCTTCACTACTATAGTACGATGCTTTGTTGAAGAAATCAATTAGCCAGTCACGACTGTTTCCCGAAACCATATCGTCGCAAAGTGGTCGTTCTCGCGCGCTGGTTAATGACGTCATAACTCTAACTATTAGAGTTATAGAGTTACTATTAAAGAGTAATAACTCTTTTTAATGAATGTGTTTGAGATCGAATTAATGCTAAATGTTTTGCTATACATTACAGACATGGCATCTGACGACTATCTCTAATTTTTCTCAGTTATTTCACTTTATTTCCAGATTTAATCATAGGCACTTTAAATCTCTTGACAAACTCAAAGACGTAAATGACTTTAGTATGTTTTCTAAATTAATGACACAGGTTGCACTGAATGTCAGCTTGCTTATTTATAAGGGTTTGTTAAGTTCATATGACGTGCAATTTAGAAACTCTGCTTCTAACCACAGCTCGACACGACTCTGCGATGCTGTTTACGAATGTTCGTTTGAACGATGGTTTCCGGATACACGACTCGTTAAACTGCTGATAATGCCAGAACTTGCTTCTTAACGATGCTTTTAGGAAACACACCCCTGATTGGGTACAATGTAGTTTGTGACGTCAGAAACACCAGCGATTTCAAACCGTGTTTTTGGGTCACTGCAGTTTCAAGGTGTCGAATGAATTTACACATGGTTTTTCTTAATTAAAAACACCACATAGAAATATACACAACAGTATCTGATCCTCAGGACTCTTTCACGGATTATGTGTCTGAGCGCTGCAGCGTTTCAAACCTGAAGCTCCACGTGTGCCTGTTCACCGGAGAAGAGGAAAGCGTTCGCTGTCAAACGCCGCGTCACGCCACACGGGCCGAAACCACACGGGCCCTGAGCCGCCTGGCACACGCGGGCCACGGGCGCTTCCTCTGGACCACCGAGACTGGTGAGGAACAGGGTGTTTATTGAGTTTTTCAAGGATGACGAGTTTAGGTACTAAAAACAAGTTTAATTTAACCCTCATCATTCCCTTGGGTCATTTTGAGCCTGAATTTTTTATTTTAGAGTGTTCATCGGAGGTGTTCAAGACCCCCATGGCTTTTGTCACACTTGAACCACTAATACACACAAAAAAAATTAAACAATTGAATGGTTCGAGAAGTTTTGTGGTTGAAATTTTAAAATGTAGCAAATCGGGTCAAATTGACCCATTTAGGAATGAGTGGGATGTGGGGAAAAAACTAAAATTGCTCACAATTCAAACTAAAAATGCTAAAACTTTACCAAAAAATAGTATTTTATAATGTATACATGTGTAGGACCCAGCAGAAACAGCTCATTTGCTCCATATAGAGATATCAGGCCATCTAGTGGCAAGAGTCATGAAATATCATGTTATATTATTATTTTTCCACAAGAGGTCGACAAAGACACCCAATGTAAGTGTGTATTCTGAGCTGAATTAAAAGGTTTAGGCATGAAATTGAATTTAAGTTGAACGAATGTGAGGAATGTGCTTCTAAATGACTATTTATCTATTATTTATTCATTAAATATAATAATTTAAAGGTAAAAAAAATCTAACACAAATAGAAACAATATTATCAAAATGAAATAAAGTAAGCTTTGTGGACAAATGTGAAAAAAGATAATAATTTTAGGGCTTCGGGTCATTTTGACCCATGAGGGAAGGACTCTGTATAAAACACGAGGGAAGGATGTTGAGATGTACAGACAATCCTTCAGTTTTGTTTTTCATCTTTTGAGGCTGTTATGAGGTCATGTGTCAAACTCGAACAGAACTGCTGTTTACTTTACTTTGCTGCTTTCCTCTCGGTCATATGTGCAGCACATGGTGCCTGAACCCAGTGCGCCCTGCTATGGGGAATCTTGTGTTTGTGTGCGTGTTTGTATTTATGTGTGTGTGTGTGTGTGTGTGCAGTGGAAAATATGAGCCTCTTCCTCGTGTTTCTCTGCAGGCATCGTGGAGAGTGATGACATCAGTGTCCTAATTGGAGAAATGGAGACAGCCGCTAATTATTGTCAGAAGGTGAGTTTCTCACATGACCTGAGCTTGACCCGTGTCGGCGATGCTTAAATCATTCATGGGAAACTGAAGAAAAGTGTGAAGCACACCTGCAAGAAATGATCAGTTGTTTATCGAGGATCGTCCTGGTCTTGTGTTTGCTCACAAACAGCTGGATTTGTGGGAGATGTTTCATCTTCAGAGCTGCGTCCTCTTCCTCAAGTTCGTTAAGTCACACTAGCTGTGTTTTCATTACAGATTTGTGCAAAACTTTTGCGATATTTTCTAAATGTTGATAATAAACTATTGCGAAATGACGGCGTTTCCATTAACCGATGTGAGTAAAATGTAATTTTTCCTCCATTTGCGACAGATTTTGGTAGGTTTATGTATATATGGATGTGCACTCACATAAAGGATTATTAGCGACACCTGTTCAATGTCTCATTAATGCAATTATCTAATCAACCAATCATATGGCAGTTGCTTCAATGCATTTATGGGTGTGGTCCTGGTCAAGACAATCTCCTGAACTCCAAACTGAATGTCAGAATGGGAAAGAAAGGTGATTTAAGCAATTTTGAGCGTGGCATGGTTGATGGTGCCAGATGGGCATTTCACAATCTGATCTCAGTTACTGGGATTTTCTTGCACAACCATTTCTAGGGTTTACAAAGAATGGTGTGAAAAGGGAAAAACTTCCAGTATGTGGCAGTCCTGTGGGCGAAAATGCCTTGTTGATACTAAAGTTTAGAGGAGAATGGGCCGACTGATTTAAGCTGATAGAAGAGCAACTTTGCAGCAAAGCATTTGTGAAGCCACAACACGCACAACCTTGAGGCGGATGGGCCACAACAGCAGAAGACCCCACCGGGTACCACTCATCTACACTACAAATAGGAAAAAGAGGCGACAATTTGCAAGAGCTCACCAAAATTGGACCGTTGAAGACTGGAAAAATGTTGCCTGGTCTGATGAGTCTCGATTTCAGATGGTAGAGTCAGAATTTGGCGTAAACAGAATGAGAACATGGATCCATCATGCCTTGTTCCCACTGTGCAGGCTGGTGGTGGTGGTGTAATGGTGTGGGGGATGTTTTCTTGGCACATTTTAGGCCCCTTAGTGCCAATTGGGCATCGTTTAAATGCCACGGCCTACCTGAGCATTGTTTCTGACCATGTCCATCCCTTTATGGCCACCATGTCCCCATCCTCTGATGGCTACTTCCAGCAGGATAATGCACCATGTCACAAAACTCGAATCATTTCAAATTGGTTTCTTGAACATGTCAATGAGTTGACTGTACTAAAATGGCCTCCACAGTCACCAGATCTCAACCCAATAGAGCATCTTTGGGATGTGGTGGAACGGGAGCTTCGTGCCCTGGATGTGCATCCCACAAATCTCCATCAACTGCAAGATGCTATCCTATCAATATGGGCCAACATTTCTAAAGAATGCTTTCAGCACCTTGTTGAATCAATGCCATGTAGGATTAAGGCAGTTCTGAAGGCGAAAGGGGGTCAAACACAGTATTAGTGTGGTGTTCCTAATAATCCTTTAGGAAAGTGTACGTATATCGTATGTTGAGTTTTTGTGAAATTGACATGTTTCCATTGAGCTTATTTACAATTTGCACAAATTGAAAAGTAATGGAAATGCGGCTGTGAGTTGTTGCTGATTATTGTAACGCCTCATATATGTTTTCCTGCAGTGCTGTGAGTTAATGGACTCTCTGATCCAGAAGGGCTCCGGCAGAGATTCAGGAGAAGCGAGTTCCCCATCCCTCAAACCCCAGGCCTGGACCCGCACCGCAAAACTGCCGTGTCCCAGACCCACGACACTCAGCCTGGCTAGACTGGTCAGATCACGGCCCTCATCATGACTCATGATCTGTAATACCGTCAGTTTGACATGCTGTGCTGAAAACAAGAGCACTTCTGATCACATCACGCTTCATAACTAGCATATCGTACGATCTTGCCCTCACCACTTACGCTATGCTTGCATTAATCTGGATAGATTTCAAAACGTCTCCGTCCACACGAGCGTTTCCAAGCGTTTTCATCCACTCTGAAACGTCGAAAAATGCTAACTTCGCCTTACAGCACATTAGTGTGGACAAGGCCTTATAATTCACCAGTGATTCGTTTCCTAGTCTAGTCTTGCGTAGCCAGAGCTTCAGAAGGGCTGGACTCCATCACAGCTTTCATTGGCCAAGGACTAACCAGAGCCCATTTGACTGACATCCAATCACAGTTGGTGTTGCTCTCCATCATGTTTAGGGGCGTGAAAATGTAACGTCGATGTGCCTACAATAACAGACTGTTGTGTTAAACTCTTGGGCGTATTTAAAGAGGCTATGCCGTGAACTTCACATGTGTCACATACTTTTTTATCCAGCGTTTAGTTGATCCTGGTAAGAGCTCATTGTCAGAGTTGTAAACACGGCGGCGTTCTTTCTCCATGAGGAGGTTTGGCTTCACGGCAGGCAGACCGTTTAAAAACGCGACACACTCGTCTCCCGGTTCAACCAATGAGATTGTGACTTTGAAAATCCCAAAGTATTTCCCATTTTGTGTGCCTTATGCATCAGATGGTTTGAGACTACACACAGCCTGTCCTGTTAAACTTATTTCCCACCTAGAACTATGACAGAAAGAGACATGTTTTGTTGTTATGTGCTGTTTAGTGTAGCTTTATATTTATTTATTCATTTATTCAAGGATATCTCATTTTCAAGAGGGTCCTAAAAGAACTACGGGTTTATATGAAGTTGTTGATATCACAGATTATGTGAACCATCTGAAATCATGCAGGTGATGGTCTTTTCAGTAGGACACTTCAGTAGGTTCATTGAAAAATGTCAATTCTGTGATTTATTAACCCTCATGTCGTTTTAAACCCGTAGATCTTCCTTCGGAGGAACACAAAAGAAGATATTTTGATCAATGTTGGTAACCAAACAAATATGAACATCATTAACTTCCATTCCACAAGTGACGCTGAGATATTTCTCAAAATTTCTTCTATTGTGTTCCACAGATGAAAGAAAGTCACAGAGGTTTGAACTGGCATGAGTTTATTATGACAGGATTTGTTTAATGATCTCTTTAAGGGACTCATTAAATGATGTTTCCACTATGAAGGTGTTTTGATCATGATGTATGATGTATGATGTGAACAGGAAAGCAGGCAGATGAGCAGGTCGGCACAGAACGGGTCGGCTTGGAGGCCGAACAGCTCTAAAGCAGAAATCCCAGCAGGTTTGACGTCTTCCCAACATCCTGACTGCAATTATTAGAGATCATATACCAAATGATCTCGATTCACAATCTGAACTGTTTGTTTTAGCTCTCTCTCTCTCTCTCTCTCTCTCTCTCTCTCTCTCTATATATATATATATATATATATATATATAATTTACTTTTTGCTTCATCTTGCTCCATATAAAGCAACTCATTCTGTGCACGTCTGATTCTGAAAGCATGTCAGTGTCTATAATTGTCTCAGTCTAAAACATCCTCTGATTTCCTCTCAGACTAAACGCTGGGCTATTTATGTGAATCATGGTGCATTCATTTTTTTTTTTCAGAGTATTTATTTTTAGTCTTTTACATTTTTCCAGTGCAGTCAGCTGATTTCAGGACTCCAGCTGCTGATCAGAGGAGATCCATTGTGTCTCAGTCGGTCTTCTTCATGGAAGACGGCAACTTCGGTTTGTGGAAATGGATTTTCCATGTTTGTCTTGTCATAGCCAGAAACATGTAAACATGTCATATATCCATTATCCATATCTCATATCCATTTCTGCTTCATGTTGTGTCATAGAGCATTGATTGTCTTATCTAGGTGTTGTCTTCAAGAAATATCCCAAACCCAAGAGTGTGCGTAAGTCTATCAACACCATTAAACTGCCGAAACATGAAGACATCTGTTCAACTAAACAGGTACTGAACTAGATGAACCATCCTGTTATTTTTCAATATAAAAATGCCAATTTTTTATTCTTAGCTAACAAAATAATTTCTAAAAACGTTTCGCTAACATTCCCATTAGATTATGATAACAATATTGTTCTCTGAATATTCAAAACAATTTTTTTCCTTGTTTTTAAAGTTCTTTTTTTTATTGATTATATGAAAGTTAAAGGAAACATTCCATGAACATTCACAATAATTAAATCATGCAAATATTATGGGAACGTTATTTTTTAATGTTCTCTGAACATTCTGAAATGCATAACATTTAAAAAAACTAAAACATCCAGAAAAAAAATGTCCCATGACCGTTGTGTAAATAATGTTCGTGCCCTAAAGTTTTGAGCACATTATTAAAGACCGGAAAACTTTGAAGGAAAGTTATATTAATGTCACTGGAAGAAAGTTTGTTCATAACTTTAAGAGAACCTTTCGGGAACTTTAGCAAAAGTTCTGAGACCGTTCCCTGTTAGCTGGGGTCCTGTTCTGACCTAGTAGCTAACTTTTCATATAGAAGATGGTCAAATGTTTCATCTGTCTCTCTTTCTTTCTATATCGCCTTAATAACTGCCGAGCAACACCTTAGAAATCACTCTAAACTGTTTAGCAAACCAATTAGAAACCTACTAGAGATCAGAAACCTCATAGCAAACACTCTGAACGTCTTGCAGATGTGACAAGAAAGTGTTTTAATGTCCGTACAAAATTACACACCGGATATATTATGCCCTTTTACAAAGTCTTGATTTTGTTTTTAGGTTGTACTAGAATAGTTTTTATTTTTATTTATTTATTTATTTTAGGTTTAAAAACATAATTTTTCTCATTTTCTCCATTATTGCAGCGCCTCTCTTCCCAGTCTGTCAGTAACGGTCTGTTTAGTGCCTGTCTCTATAAAGCTCCTCCTTCTGAAAAGCACAATGTGCTCTGATTGGTTGTGACTGGTTGGATCAGTGTGTTGTGATTGGTCAAGTGCCTCCAGCGTGTTTGGGAAATGTCACACTGCTTACCATAAACGCTAGTTTCAACACACTATAACTCAATCAGCTCATTACACACTAAAAACTGTTAGATTAATCGTTATTAAAGCAGTATTTTTGTGTTTCTGTGTGTGTGTGTGTGTGTGCTCTTTAAGTGGCTGAAAAGGTTTGGTATAAAGCATCTGAAGTTGGATCTTCACAAACTGGTATCTGGGCCTGAATGCTGCCATCACAACAAACTGGTGCGGTCCGTCCAGAAGCGAGTGTCTGCTAAATACTGCGGCATATTCCCGAGTGTCGTCCTCAATGTGAGGCCAGTGCTGTGTAACACCAGTCATACTGAGCACATGTGTGTGTTCTGCATGTTTAGTGTAATGTTTGTCTTGATGTTGATCACAGGGGGCTGTGAAACACCTGCATCTGACTCCTGGAGAGTTAAAGCACTACCTCAGTCAGACGGACAAACTGATGCAGCGATACAGCAGAAGACTGGAGTGGTTACTGACAGGTACAGTACAGCTGGTCAGCACACACACAACTAGCACTCTTATTTATGTCAAATATGATCGTGTGTTTGCTTTTATATGAAATATTTGCGAGATCCCTTGCGTTATTTAACTTTCCCTCGCAGGTCAAAAAGACCTGAAAAAAAATCTCCAGAAAGCTTTTTTTTAATTTAATTTTGATTATATTTTTTTCAATTTTTAATGCAATTTTTTACCTTTAAATTACTAGATTTGATCAGTAAATAATAAATAAATAGTCATTTAAGCACATTCCTCACATTCTTTCAACTTCAATTCAAAATAACTCATAATTTCATGCATGAATCAATTCAGCTCAGAATTACATTGGGTGTCTTTGTCGACCTCTTGTGGAAAAATAATAATATAACATGACATTTCATGACTCTTGCCACTAGATGGCCTTATATCTCTATATGGAGCAAATGAGCTGTTTCTGTCAGTTTCTTTTCATTATTCTTTCATTTATATTGTACAAATTAAAATCAAGGCCATATGCCTAACATAGTTTTGGTTCGCTAAATAGATTAAAAGTGCCATTTGCATAACCCACTGTCCAGTTATGAAATGCTATTCACGGGTGTTTTGAATGATAGCTAATTTATAATGATTACTTAGATCAGCCTTTCTCAAAGTGGGTGCCGCGGCACACTGGGGTGCCCCCTAGCTGTGTCAGGGGTGCCGCCAAAAAATTACGTAGGCTAAAAAAAATTTGAAAAAAAAAAAAACCCCAGAAAAAAAAAAAACAGCTGACATTTCATATATAAATATATTTGAATTTACATTCTTCTTTTTAAACATATGAACATATTAATAAAATTGTAAATGAATTTTAGATAAACATATAAAATTAATCATAAAAAAATCCGTCTCACAAGACCGAAGCAAGACACACACAACTTGACGCAAGTGACGCAATCCATAGCAACGCGTTATAGCAACACCTCAGACTGACAGAAACGTAAAAATAAACGTGAATTTAGGCCACTTTAGTTACAGCATTATGGATCGTTTTTTGAAAAGAAAATCCCCACAAGAGCCGGGGATTTTTATTTTATTTTATCTGCATCCTGCACATCATTTGAGTTCTCCTGGTCTGGATTTGTTATTGGGTTCTTGTATTGGGCGGTCCACCTCTTACGGTTTTATGGCATTTGTGTCTCTGATTAACTTTGCAAACCTGTGTTTTTAAAGGTGCTATAAAGTTTTTATTATTATTGTTATTTACAGTTCATATTATGCTCTGTTCATTACTGTTCTGTCTAACTAAACAAGACATTTGCATTTAAATTTGGGTTATGCAGTGTTTTTAAATTATATTTTACACTGGGGTGCCTTGAGATTTTATGCACTTTTGAAAGGTGCCCTGACTGAAAAAAGTTTGAGAAAGGCTGACTTAGATAACTATAAATAACTGAGGATGGTGTGTTTCTCTCTTTGAAGATCAGTACTAAACACAAAACTTAGAGTTCGGCTCTGTTCCAGAACGTAGTGCTCTTTTGCACTGGCAGTATTTTTAGGGCTCAAAGGCTGTTCCTGATGTGTGTATCTCTCATGTGTGAGCAGGCAGCAGGCGAATGTTCGGATCCGTGCTGGAGAAGGACGTGTGTGTTCTGCTGGATGTGTCCGGATCAATGGCCTCGTTCCTGCCTGAACTCCAGAAGGGACTGACCACACTGATCTGGGATCAGCTGCATGCCAACAGCGTCAGGTGAGGGAACTCCTTTTGCTCTATAGAGAATTTATTGAAGACACCTGATAATAACAAGCAGAATCACTGAAGGATAAAACTCAAACTTTCTTTCAGGCACATAGACATATAGATTCAGTGTATGGATCTCCACAATGGTGACAAAAAAATATTCAATTAGGAAAAGGAGATTCGTAAGACAATTTAGATCATAATTTATTCATACCGCAATGTATGATGGGAGCTATGAATAAGTTTTGATTGGTGGCACCCAGA
The DNA here is from genome assembly GCF_988280905.1 of Pimephales promelas. Classification (NCBI taxonomy): domain Eukaryota; kingdom Metazoa; phylum Chordata; class Actinopteri; order Cypriniformes; family Leuciscidae; genus Pimephales; species Pimephales promelas. The sequence goes on along the minus strand of NC_142771.1, from coordinate 40,032,670 downwards.
ATCCACTGCAACATGCTTTATTATTGTCACCATTGTTGAGAATCACAGGTTAATTATTGATATCTGTGTATCAATATACACTGATCTGTCCAAAAACAATTCCATTTTCAATGACTTTTGATCAGAACAACTCTAAAGAAATCTTTTGGATTACATTGAAAAACTGTTTTATGCTGTTAAATCACTTTGATTCTGTAATGACCAATATACATTCTTATCAGAGATTAGTACTACTTAAATTCAGTGATTCAGATCATATGATTGTGAAATAACGATTACGTTAGAACATAACCAACAACATCAGATCACTTTTTCTCTTTGTTCATCTGGCTGTCATAACTCATGTACAGCAGCCAAACAAACTCTAAAGATAAACATGTAAAGGTCAACTGCCCAACTAAACCAAACACTGATCTCTATAATGGTGACTAAAATTTAAGTTTTCTTCTTCAGTGATTCTGCTTGTTTTCATCAGGTGTCTTCAATAATGCTCAATCATCATTCAATCAATAACTTAATTAGCACATTAACTTTAACACTCTTGAGTCTTTGCTGTGTAGTAACATTCAGGAAACTGGACATTTTTATGTTCTTGGAATGTTAGAAATCAATATTACTATCATGTTGAATTTTTAATCGAAAATAACGTTTAATGAACGTTTGAGGAACATTATGCCTTATAAAACACGTTCCTCACGTTCCCAGAAACAACACTGAATATTTAGAGAACGTTCTTATAACAAAATTCTGTTAGCTGGGCAGTCACCATTAATTATTTGGTGTAAATCGCGACTGCTCTCATGTTTTGTCAAAGGACAGCAAATGCGAGTGAATTTTCTGAAATCTTTGCAGGACTGTGATATGAAGAGTGTGCAAAGAAACATATATTTAGCAACAGTGTGACAGTGAATAGCACATAACAGGCACAATAGCAGTATAAACATGAATATCTATTGGTACAACATGCGTCACATGACTAAACTTACATCATCGTTTTTAAAACCTCCGTTTCACAGTCCACACTACAACAGGAGAACAGTGTTTTCAAACTAAAACGCATTAGTGTGGACAAGGCCTGTGATGACACATTTCCTCAGTTCACCACACTAGAAATGTGAAAAGGGTCCATCATGGGTGAAAGTTTCCTATCATGGTCAGCAGTGGCGGCGCCAGGGGGGGTCTTGGGGGGTCTTAAGACCCTCCCAAAAAACGCTGTGACCCCCCATTCGACCCCCCACCCACTTCCTGATTAAAAAATATATTTATGCAGGATAAAGATTTAAAAATGTTTCTCTTCAAACTAGGCAGAACAATAATCATAAATAATTTATTCGACATATAAAAAATATAAACACAAGAATCAATGCCACGCCCCATGAACGTCGCTGCTACACCTTGCGTCATTGTGTTCAAGGCGCTACCGCGAGCCCGTGCGAGCTGCAACGAAGCTAAAAATGGATCGCTTTATATCATACCTAAAAAAATGAGAGCTGACGGAAATTATAGCAATAGGAGTGAAAATATACCTGTTGCCGTGGAGGGCGAGGCCTGCTTGATGGAGACGGGAGGAGAGAAGAAGACACATGAGGGGAGTGGAGACTTAAAAGGGTTAGTTCGGTATTTAGATCGTTTATTTAGGTATTTAGATCTTGTTTTTTAGATCGTTGCTGATGAAATAGAATACAAAATCATAATAAAATCGCTGTAAAAGATGCTTTCCATGGTTTTATCGTAGTTTTGTCCCAAGTCAAGTCAATGTAGTTGTACAAAAACTATGATAAAACCTTTTGGAAAGCATGTTTTGCAGCGATTTTTGCGTGAGAATTTCAGTGAACACCCCAGACCACTCGGTGAGTTTCACGCCTTTGTAAACGAAAGTTTTATGCGTTTTATGAATGATTGTTCAAGTGCTAACACAAGTTCTCGGGACAGCAGTAGCTAATTTGACCAAATTTCAATCTTAACCGTTCTATTTCATCAGAAACTATCTTAAAACAGGGCTTTAAGTGTAAAATACCGAATAACTAACCCTTTAAGAGCAGCAGAGAAGAGGACATGAGGAGACTGGACAAAAGAGCTGTCAATATTGGTTAGTGAAGTAATTGAGGTGAATCTCTTCATATTGTATTGCTGTTTTTATCATAAATACGATCCTATTCATGTGTTGCAGTAAATAACACATGTGGAGACTGAAGAGAGCAGAGAAAATGCCAGGAGGAGACTGGACTATAGATGAGCAGAGAAGATGCCAGGGTCCAATTGGACAGAAGTAGGGCAATCAAAAGGTGGTGAGAGTATGAGAATAGATACTATTTTGTGTTTTGTTCATTGTTGTGCTTGAAATAAACTGCATATTTTTAATGAACATTTTCTCTGTTGCTTTATTCATCCACGTTCGTATTTATCAACCCCCAGCCACCACTACTGACTCCCTCTGAAATTACAACCAATCATCACATTTTGTAAATATGTTTTCTGTAATGGGTGTGGTGTGGCTATGGCAATTAAAGTTCGAGCATATTGTTTGCAAACTGAAATTAATTAAAAACAAAGTTATAGTTGATATGCTGTGTTGTTTTTGTTGTTAAGTAGCAGTAATATGCAGTTATTAGCCGTGTCAAATGTATTTTTTTGTTGGTTTTCATGAGACCCCCCCTTGAAATGACCAGGACCCCCCATTGCCCCCCCAATCAAAATTGTCTGGAGCCGCCACTGATGGTCAGTGAGTTTGCTGTCCGGTGTGTGTGTGTCAGGTTTACGATGCTGGCGTTCTCTGGAGGGGTGTGTATGTGGCGGCCGGCGCCGGTGGAGTCCAGTGAGGATCAGTGTGTGGAGGCAGTGCAGTGGTTGAGTCGACTCACTTCACACGGGCCGTCACACACACTGCAGGCGCTGCAGGTACGCTCACAATCACTGCCTTTATACACACTGTTATCACATGGCTTTCTGGAAAACATCATCGGGATTGCTCAATGGCTGCAGTGTGTGCTCAACTCGGCTTACTAATTTTTGTCATAAGAACATTTCCATATTTTTCAGTTTTGGTTATGGAAACTCCACGTTTCCATGTTTAACGCTCTTCTCCTGCAGGTCTCCTGTTTACAGCTGGTGTTAAGATGCGTTTTGCTGGATCGGATCACAAGCAGACGAGAGAGACACATTCCCGTTCACGTCTTGTGTTTTAATTCGTCACTTTTGTCCACTTTCAACCACTTCTGCTCTGATTTCTTCAAGAGGAGGGTCTACGGGCGGGAAATGGATGTGTTTTTCAGATCTTTTCATCTAATGGATGAAATAAACTCACGCAATTTACATATGAACGTGACCAGAGATGACTGGACTACTTGAAACTTTTTCATCTTTAAACCAAACTTGACATAGTTTAAACCCGTCTGGCTCGAGCTCTTCTCATAATGTTTAGCATTAGTCCAGTAGATACATTCGACCACGAGTGTTTACACTACGAAAGCAATCCGGTCGAGTGTGTATTCAACTCCCTCTGGAAGTGTTTGAAAGTGGACACGCTCAAAATATTGTAAACAAAAATAAGTAACCTGGTTGCCTTCAAATTTGAAGTTCATTGAAATGGAAAAATTGAGTTAATTCAATGAAGGAGATCGATTTAATCACCAGAAACTCAAAATATTATGTTATCTGAACTACATCAATTATTTAAGTTGATTTGACAAAAGAAAAAATGTTGTGATTACAAATCATGAAGATGTTTTATTTACAGTGTATTTAGTGTCGTCCACTTGTGATGCGATCGACTAAAGCGCTTCTTAACTGCAGCTGTAAAGCGGGCCTCAGTTGTTCTGGTGTGTGTGAGTGTAAGTGTGACTGTATTTGCTCAGGCCGGCTGTGGTTTGTCAGATGATGTTGGTCTGTATCTGATCTGTGATGGAGGGAGTGACTCGAGCCACAGTCTAATACTGAGAGAGATCGAGACCCTGAGACGAGAGAAGAGCTTCACCGTCCACACCGTCACACTCAACCCTCACGACAGGTCAACTACAAACACCCGTTCACACCAGCGACAATAACTATACACATATAGATCTGAAAATCATTCTCAATATTAAAGAGTTGCAGAGTTCAGACCTTGACATAGCGATAACGGCACAGAGAAACAAAATACAATTCAATTCAACATAGCACTTTTCACAATTCATGTTGTTTGAAAGCAGCTTTACAGAAAGTGCATTTCAGAAATGTACATAGAAAAAATACAGTTTATTAATTTAGGGCATAACATAAGCCAATACTGTTGAAATCACTTTCAGAACGATTTAATCCAGATGATGAACGATAAAATCACTAACAGCCAATCAGAATCCATCCAGCTGTGGAGTTTGAGCATTTAAAGTGACATAAAAACATGTGCTTTGATAAACAGAAGGATACAGTCCGCTGGTGAGGACACTAATATATCATCTTTATAGTTATCGGTTTCTTTGTATTGATCCTTGGTCAAGATTCAGGACATTTTTTTGTCCGCTTTCATCACAGAAAATGTTACTTTGGCAACAGATTTTGTGTTTTATGAAGAAATGTTTTTATTAGATTGTGTCAGCGAGTCATAAAAACTAAAATTATTACCATTCTCACTGATGCTCTTGAGACTATCACAACATCCTTGCAATGGGCTCTATGCACGGCGGTATTTCCGGTGAAGCATTAGGGATGCTCGATAACTTCCGCCGATCATAGAGTCCAATGCAATACCGAGAATTTATATTGAATTTTATACTCCATGGTTATACTAATGAAACGTTAGTCACAAAAACAGATAAAACAGACACCCCTCGTTGTGTTTATGCTTCTTTTTAAAATTATATTAAATAAACATAACTATATATAAAATTACATCTAAACGTATGTACGTTTCGTTTCAAAGACGGGAGGACAATAAATATTGAAGACTCTGCCATAATCCCGTTTTCTCCGGTTTTCCTCCGCTTTAATCTACACAACCGGAAATGGACGAGCATCCTTACGTCAAATGCGGAACTTATGCGTGCATATAGCCCATTGCAGAGAAAGCTACTGTTATAAAAAAAAAATCGTTTTAATTACACAGTATATTTGCCCTGACATTTAAGTGTTATTGCAATTCAATGGTATAAGGTAAGTACTAATTACCACATGGTACGGTCTAAATTAAAATCATAGCACAAACAAATTATTTTGACTTAACATTAAGTAATCTAGTAAGAAAAGCCAATAAATGTAATTTTTATCATAGTATATATATATATATATATATATATATATAACCCCCAGATGTCAAAATTACCCTGTAACATTGCACAAGAACATATTTTTCCAGAAATGTGATACATTTTATAAACAACAGACGTACAATTTTTGCCTGGAATATATTAACAGAATAGGTACCTGTTATTTTTTTAACTAATTAAATAATTTGCTTGTATTTGCTTGTGTTACCCCAATTTATTACCCCAAACTTAACATATTGTTCCCTATACTTACACGGAAGTACACTATAATTACAGAAACGTACACCGTAATTTCAGTGTACTTACGAAGTTATTTGCAGGATCTGTTTGTTACCCCTTTATTACCCCAAACTTAACATATTGTTCCCTTGTACTTACACGGAAGTACACTATAATTACAGAAACGTATACCGTAATTTTAGTGTACTTACACAGTTGTTTGCGGGTCGTAAAATAAAGTGTTACCTATTATCTTTATAGTTTTCGTTCTTGGTTTGAACAAGCCTGCTGTCTTTGTATTGATCCTTGGTCAAGATCCGGGACATTTTTTTGTCTGCTTTCATCACAGAAAATGTTACTTTGGCAACAGATTTTGTGTTTTATGAAGAAATGTTTTTATTAGATTGTGTCAGCGAGTCATAAAAACTAAAATTATTACCATTCTCACTGATGCTCCTGAGACTATCACAACATCCCTGCAATTTAAACAAGTCCTCATCTATCAGATGTTACCCAGATAGCAAACTGACATTGAATCAACGTGGAAATATGACATCGAAACAACGTTGATCTGACATTGTTTTGCTCATCGAATTAACGTTGAACCAACGTCAGACGCGTCATTCTTTCAAAACTAACGGAAAATCAACTTGAAATCAACGCTGTTTCAACGTTATGAAAGCAAACCAATTTTCGATTTTCATTTAGCTTTGAAGAATGCCGCGTCTGACGTTGGTTCAACGTTAATTCGATGAGCAAATCAACGTTGTTTCAATGTCATGAGAGACGTCGTTTCCACGTTGATTCAATGTCAGTTTGCTGTCTGGGTACCTATCGTCATCTTTTTAAAAATCCAATTTTAGGGGACATTTTCGATTAAAAACAGACAAAACGATATTTATACAACAACAGCCTTTTTGTGAATTTGTGTTTGTGAAACTGTGACGTGATGCACATGTTATTATGTGTTGAGTCTATAGTTGTGAAGTGTTTCTTTATAAAGTGACATCGCCATCTACTGGTCTGGCATGAGTAATACAGCGTTTTCAGTCGTATTTACAGATCCATGTGAATGGGAATCATTTGGACAACGTTGTCGTCTGTTCTTAAAAAGTTTCACAGCACAAAGCACAAACCTTTATCATTATTACACTGTAGTCGTGTAAATGTGTCCTTAGATGGGTTTCAAGCCACAGATCTTATGCAGTTTAAACTTAATCGGTTTCTATGAGATTTAAAATGAGATTCAGAGCTTACACTGAAGACTATTGAAGTAAAGTGTGTTTAACTAATGTTGCTCATGTCGTAGTGTGTGTGATAGTGTGATGTTTGTGACCAGATCGGGCAGTGAGTTTCTGAAGTGTCTGGCCCATAAAACCCGAGGCCGATTCCATCAGGCTCCTGAAAACACGGATCCGGATCTGATCTGGAAACTGCTGTCAGACGCAGTGTGTATATGTGCTCAACACTTCTGTTATATCACCGTTCTGCAGGAGTGTGTGCTGTTCAACACCATCAAACACATCTCTGCAGATTCTTTGTTTTAAATGTGTTGATTCTTGTATTTCCACAATCAAAGGACCCAGTGCTTCCGACATTTGAGGGGGACGATCTGAGGAAACTGTCAGAAGAGATGGAGAAGCTGAGACTGTTCCAGAAACAAGCGAAAGCTTTCAGGTGTGTGTTCATTCTTGTGTAATGATTGATGGTGTTGTGGACTTTAATATGCGGACTCTCCTTTTGTTTCTTAGAGAAGCTGTTCTGGGCTCGAGGAACCTGGAGGGAACGTAGACGCTGATCTCCATGCCTGTTCAAAACACTTTATCTATTCACTATAAACCTGGAGTAAATATAGTGTTTCACTCACTCAAACATCTAGAAATCATTTAATAAGACCTAATGTAAGAATATTTAGTACACTTTATTTTACAGTGTCCTCGTTACACATTTTACATATAGTTACTGTAGTAATAATTATAAATTATGGATAATTACACGCAACTAATCCTCAAACAAATCACTAACCCTATAGTAAGTACATAATACATATAGTTCATTATTATAACTCAGCACTTAATGAAATACACATGGACACCTTAAAATAAAGTGTAACCAAGTATTTGTTAATAATTAAAGTTATGGCTAAGAATAATATTTTGGAAACATTATTTATTGCTGTCAGTTATAAAAAGCATGGTTGAATGAAATGATTTCTACATTAAAAAAGACGACGCAAACATTTGTGATTTTTCTGGCTTTCGGTGTCGTTCACTTTCAGTTATTTTACCTGTTCAAAAAAATAAACGAGTCTATATTGCAAACTGGTAACATAATCATAAACACTGGTTTTATCGTTTACCAATAGTGGTTAATAAGTGGACGTCTAGCACATTCTTAGGAAACTCCGCTTGCAGAATAATATGGATATGACATCACGAGTATTGAGAGCGACTCAATCGTCGTGACCTGATTGGCTAATCCCAGTGATCCCGACCTCTCTAATCCTGTAAAGGGGCTCTCTCAGACTGCACGATTTTCAAAGTAGTCAAATGATATAGTTGATTCTATAAACAACTACATAAGAGATCATTTTCGTCTTTCTCCGGCGTGGTGAAGAGATGAGTCCTGTGGTAAGCGAAACCGGAAGTGTCCGACCGGCCGCACACACTCACGGATCAGAAATCCAAAATGGCGGCCACGTGCAACTAGCGCTCCACTGATGATGGACTGGTTTGCTACTGTTATATCTTTTTTGCAGGTAAGATTACTTGTGTCTATTATAAGTCAAATGGGTCCACGAACAGTGATGTTTAGTTTTTGAGTATTTAGGATTTATGTTAAGTAACGTAAGTTTTGAGCACGAAATTGTTATCACCCGTGGATAGAGCGTGATCAGAAACAATGCGGCAATGAAACTTCGTATGTGAAACGATAATTGGTATTATGCAATGGAGATAGAAAGACAGTATGCACAGTACTGTTATTTAGAGGTTGTGTGATATTGATGGGTAAAATAATAGTTTAAGTGACGCGAGTTCAGTAACACACGTGGAGTTCGCGGGTGTCCGCCATTTTGCGCAAGTTGCATGTAGCGGGGACATTAGAGTTAAAGGGCAACTCCACCCATTTGCATTAATCTTTCCATTTTTTTTTTTTTTTATTAAATCTTAACAATACAAACAGTAAGACACACATATAGTCATTAATACAGAAAACACATATTAATCTTTCCATTGTAGAAACCCAGTGGTTTCACGACGCGTCATCAAACTGGAAGTCGGCCATTTTGGAGGCACTCCGCATCACAATAACGCCCGTTTCACACATACTCCGTTTGCAGTGCGTATGCGGTCCGTATTTTTTTCCGTACCCATGTTAACAGGTTAGAGCTTTCACACTGCACGCGGATGCAGTCCGTCGATCCGTTCCAGTTGCGGTGCGTATACAGCAGTGCAGAGATCGTTTCCGTACCGAGTCTATTTCTGCTGTGCTGCAAACGCAGAAATAAAGTGACAGCGCACGGTTCGTGGTCAAAATGAACTCAGATTGACCTCGAAATGTAGTAGTTTCACCATAAATGCATTTAATTCAATAAAATGTGGTAATCTCTCCATAAAGGTATTTAATTGTTTCATATTTTTACTTTAAGACATCTTAATATACAAGTAATGCATGGAATTGTATGCATTCGTTGTTTAAATCGTGTTTAAACGAGCATGCGTCCATTCAAGTTTGTAAAAGAGAATCGCAAAGCCATGGCAAAACTTTTATTTTAATAAAAGTTGCTGCATATGGTGAACATATTTTGATTACCAAAAACCAGGACACATGGCCCAGAAAACAAATGATACTCGAAGTTTACTCAAAGATGCCTTATTAATTTCAATACAATTAAAATAGGCTATGCCCCCTCTGTGGATAGAACATTGTTGTATTAAGACACCAAAAAAAGAGAGGCTTCTCAGAGGATACTCAACATGTTTTATTATGACAGGTTGGTTTAAAAAATAACGAATGAAATAATGATTAAAAAATAATCTCTCTTCTGTATTAGAAAAATAAATAAATCAATATTAATTAACTAAAAGAAACACCTTCAAATTGAACAAAAATACCTCTCACAAACGTACAAAAACGAACTAGTTTCCTTCCTCTTTATCCTGTTTTTCCTCCTCATCCTCCTTGTCTGCTCATCTCCTATATTTTGCTATAAAGCTGATCTTTTCCAGCGTTTTTTTTTTTTTTTTTTTTGAAAACCAGGACATCACTTTATAAAAAACGGCCAGGAAGGACGTGAAAACAGGACTGGGATAACAGGACTGTTGGTCACTGGTCACGCTATTGCTGCATAACTTCTGATTTTGAAATAAAAATACCGAGTGTTTGTGGTACAGCTCACGCAATGCAAACGCAGCATATGTGAAAGCACTTTAGCGCGTGCGGCTCCTGTACCGGATACGCACCGCAACACTCACCGCATACGCACTGCAAACGGAGTATGTGTGAAACGGGCGTTACGCACCGAGCTATATCTCGAACGTCGTCAAGGAAAATGTTTAATTATTGCCGTGTTTCAGGTTGTACCAATAGGAAAAACCAAGAAAAACATTTGGAATATTATCGACTTCCAAAATGTATTAAAAACCAAGGAAAGGAATGCCAGAAGTTATCAGAGGAAAGGATGCGCTTGTGGTTGGCAAAGCACAACAGAACACAGATTTATTAAAGAAAAAAGACTTTTATCAGGACACTTTACACTACTATAAATTATACAGTGTAATATAGTACAATACACTAGGGATGCGCGGTATACCGGTATTGCAAAAATACTGGTATATAATAAATTTAAAACGGTACAATATCATCATTTTGTTAAATTCGGTATTTGATGAGCTGCTGTTCCGAAGTTCTCCACTAGGCGGCAGTGCGCTACCGAAACTGACGCGAGTCACGCGAAACCGGCAAACGAAGGAACATGGTGGAAATGAAGCTTACACGCCTGAAATTATTAAATAGAGAGAGCAAAATTAGTGAAATAAGGCATTACTTTGCCTACTAAAGTAATGAGAATAGTGTAGATACAGAACTCAATGCACCATTCTGCAATCTTTGCTTTCAATAATGTGTTGCCATCGAAGGCAACACATCAAATCTGCCGAAGCGCTCGTCAGTTGGTCATCCGGACTTGTTCAAGAGATCGACTGGTGAGTTCATCATTCAACTGATTTAATTTAGACTTTTATTGAACGCTGAACAGCGCACATACCTAAGAGCTTATCAATCAAATATGATAGGTAAGTTAAACACGAAAGCTCGAATCTTCTTGCATGACACGCTACAACCAACTCAGTTTACGTCTGAATGATCTCAGTTTACGTCTCATGATCTCATTTTTGCAATTTATTTCAAAAAAATATATTCATTTAATTTAAATTAATAAAGCATAAAAGTGATAAATGAATGGCATTACTGGGGCTGTGGCGATAGAGAGAGAGAGAGAGAGAGAGAGAGATATGGTAATATAAATATTAATAATATTAGCCTACAATTAAGCTACATTTGTCAACATTCATTAAGGAACCTGGCCTAACAATATAGCATTGGTTAATCTAGATCAATCAGTAATAAAATGACCTAAAAATGTATGTTTAGCATCATAACATTACTTTTTGCAATGCATTATATGCATAATATGAACCCAAACACAAACAGTAACCAAACCAAGATGAATAAATGCAATAAATGTTGATAATTCTCTGTTGATGCATGACAGCTAATGGTTTACATCATTTCATTATTCTATTATCTTAATCTATTATATTAACCCATTTTAATTGTGTAATATCAGTGGGTTTTTTCCCAAATCAAAATTTTACCTATGCATAATTTGTTTATTTTTTAAATTTTGATATGTTTTTTTTGGGATACTTTTCTTTGCACATATGGTAGTTGAGAGTTTCAAGCAGTGTTTAATAAAATTGTTTCAATTCACTTAAATTTAGACTCTTTTTTCCGACTGTGGTATCGATTTAGTATCGATACCGAGGTATTAGGTTCTGGTATCGTACCGAAGCCAAAATTGTGGTATCGACCCAGATAGCAAACTGACATTGAATCAACGTGGAAATATGACATCGAAACAACGTTGATCTGACATTGTTTTGCTCATCGAATTAACGTTGAACCAACGTCAGACGCGTCATTCTTTCAAAACTAACGGAAAATCAACTTGAAATCAACGCGTTGTTTCAACGTTATGAAAGCAAACCAATTTTCGATTTTATTTAGCTTTGAAGAATGCCGCGTCTGACGTTGGTTCAACGTTAATTCGATGAGCAAATCAACGTTGTTTCAATGTCATGAGAGACGTCGTTTCCATGTTGATTCAATGTCAGTTTGCTGTCTGGGGAGCCATCCCTACAATACACTAACTGTAAACACAATTTTGTATGTAACTTGAGTATAACTTTTATTTGTCAAAATAGCTTTACAAAAATATCACCAACTAAAAAACAAATGCCAAAAATATTTAAAGAACATTTCACAATTACAGAAAAGGTGCACAATTCAATATATCAGGATATGCAACTGAAGGAAGAATCACCGGGTTGTCATGGATCTAAGAAGAGGGAGCTAACTCGTAGGGATCTGCACCGCCAATAAATCGTAATTTCTCAAAATATCGCGCCTTTTCTTGTGGCCCAAGTCCTTCCCTATATGCCTTTGCATCTTGGACGCGTTTTGGTGAGCTTTTCAGTTGTTTAGACATGGCTATAATTCACTTAAAGTATCCAAAGCGCACAATACTCCATTGTGCTCCATTCAGTTGTTTACACCGAGTACCTCCAAAATGGCCGCGCATCCGGGTTACCGCCCAGAACGTGACGTCGGTGAAACCCCTCTATACTATTGAATGGTCGTGCAACACTTTCTCATTTTCCCCTGAGACGAGAGAAATCTGCTATTGACCTTTTTCACTTCCTCCTACAATGATGCAAAAATAGTCATTTTATGTCATAGTAGGAGGAAGTATAAGCACAAGCACAAGATCTCACCCTTTCAAACCCACCCATAGGGGGTTGGCCCTAATGTGCTAACAGACCTATCACAGATCAGTGCCAGTGCGTCTGATTTCACCGCAGAAATGTTTTGAAAATATGGACGAAGGTACTGAATACGCAGACGGATGCATTATGTAGGATTGGCATTACACATCTTTTTTGGAAGCTAAGCTAGCAGGCTGTTGTCCTGTGGAGAAACCTGAGTTATAGCTTTAGGTGTTACCATTAGGGTTGTGCCGATAGACGATAGTATCGTGTATCGACGATAGTCTGACATATCGCCGATGGCAGATGCCTTTGACGATATCAATACGATAATTGGCTCGTTTTACCATGTATTAAATTATTATTATTAGGCCTATTATTATTGTTATAAAGCTAGTATTGTTATTAAATGAATATTAGGAACTACAATTAATTTGCCTTGCCTAAATTTACAACGACATCACCTCATAACAATTGCAACAACACACGCGCTAATGAGGACTCCTCTAAGAGAATGTTTTTAAAACAGACTAAAAAACATCCCACATCAAAATTCAATCGCAAGGTGATCCATTCACAAATTATCAAGTGTGCTCGTTTTAACAGACGCAAAATTCAATTTCCTACAGATCCAAGATGAAAACGGCATCGTTGTTCTTCTTGTTTCCGTAACACATTAACAAAACGTTTAATGACACTAACACTAAAAACAATACAATTACTAAATAGTATTAATAATAATATCACTAAAATAGTATATAGTTACCGTAATCATCGTCGTCTCTGAGGGAACGCGGCGTTAATGCAGATGCCGAAAGCAGTCCGTTTTTACTTTCACTTTTTAGAGATTGAGCGCGTTTACATGCGACGACGTTCTTAACCTGATTATGTTAAATAAACTTGACAATGCATGTGGTCATGTAAACGTTTCCTTTATCAGAGTCAAGTCATAAGTATAAGTATAAACCGATCAACTCAGCTAGACGTTTGGCCCTTGCTCTTGTTTCTATCGGCATTTAAAACACATTAACCCGCGTACTTCGTGCTTACTGAAGTGCGCAGAGAGCGCACAGGGGGGCACATATCGCAAACTCCGACTCTTTCTGACCCAAGAAATTATTAAAACGTGTTTTCATCTCGTGCAGAAATAGACCAAAATGCTGCATGTAACGGCATGAGGATAGGCTAATGTGTCCGTAAATTTCCCGTTGACAAACAAAAGGATTAGGATCTCTTTTTTTTTACTTCACTATACCAGGAAATAACCTGATCCTATTAATAAACACTCCACCTTTGCTAGCAAAATAGAAAAAAGATTCTCGTATATACAACGAAGTAGGCTAATAAAACAAGCAAATTAATGAGTAGGCTAAATAATCAAGTTAATAATCAAATAAGTTAGCCCCGCCCCCTCACGATAATATCGTGTATCGCCGATCTCACAGGCTGACGATAGGACGATATGAAAATGGAGCATATCGCCCAACACTAGTTACCATCCTCTTTTTCCCGGATATGTCCGGCCATCGATGTCCGGGATTCAGCTTTTGCTTTCTGTAGTTACAGCTTTTGTTTTAATCTAACTGAATTCATTCTGATTGCTGAATCTGAATGTAGTGTTTACATGAACGCTAAACAAGTGATCGGTTGATGTGGGTTTTAACATTGCTAAGAAAATTCCCGCTCCTCCGTGAGCGATACAAGACCAGTAACTTACGTCTCAGTTGCCGCTCATCGGTAATCACGCCACCGGCCTCGCGTCGTTCTCCACACAGCTCTCACTTGTCCCGCTCGCCACAGTAAACATGGTGAATGACGACTGTACAACGCAAAAGCCGAATCCCGGGAATATTGGGCGATCTCGAAACGCATTTTCAGGCAGACGCATCACAGAGACTCACTAGCCTAGACTTGTTGTTTACCTTGTAAGGGAAATTTTAAACTGAATATTAAGCTAACCATTTTTTGACATTTGACCTCATTTAAACAGCTGAGTATCTGAGACAATGTACTAAGGCATTCTGTACTTCAGATGAATGTGTGTGTGTCAAATAGGGTTGCAACGGTATGAGATTTTCACGGTATGATAATCGTCTCAGAAAATATCACGGTTTCACGGTTTCACGGTATACGATATTAAACTATCATTATTATAATCAGCATCAGCTACAATGGCCCTTAAATGAATAAAAACAGATATTGTTTTTGGTTGAACATGGTTTATTGTAACAAAGTTTTTTCAATAGAGTCTTTATGAAATGTATATTTATTTCCTCAGAAATTCTGGGTTGTCTGAAATAACTGGTCTGGATTCTGTGATTGAATACAAAATGTATTTTTGAGAATGCAATCAGATAAAATGTAACAACTTTAGTTTGTCTACACAAGAGAAGTTTAATAAATTAAAACATGGACAAAAAAACTATACACAACAGTAATATGTTTTAGTCATAGGCTAAACCAAACTTTTTTTTTCCAGGTTGTAGGGGAGAGCGGGGCACAACCTAACGCTTTTTGCTTTTGGCTCAATTAATTAAAAAATAATTAGGTTAGATTAATACTTTTTTTACACAAGCAACATGCACATCTCTGCTACAAATGAACACTTAAAGTTTTTTTCTAGGACCTACCATTTTTGTACAGTTGCACTGAAAGTGACAGAAGTGCAAATGTTACAACTTACCCCATATGCGGGGTTAATTGTAACAGAGAGAGGGGTTAGTTGTAACACTTGTGTGTAACACACATAATTCAGTACTATTTTATTTGTATAGTTTGATATTGTTTGTGCATCTGTATAGACAGATATCCATACATATCCCTCATCCAATCATCCTTCTATTATGGATCAATATCATGGATAGAGACATAGAAAAGGGCTGCATAGTTTTGCAATAAATAATAATAAATAAAATTATAAATATTGTAATTTCAATTAAATTAGATTTGTGTGTGGCAGCTGCATGATGTACAATTATTATTATTATTATTATTATTATTAATAACAGTAATGATAATACAAATTAGCTTAAAATAAAAATTTAAAGGGTTTATTGCATTAATAACAGGCCATATTTTTAATAAATAAACAAGTTATCATTCATAGAACACTAAATTTTAAACATTTTAAATCCCAACATCCCAACATGTTTGTGAACGTCTAACAAAGTTAAATGTATACTCAAACCTGAAAAGTTGTGTGGCTCCGTTTTCATTTGATTATCATTGTACACTTGGAGGCTTAGTTGTACCATCTGTTAGAATTAACCCCGCTGTGTATTACATATTTTAAACCTAGCTAACAGTCGCTAGGAATTGCTGACATGTTTCAAAACGGTGCTACTGTATGTTTGAGCCAACAAGACGGTGATAAGGCAATATAAAGTTAGATTTGGAAACGTATACACCCAACTTAGAAACCGAAAAAAAACTATGATGGAAAAAATTATTTTCATGGTGTCAAAACACTCTGTCCAGTATCTTCACGAAATATAATCAAAACTTTCCGCAAATTCGCGGGAGACCGTATTCTGGCAGCAAGAGAAAAATAGCGGAAAGACAGCCTGCTTGATCCTGACGAACTGTGTAAACGGTCCGTGTTACATTTAACCCCGCGTTAACACCTAATGAACACCTATGAGTTTCAGTCAGTGTATTTGATGATTATTCTTTAAAAAAATAATTATAAAGTGCACATTAAGTGTTCTTTGTCTAGATATGTTCATGCGTACTTGAGTGTGTACTAGATCTACTAGACGAAACGGCGCTGCTCATTCAGAGACACGCTGAATATAGAAGTGGCTTGCACACCAGTCTTTTTGCGTTGTATATTCACAGACACGCACATCGCGATTTGATTTAGGCTACTGCATAGCTATATTTTGCTTTATTTATCCATCTATCTTTTTAAATCGCACATTTTACGTGGCATCTGTTTTGTAACGCAAAAAGACGCATGTGTGCGTCTTTTTGACAGACCAGGATTCCCTCAGCATGACAGAAATAATATGGCCTTAAGTTATAAAAGTTATGAATAACCTTTATCTTCACGGAGGGATGGTGTTCCTGAATATGGGAGAAATGTTCGACGTGTTTACTCCTTTTGCAGCCACTCTTCGTCCACATATCTTGCAAACTGCATATCCATCTTCAAGGACAACATCACGATCGTTTTTCGGATATAAGTTACAAAATATTCCCATACTGCAGATTTTATTTATTTTTTTGGCGAGAGATAGAGATTCGCAGCCTCTGTCTCGGACATTTTCAGCGCTGTACGGATATGGAGTAAGCAGTCAAGCTGAAAGAAGTTGCATGCGGCAGTGCAGGTGAAATCTGTTTTTTTTTTTTTTTTTTAACCGCGGATAAGCAAATGTGCACGATATGATAATCGTACATGTCAATATCGCGATAAACCGTCATACCGGTATACCGTTACAACCCTAGTGTCAAACACCTGATTGTGTGTATAAATAACAAATATGAGAAATGGAACCAGACAGATGACTAAGTTCGAACCTGACATCTATGAAGTAATCATTTAAAGAAAGTTTCCTCTACCTAGTAACAGAAGAGGCAGTAAGTGAAGAACCAATCATATTATCTTTCATTGCATCTTATTTTTTATGTATCTTTTCTTTTTGAACATATGCTTGTGTGTTTTATAAGCATAGATGTTTTCTTATTTTAGACAGAGATGATTTATACAATAGATGTGCATTTTCAGTAAATGTTGTGTCGGGGAAATTGCAAATAGGACAGCCAGGCCAGGTAAAAAGGACATAAGATTCTGCCCGGTGACAATAACTAACTTAGGGTGCGTTAGGCACAAGACAAAGAGCGAGAAATGTGTGATTAAGGGGAATTGAAACTGTGTACGAAGAGGAGGGGGTACATCTTGGAGGGTGATATTTTGTATATAAACTCTGTAAAATGGGAAGCTCGTTGCCCTTCTCATATCAGACCCTGTCTGTGTGGGAACTGCCTTTCTTGCAAGAAATAAACATGTGTACTTATGACTTTCGAGATCTTCATTGTACTTTAATTATTTTTTAAGATCTAGGTACAAAAATTTCCATAACAACCTACTGTGCGTTTACCGATAGGCGTGGCCTCCAGCGAAGCAAGTGCATTCTGGGAGTTGTTGTTTTTCATCCACATAAGGCAAAAATACATTTTCTGTCTTTTCTCAGTCTAGAAAGCTCTAAATTCAAAAATAATTCCACATTTCTTCCACATAAATTACCCATTTTAAATACACATGAATCTTTCCAGAGGTGGAATGACCCTTTAAGGGAAACTCAAACGAAGTGATTTGCTCGATAATGGTATAAAAGAGTCGTGAAATGTGACATAAGAGAGCGTTAAAGTGTAATGTGTTATTTAGAGTTAACAAGTCATGCTGAGAAAGAGAATGTATGTACTTTGGAAAGTATTTAACAGACAAAGGGAAATGTATAGGTTCAAATTAAGTTTAACAAGGGTTATTTGTTATTTTTGATATGGGGCGAGATATACTGTATGTTCACATGTTTGATTTGCAAACTGAAGTGAATGTTAATTTAGGTTAGTGAGCAACAGGGAATGTTATAATGAGCAATTATAAAATGTCATACTGAATGTGAGAATGCGCACAATATAGCAGTTAATGCAGAGACGAGCAGATAACACACCAAATTGAGATGCTCCACTGATGATTGACTGTGTACTGTTAAATCTGTCTTGCAGGATTGCATGCAAAGCCCCCTTTCTAGATGTGTAACATAGTTGTAGAAAATGAACTATTGATATCGGCGAATTACGATGTTTGATAAAGATGGGTTTGATTATTCTTTATGTTCCTGCAATTTTACTGTATCATTTGAGAAATAATATTTTAACATTAGACCACTTTTATTCTTTCAGTATACAGTCTGTAACAATCTGTTTCTAGCAGCAAAATGTCAGTGCCATTGTTTGGTCTCAAGATGCACATTAGTAATGTTTTTTAAAGGACCACACTTGCGGTCTTTGCACTTGTTGTGTACTTGCACGATGTAGGTATTTCCTGCATTTAGCCCAAGTGTTCAAGTAGGTGTGATGACTAGATTACCCAATGGGACACACTTATAGTGACACAAAAATGCAAGTGTTTACAGAGCTTTATTTAAATTTTCGGTCCCACTTTATATTAAGTGGCTTTAAGTACTATGTACTTACATCGAAAAATAAGTACAATGTACTTATTTTGTTCAGATTGTATTGTAAAACACTTTTGTTGCTATTGAGGTGTGATACGGGTAAGGTTAGGGTTAGGTGTGGTTGTATAGGTCGGTTTAAGGGTGGGTTAAGGTGTAAGGGAAGGGTCAACTGTGTAATTACAAATGTAATTACATTTATTAATTACAGCTGTAATTACATGCAGGTATTTTCAAAATATAAGTACAATGTAAAAACATGTATGTACACAATAAGTCCATTGTATCAAATTATTAATTTCAATGTAAGTACATAGTACTTAAAGCCACTTAATATAAAGTGGGACCACCTTTTCAATTCTTTGCATTTTAAAATCAACAATGTCTGGTTAGTAGTCCCAATGTAACAAAAGGCATAATTAAAAAATATGGTGCTTTTAATTAAGTGATGCAAATGTGCAAAATACACATACCATACTCATCTTTGCAACATTATAATGACACTTTAACAATGTGTTTTTCTACCAAATTACATGTAAAATGTTATTACAGTGGAATGTTTTCCTCATCATCTTGTGATTTCAGTGCATGTGAGTTCCCGCACCTAATGCATGATGGGATACGCTCCAATGCGGTATTCAAGATAGTGTACATTTAGTGCGTGTTCAGGGCGTTGCGCGGATAGTAACAATCGGTTTTGAGTGTAGTTCACCCAAAATGAAAATTACTGTATGCAAAAAAATTCAAGTTTATAGAGTTTTAGTGTCGGTGGTACTACATTAAACTACTGTATTATGTTGAGTATAATAAAGCAATGAGGGGATATTTGATAATTGATAATGCCAAATGTCCTATGTTACCAATAAAATATAAATCTAAATATAATTCTGTATTTTCAGCTTCAGAATCATGAATTCTTTTTATTCCGGTGTCTGTGGTCCTGTGCATTGGTTTCCCAGCACCAAGTCCAAACCTTTTCATTTCCACTCCCAATGTAATACCAAATTTAGCATTTTAATCAACAGTAATTTCTTTGTTTACCTTTTACCATATGTCTTGCAGTATCGCAATATCATTCGATATTCGGAGTTCACTATTATGATATATATCGAATCCTAACATGAGGGTATCGTTACACCCCTAGCCCAAAAGCTACTTAAATGCCCTAATTGAACAAAGGCCTATTCCTGGCTTAATCCAATCCCTGTCTGTGAAATCAGACCTTTGAGATTAATTAACTTAAAAGTTACTTTAGATAGAAAAGGTGGGCATAAACATTTAAAATGTGTAAATTAATATAAAAACAAACTCAGTATGTGTTTTCTAATTGATTTTGTCAGATCTCCTCCTTCAGTGATGCTCCTCCTCCTCCTCCAGTGAAGCTCCTCCTTCAGTGAAGCTCCTCCCACTGCAGTTCACCAATAAACGGAATATTCCCCTCAGCTACAAGTGAAGACGAGCATCAAACCATCAGGAAGAGCTAACACAAACACAGAGTTTATTGAAGGACACTGAGAACATGAGATCCAGAACACTGCAGAATGAAACATACTGAAGAACAAAGAGGTTGGTGTTAATTCTTGATTCTGTATTAAAGGCACAGTATGTAAGTTTCGCCACTAGAAGTCGCTTATTCTAAACAAAGGCATAGCTTGATGATGCCGTGAATGAGCGTGGAATAATTGGAGGTCTCCAACCGACCACCGCTTCGTCAGGGCGACTGGCCCCCCACCCACTGACCGGTCCCCACGAACCCACTATTTGTCCAATAACCCACTATATTTACCAAACGTCCCGTTACCACTCCCGGGCCATGCCCCCGTCCCACAAACCCACTATTTGTCCAATAACCCACTGTATTTTTAAAAAATTTTCCACAGTTCATTCAATATGCTGCAATTGGACGCGATCCCACCGGCAAGCTATTGAATGGGGATTTGGGGGAGTATTTTTGATAGACATTTTAATTAAAGTTTCTGTCGTGATAACTATTTTCCCGCACTCAGGAGACCACCCCGGGGTCCGTACCACCAAGCGCCATCCCAGAATCCACTGTCCGCGAACCCACTATTTGTCCAATAACCCACTATTCTTAAATGTACTAACCCCGGCCTTCATGCAATAAGCTGCAATTGGACAGAATCCCGCCTGCAATCTATTGAATGGGGATTTCGGTAGTGTTTTTTTTTTTTTGGACATTTTAATTAAAGTTCCTGTCATGATAAAAACTATTTTACTGCACTCAGCTAGGGCCCCTGAGTCCGTAGCACCAAGCGCCGTCCCATAATTCCACCGTCCACGAACCCAATGGCATAACTGCTACGTGGGATCTCAATATCCCAGCTCTGGAAGGGTCTAGAGCCTTCATTTTTGCACTCAGGTCTAAGTCCCATGGCCCTCTATCAGAATCCAGAGTTTCAAGAAGATTGGAGAAACTTATTTTTTCGCACCGAAAAAAAAAAACGACAGGGGTACCACTGTCGTTTTTTTTTTTTGAGTCGAAATTTTGAGTTTCTCTGATCTTCTTGAAACTCTGGATTCTGATAGAGGGCCATGGGACTTAGACCTGAGTGCAAAAATGGAGGCTCTAGACCCTTCCAGAGCTGAAATATTGAGATATTTATAATGGCATAAATGCTACGTGGGATCTCAATATCTCAGCTCTGGAAGGGTCTAGAGCCTTCATTTTTGCACTCAGGTCTAAGTCCCATGGCCCTCTATCAGAATCCAGAGTTTCAAGAAGATTGGAGAAACTTATTTTTTCGCACCGAAAAAAAAAAAAAAACGACAGGGGTACCACCATTAACCGTTTTATACCTCGACGGTTTATTTGCCAGGAGTTATTGTTCGGCTTAAGCAAAATGTGGGTTTCTATTATACTCCAGCGGCAAAGCACAGCTAAAGCCTTTAATATCCATTTATGAAGATATTCATTTCATATTCAGCGAAATTCATGAGGTGGAAAATGTTATTATAGAGCCCATGAAAGCCAAAATGAGCCAATTGAGAAAGAAAGTTTGCATGTGCCTTCTGTGAGCACCGTCTCTCCAACCAAATGCCAAAAGTATTTTTTTCCAAAAGGAAGTCCACTGTTTTCATGACCATTGTCTTTTCACACAAAATGACTTGATTATCAGAAAACCTGATTAGCAAAGCCCAACTCATGCCATAGGTTGCAGTGTAGGGCTGCATTTTCATACCTGTAGGTCATTTTCTTTGTTCTGAAGCACGGATTTAATTTTTTACTCGTTCGGTTTGCTTTCACAAGGCAACATTTCAAAGCGTACCAAAATGTGTTTATGCAAGCCACGTGTATAAAACGATCCTCTTATTGGTCAGAGTTCAACCAAAGAGTTTAGAAGAACAAGAAGCAAAACTCTAGGTGGCGCTTCAGGAGCACGGCCGCCATTTTGGGGTGAAAATTCCAACTGGAGTTACTGGACAACAGCATAGATAACAGTTTTTTGAGGTAGTTTTTTCTTCTAATGTTTCCCAAGCGGCAAAATTCTAATCTGAAAAATGAAGCCTACCCGGAAGTGGGAAAAACTGCAATACATCGAAAATCCGCTAGAGGCCGGTCCCAAAAGGGGGTGAATATCCATAGACCTCACATTAAAATGTCCGTTTTCACAGCATCAATTCATATGTTTACAGTTTGACTTTTATTGTATTTTTCGATAGGTTCTGAGTGCCTGACAACTGTGAGGTGAGTGAATTTTTTTCTGACTCGCTAGTTTAGATCGTATTTGGATATAAAATGTATGAAAAATAAGGGCGGTTAACTTTGATTGACAGCTGATAACGGGCTGCGCCGAGTGGAATTGGACGTCTTGGCCATGATCTGACACGACGCATCTCTGTATCCTTTCTGAAACATTTGTATTTCTGAACATTTGTATTTTGTATTTCTCAAGATTTTCTAATATGGCGCCGCCCATACCCCCCATAAACAGCCTCAAACCTGTTCTTCAGAAAGTCTATGAGTGACGTCACAGACGCTTTGTCCATTTTTTTTTACAGTCTGTGGTATTTCCATTGTATGCAACTTTACACATTTACTACTTATATTAGTTACCAACTCCATTAGGCCTGAAATATATTTTGTACGTTTTAATCCCCTGGATCATGCTACAAACATGATGATCATTGATGCGCTGTGTTCGTTATCCTATAACTTTAATTGCCACTTTGAACAGTGGCTGTTTTTTTTGTTTACATAGTTTTGTTTTAACGGTCATTAATATAAGATAATACTGCAAAATACTTGTGTTGCAATGAGGCGTTCACTTTTTGTCAATATACGTTCTTTGGTTCAACCGTTTTCATTCCTCAAGATGGACAGAGATAATCGCTCCGCTGGCTTTGTTTATTCGAATGTAGCCTTAATTCCTGCTCTGACTGATAAATTAAATATTAAAAAATATATTACATTTATGAAGCAAGTTAGGCTTCGTCAAGACAGCATTCTTGCAGCACGGAATCCTGCACACGTTTCTCTTATGAACTGTGAGATTCATTCTTTGGTAACACTTTACTTGAAGGGGTATGCATAAGACTAACATGATGTACGTTATGAATATGAAGGAAGGTTTATGCATGTTTGTGACAACTGTCATTAAGTGTCTTTTGCTCAGTTATGAAAGTTTTAATGCAAATATGACATTGTTTGAGATGTCTTTGTTATGACACCTTGACATTACCAAGCAGGGATGGAAATCAACTCTTTTGTCCACCGGCGGCCACTGTGGATTTCAAAATCGACCAGCCACTCGACGTTTTTACTAGCCACTTTCTTGTTTTTAACTGACAATGTGTAACTGGTAACACTTTACAATAAGGTTCATTGGTTAATGTATTTACTAACGTGCACTAACCATGAGCAATACATTTGTTACTGCATTTGTTCATCTTTGTTAATGTTAGTTCATGAAAACACAGCTGTTCATTGTTTGTTCATGTTAGTTCACGGTGCATTAACTAATGTTAACAAGATTTTAATCAAGTATTAGTAAATGTTGAAAATAACATTAACAAAGATTAACAAATGCTGTATATGTGCTATTCATTATTAGTTCATATTAACTAATGTAGTTAACTAATGTTAACTAACGAACCTTATTGTAAAGTGTTACCGTGTAACTGCATGTGAAAGTTAATGTGTATCTACATGTGAGTTAATGTGTAACTGCATGTGAGAGTTAATGTGTAACTGCATGTGAGAGTTAATGTGTAACTGCATGTGAAAGTTAATGAGTAACTGTATGTGAGAGTTAATGTGTAACTGCATGTGAAAGTTAATGAGTAACTGCATGTGAAAGTTAATGTGTAACTGCATGCGAAAGTTATTTAGTAACTGCTGTGAAAGTCGATGTGTAACTGCAGTGAAAGTATGTGTAACTACAGGTGAAAGTCGGTGAGTAAAGTGCATGTTACTGTGATGAGTATCTGCAGATGAAGTTTATGAGTAGCTGCAAGTGGAAGTTAATGTGTAACTGCTGGTGAAAGTTATTGAGTAAATGCTTGCGAAAGTCATATGTGTAACTGCGTGTGATAATTAATGTGTAACTGCAGGTGAAAGTACGAGTAACTTGAGGTGAAAGTATGAGTAACTTGCAAGCGAAGTTAACGTGTAACTGCAGTGAAATGGTGAGTAGCTGTACGTGAAGTTAATGAGTAACTTGCAAGCGAAGTTAATGAGTAGCTGCATGCGAAAGGCAACGAGTAACTGCAGTGAAAGTTAATGTGTAACTGCATGCGAAAGCTAATGTGTAACTGCAGTGAAAATCGATATGTAACTGCATCGGAAAATGTCCAGTAGCTGCATGCGAAAGGTAACGAGTAGCTGCATGTGAAAGATATGAGTACTTGCATGTGAAAGACGAGTAGCAAGCATGTGAAAGATAATGAGTAACTGCAAGCGAAGTTAACCGGTAACTGCATGTGAAAGTCTATGTGTAACTGCATGAGAAAGTTGATGTGGAACTGCATCTGAAAGTTGATGAGTAATTTGTAAGCGAAGTTTATGAGTAGCTGCATGTGAAATGATAAGTAACTGCACGTGAAGTTAATGAGTAACTTGCAAGCGAAGTTAATGAGTAACGGGCATGCGAAAGGCGACGAGTAACTGCTTGTGAAAGTTAATGTGTAACTGCATGTGAAAGCTAATGTGTAACTGCTGGTGAAAATCGATATGTAACTGCGTGAGAAAGTTGTTGAGTAATTGCAAGCGAAAGTTAACGAGTAGCTTCATGTGATGGTTAATGAGTACCTGCCTGTGAAAAATGATGAGTACCTGCATGTGAAATGACGAGTAACAGCATGCGAACGATAATGAGTAACTGTATGTGAAAGTTAATGTGTAACTGCATGTGAAAGTTAATGAGTAACTTTATGTGACGGTTAATGTGTAACTGCATGTGAAAGTTAATACTGGTAGGTTGGTTTATGTGTAACTATGTGAAAGTTAATACTGATAGGTTGGTTTATGTGTAACTATGTGAAAGTTAATACTGATAGGTAGGTCAATGTGTAACTGTATGTGAAAGTTAATACTGGTAGGTAGGTTAATGTGTAACTGTAAGTGAACGTTAATACTGGTAGGTAGGTAGGTAGGTAGGTAGGTTAATGTGTAACTGCATGTGAAAGTTAATACTGGTAGGTAGGTAGGTTAATGTGTAACTGCATGTGAAAGTTAATACTGGTAGGTAGGTAGGTTAATGTGTAACTGCATGTGAAAGTTAATACTGGTAGGTAGGTAGGTTAATGTGTAACTGTATGTGAAAGTTAATACTGGTAGGTTGGTTAATGTGTAACTGCATGTGAAAGTTAATACTGGTAGGTAGGTAGGTAGGTAGGTTAATGTGTAACTGCATGTGAAAGTTAATACTGGTAGGTAGGTAGGTAGGTAGGTAGGTAGGTAGGTTAATGTGTAACTGCATGTGAAAGTTAATACTGGTAGGTAGGTAGGTTAATGTGTAACTGCATGTGAAAGTTAATACTGGTAGGTAGGTTAATGTGTAACTGTATGTGAAAGTTAATACTTGTAGGTAGGTAGGTTAATGTGTAACTGCATGTGAAAGTTAATACTTGTAGGTAGGTTAATGTGTAACTGCATGTGAAAGTTAATACTTGTATAGGTAGGTAGGTAGGTAGGTTAATGTGTAACTGCATGTGAAAGTTAATACTGGTAGGTTGGTTAATGTGTAACTGCATGTGAAAGTTAATACTGGTAGGTAGGTTAATGTGTAACTGTATGTGAAAGTTAATAATTGTAGGTAGGTAGGTTAATGTGTAACTGCATGTGAAAGTTAATACTTGTAGGTAGGTTAATGTGTAACTGCATGTGAAAGTTAATACTGGTAGGTAGGTAGGTTAATGTGTAACTGGATGTGAAAGTTAATACTTGTAGGGAGGTAGGTTAATGTGTAACTGTATGTGAAAGTTAATACTGGTAGGTAGGTAGGTTAATGTGTAACTGCATGTGAAAGTTAGTACTGGTAGGTAGGTAGGTTAATGTGTAACTGGATGTGAAAGTTAATACTGGTAGGTAGGTAAATGTGTAACTGTATGTGAAAGTTAATACTGGTAGGTAGGTAGGTAGGTTAATGTGTAACTGTATGTGAAAGTTAATACTGGTAGGTAGGTAGGTAGGTTAATGTGTAACTGGATGTGAAAGTTAATACTGGTAGGTTGGTTAATGTGTAACTGTATGTGAAAGTTAATACTGGTAGGTTGGTTAATGTGTAACTGCATGTGAAAGTTAATACTGGTAGGTTGGTTAATGTATAACTGCATGTGAAAGTTAATACTGGTAGGTTGGTTAATGTGTAACTGTATGTGAAAGTTAATACTGGTAGGTAGGTAGGTTAATGTGTAACTGCATGTGAAAGTTAATACTGGTAGGTTGGTTAATGTGTAACTGCATGTGAAAGTTAATACTGGTAGGTTGGTTAATGTGTAACTGTATGTGAAAGTTAATACTGGTAGGTAGGTAGGTTAATGTGTAACTGCATGTGAAAGTTAATACTGGTAGGTTGGTTAATGTGTAACTGCATGTGAAAGTTAATACTGGTAGGTTGGTTAATGTGTAACTGCATGAGAAAGTTAATACTGGTAGGTAGGTTAATGTGTAACTGTATGTGAAAGTTAATACTTGTAGGTAGGTAGGTTGGTTAATGTGTAACTGCATGTGAAAGTTAATACTGGTAGGTTGGTTTATGTGTAACTATGTGAAAGTTAATACTGGTTGCTAGGTATGTTTGTTAATGTGTAATGTGGGATCACATTATAAAATAAATGTTTTTCTCCAAAACACGTTGGCCACAATTACTCATACCCTTTTATTAAATACCTTTTTGCAATCTCTTTTTGCCAAGATAACTGCTCTGAGTTTTCTGTAATAATGCCTGATGTGTTTGCACAACACCTGACCTGAGATCAGAGACCATTCCTCCATACAGACTCTCCAGATCCTTCAGATTCCCAGATCCATGTTTGTGCTTCTCTTCAGTTCGGACCACTCATTTTCTATAGGGTTCTGGGACGGTCATGGGCCATGGCAGAAGCTTCATTTTGTGCTCCCTAACAAATTTTTGTGTTGATTTTGATGTTTGTCTTGGATCGTTGTCCAGATGGCAGATCCAACCATGGCCCATAATAAGATTTCTAGCAGAAGGTGTCAGGTTTTGATTTTTTATCTGTTGATGTTTAATAGAATCCACAATGCCATGTATCTGAATAAGAAGTCCAGGACCTCCTGCAGAAAAATAGGTCCCCAACATTAAAGATCCAATGGTTTATTAAATTGTACACATGGGGTACTTTTTATCCTCATGTCCACCAAACTATCTAGTGTGCTTACTGCCAAAAAGCTCTTTTTTTAGTCTCATCTGACCACAGAACCCTGTGCCGTTTGAAGATCCAGTCGTGTCTGACACCTGAATATGCTGGAGTTTGTTTTTGGAGGAGTGAGGAGGATCTTTCTTGAAACCCTCTCAAACAACATGTGGGGTTGTTTGATAATTTTTTTTTTTATTTAATACTGGTAGGTAGGTAGGTAGGTAGGTTAATGTGTAACTGCATGTGAAAGTTAATACTGGTAGGTAGGTAAGGCAAGTTTATTTATATAGCATATTTCATACACAATGGCAATTCAAAGTGCTTTACATAGAAAACATTAAATAATCAAAAGTAATCAGAATAATTAGAACAGTTTAGAATAAAACATGAAAAATAAAAATTATTATAAAAATAAAATACAGTAAATAATTAAAACAATTTAGAATCAAAAATAAAACGTAGTACGCAGTAACAGTCGGACGAAAAGTGGCAAAATGCACAGCTAAACAGATGTGTTTTGAGCCTGGATTTAAATGTGACTACTGTAAGAGCTCACCTGATCTCTTCTGGAAGCTGGTTCCAGTGGCGGCTGTTGGCATAGCTAAAAGCAGACTCTCCATGCTTAGAGTGAACCCTTGGTGTTTCTAGCTGATGTGAGTGATCTAGGTAGGTAGGTTTGAATAAGCATCAAAAAATGATTTGTGCACTATCAACATTTCCATTAGTTTTTTTTAAAGTGCCTACTAGGCTGTTTTTATTTTGCAGCTCTCCTACAACAGGTTTACATTAACCCAATGTCAAAAGCACTATTTTACTCATGCTGCACATCACTTCATTTCTCAAAGCAGACTGATCTCATGAAGTAGCGTGTGTATGACACGCCAATTCGTATTTCCATTTTTTGGCATGCTATCAGTAAGGTTTAATGCCCGACGAGGTGTCTATTGTCAGGTTTTAATGGACGACGGCGAGGCGTGAACCGGCCGAAGTGCAGCGGAGGACGAAGTCCATTAAAACCTAACAATGGACACCTCGGAGGGCATTAACCCGCTTATACCATGGTCACTTGCCAAATAAAACATTTTTAAAACATTAGTTTATATTTTAATTAGGCTAAATCTAGTTTTTACAAATAATAACTTGCCTGACGGTTTATTTAGCAACCGGAGATATTTATAGTCCGCTCAGCTTGTAGAACCCTTAGGTTCAAAAATGCATTTTTTTTTCATGAAACACAGGTAGGCATAGTTATTTTTTTATTACACATAAAACAATTAATCAAACAAAAATCAGAAAAACACACAAACAAACAAACAATTGGTTCTGAGCACCAGCGATTTGCGCTTATATATGGCAATACATTAATCAGATCAAAGAGAGGGTCATTTGCCTAGCTACATTCTAGCTTTTTTATTTACAATTAATTTCAACGTTTCCATTTATAGTGCAATTTGAAAAAGTCGGCCAGTCAGAAGGATCCACAAAAGCTGGGTAACGTTACTGCTGCCCATGATGGGCACTTGATGCACACAGTACGTTGCTCCAGCTTCGTCTCTCACGGAGAGACGGAGCCGCCCGCAGACTGCTCTCGCATCGATGGCCTGTCACCGACATTATTTGACCTGCTCTCCAGTCCAGCATCGGAGAGTCCACCTACAGCATACCAGTCGTCAAAGTTGCCATATTCTCCATAAATGTTAAAAGAAATAACGAAGTCGCTCGTTGTTGTATTAGGCTATAGAATCTAACGTTAGATGTTTGTTTTGATAGAGCGTTTGACTGCCTGTTGCTATGGTTACTCACAGCTGTTGTATGCAGCGCATTTATTTATTTATTTCGAATAGTAAACAGGCAGTTTCACCAGAACTACTTTACTAGGTGTCCTCTATCACTTTTTAACGGACACCCTGCAGCCAATCAGAATCGAGTATTCACCCAGACCATGGTATAAAGATGCATAATCGCCTTTCAGCGTGTTTATAAACGCCGTTGACATAACGTTATATAAATATATGACTTACCTCAACCCCGTCCCTAAACCTAACTGTCACTGGGGTTAATGGCATTTATGACTGTTCCCTTACCATCCTCCTAGGTAAAAACAAGATACGACTTACCTCAACCCCATCCCTAAACTTAACCGTCACTGGGGTTAATGGCATTTATGACTGGAGATTTGACTGCGTGTACAGACACGCGGAATGACGCGGACGTTAATGGCGTAGGCATACACGCAGATAGCTCAAAATGCGTAGAGATGACACGCCACCTGACTCGAAAGTGGCGTGTAAAAGTCATGATGTCATGTTGCTCAAAGAATCTGAAAACATTTGGACCCTCCCAAAAGGGATGAAAATTATAGTTTGGGGGGTTAGTAAAAATAATAATTAGTAATTGAGTTGGCTACACAGATTTGTGTTCACTTCAGTCGTGATAATTCAGTGCGTTCATCTGAGTCTCACTGATCTGTCACTGCTCATCAATGTCAGAATATTTGCGATGACCAATCAAAGTAGGCTGCTTTATGTTTTCAAAAGCATGCAAATTGTTGAGTTGCCAGCATGTTTCGTGATGCTTTCTCCGGTGTGTGTAAAGTCTCAGTGTGGCCGTGTACCATGAGTGATCGCTCTTGTATTCGACCTCGAGCGCTCTTGGAAAAATTGGTTGCAATCTGAAATGTCAACAATAGAGGCTGCTAAAAAATATATAAAGCATCTTTAAATGTATTTTTTTTTAAAGTGCCTTTTCTTTTATGCAACTTAATAAAGCTGCTACAATACGAGTAACTAAAGTCTAAACGTAAGGAAAACTCAAGAAGAAAACATATTTGCTGTGATTCCTCTGCTGTGGAGCTGATCGGTCCTGAATAAATAAATCCTGCCCATTGTCAGACTGCATTTGTGAACTTACAAACCCACATGGCTGGTTTAGAGGGCAAAACGGCAACCTTTCTGAGAAACACAGCCGCTTATCGGCCTGTCGTCAGACTATTGTGTGATCCATGCGAATAAATCAAAGTCTTGCTCTGGGGCCCAATAGCAGTGTTGGGGAGTAGTTAACTACAAGTAGCGACACTGCTAACTTGACTACATTTTTCAGTAGCTTGGCTGTAGCTCAGTTGCTTTTTAAACAGTGTAGCTTTTCCAGTAGCTAACTACTTTTTGCAGCAAGTAGCGGTGTAGCGCGAGCAAAAGCTACATTGCGTTTGTCGAGCCTGCGCGAATCAGCCCGATGCAAGGATATTCTTCATCTTGTTAGATTACAAACTCATTTTTTGCCATTACCGCCACCTGTTGTTTAATCACGCGTCTTGCGGCTAACGGTTCACTGACGTAAAGAAGTGGATTGACAGTGACACACCCATATTATGATTATGATGGAGCCAGAGGTGACGACAGATTTGGATGATGGAGAAACAACTAAAGTTAATTACCCATGGCCTTATTTGTCCAAGTTCAATCGGTATTTTTGAGAAAATGTTCTAAATGCAATTTATGTTGAATGTATATTTAGTTCTTGCAATGTTGTAGGCTATTTGTTGCAATTTTGCACTTTTGGCAAACAGTCTGCGATATTTGAGTGTTGTGTGTAATAAAACAATACTCTATGAAATCATAATTGTATTGCATTGCTTTAAACACTAAATATTTTAATTAAAACATTCATCAGACAGTTATTCAGTTATTTATAATATATAATTTATAGCATGTTATAATAATAATATGTAATATAATATTTATATTATGTTGTTCAAAAAGCAAAAGTAGTTTCAACGTAGCTAGCTATTTTTTGATAGTAACTTGTAGTGTAGCTAGCTACTTTTCCAAAAGGGTAACTTGACTGTAGTTTAACTACTTTAACGTACGAGTAGCTTGTAGCTTGTCAAACTACAGTTTCAGAGTAGCTTCCCCAACACTGCCCAATAGTGAAAGTTAACGAATCAGGTTTGTACGGTGGTTTTCATTTCACAGCTCTGTCTCCTTTATTTAACACACCTGATTCAGATCATCAACTAATAAGACAACAACGAGTTACTGTTGTGGATCTGCACAATTAACCGTTAAAAGATAGCGACTCCCACACGATCTTATTCCTAAACGACAACAATTTGGTTATGTCTATAGTATTGGAATAAAAGTTTGTAAAAAGGGGCCGCGAAGTCGTTCCAAATGGCGGGTTTCGATTCGTGGTGAAGGTTTCAAGCGTGTTCCGTCTCTTCCATGGCAAAGTGAATTTCAATTAAATGTAAACCTTTAATCTTATCAATTAACTCGTTTCATCTGACTCCATAAAATGAAAAGGTTTATCAATGATATCTGTGCATCATCTAATACGTTAAACATTACTTTACTTTACGTAATCAAAATGTTCTATCTGAATGTAAATTAATTTACCTTAATTGTTTTTAGCAATGCTCTTGCTTTTGGTTGTAGTTTTAGCTCTGTCCTAAATGACAATCTTCTCAATCTATGGTTTCACTGAGACAGTTTAAAAACAGTGCAGTGGTTTACAGTATGTGTGTATTTGAGACTTTATTTGCATTTGAGATTTGAGACAGTGCTCAAAATGGGCCGGTCCGCACCGTACCTTTACTTTTATCGTGTTTCGCCACTTCTGACATTTTGTTGGTGATGGTGGCGCTGTATTGAACTAGTCCAACCTGATCCCAATCCTACGGTCACCAATTAGTGTCACAATTTTAAATTAGTGTCAAATTTATGGAAGCTTGTTTTTTCTGTGAAAAAACTATTCTGGCTTTATATGTAAACTTGGAACTGCGATAAAATAAAGTCACAGCAAGTTATGAACCCGAAAAATTAAGTTTCCCAAATCTTCTCAAAACTCTGGATTCTGATAGAGGGCCATGAGACTTAGACCTGAGTGCAAAAATGGAGGCTCTAGCCCCTTCCAGAGCTGAAATATCGAAACTCAAAATTTCGACCAGAAAAAAAAACCGACAGTGTTACCCCTTACGTTTTTTTTTTTGTTATTTTTGAGGCGAAAAAATTAAGTTTCCCCAATCTTCTCAAAATTTTGGATTCTGATAGAGAACCATGAGACTTAGACCTGAGTGCAAAAATGGAGGCTCTAGCCCCTTCCAGAGCTGAGATATCGAAACTCAAAAATTCGGCCGAAAAAAAAAAACGACAGTGGTACCCCTTACGTTTTTTTTTTCGGGCGAAAAATTAAGTTTCTCCAATCTTCCCAAAACTCTGGATTCTGATAGAGGGCCATGAGACTTAAACCTGAGTGCAAAAATGGAGGCTCTAGCCCCTTCCAGAGCTGAGATATCGAAACTCAAAAATTCGGCCCGAAAAAAAAAACGACAGTGGTACCCCTTACGTTTTTTTTTTTTTGGGCGAAAAATTAAGTTTCTCCAATCTTCCCAAAACTCTGGATTCTGATAGAGGGCCGTAAGACTTAGACCTGAGTGCAAACATGGAGGCTCTAGCCCCTTCCAGAGCTGAGATAGCGAAACTCAAAAATTCGGCCCGAAAAAAACGACAGTGGTACCCCTTACGTTTTTGTTTTGTTTTTTTTGGGCGAAAAATTAAGTTTCTCCAATCTTCCCAAAACTTTAGATTCTGATTGAGGGCCATGAGACTTAGACCTGAGTGCAAAAATGGAGGCTCTAGCCCCTTCCAGAGCTGAAATATCGAAACTCAAAAATTCGGCCCGAAAAAAAATCGACAGTGGTACCCCTTACGTTTTTTTTTTTTCGGGCGAAAAATTAAGTTTCTCCAATCTTCCCAAAACTCTGGATTCTGATAGAGGGCCATGAGACTTAGACCTGAGTGCAAAAATGGAGGCTCTAGCCCATTCCAGAGCTGAGATATCGAAACTCAAAAATTCGGCCCAAAAAAAAAAAACGACAGTGGTACCCCTTACGTTTTTTTTTTTTGGGGTCGAAAAATTAAGTTTCTCCAATCTTCCCAAAACTCTGGACTCTGATAGAGGGCCATGATACTTAGACCTGAGTGCAAAAATGGAGGCTCTAGCCCCTTCCAGAGCTGAGATATCGAAACTCAAAAATTCGGCCCGAAAAAAAAACGACAGTGGTACCCCTTACGTTTTTTTTCGGGCGAAAAATTAAGTTTCTCCAATCTTCCCAAAACTCTGGATTCTGATAGAGGGCCATGAGACTTAGACCTGAGTGCAAAAATGGAGGCTCTAGCCCCTTCCAGAGCTGAGATATCGAAACTCAAAAATTCTGCCCGAAAAAAAAACGACAGTGGTACCCCTTACTTTTTTTTTTCGGGCGAAAAATTAAGTTTCTCCAATCTTCCCAAAACTCTGGATTCTGATAGAGGGCCATGAGACTTAGACCTGAGTGCAAAAATGGAGGCTCTAGCCCCTTCCAGAGCTGAGATATCAAAACTCAAAAATTCGGCCCGAAAAAAAAAACGACAGTGGTACCCCTTTGGGTTTTTTTTTTCGGGCGAAAAATTAAGTTTCTCCAATATTTCCAAAACTCTGGATTCTCATAGAGGGCCATGAGACTTAGACCTGAGTGCAAAAATGGAGGCTCTAGCCCCTTCCAGAGCTGAGATAGCGAAACTCAAAAATTCGGCCCGAAAAAAAAACGACAGTGGTACCCCTTATGTTTTTTTTTTTTCAGGCGAAAAATTAAGTTTCTCCAATCTTCCCAAAACTCTGGACTCTGATAGAGGGCCATGAGACTTAGATCTGAGTGCAAAAATGGAGGCTCTAGCCCCTTCCAGAGCTGAGATATCGAAACTCAAAAATTCAGCCCGAAAAAAAAAAATGACAGTGGTACCCCTTACGTTTTTTTTTTCGGGCGAAAAATTAAGTTTCTCCAATCTTCCCAAAACTCTGGACTCTGATAGAGGGCCATGAGACTTAGACCTGAGTGCAAAAATGGAGGCTCTAGCCCCTTCCAGAGCTGAGATTTAAAAACTCAAAAATTCGTCCCGAAAAAAAAAAACGACAGTGGTACCCCTTACGTTTTTTTTTTCGGGCGAAAAATTAAGTTTCTCCAATCTTCCCAAAACTCTGAATTCTGATAGAGGGCCATGAGACTTAGACCTGAGTGCAAAAATGGAGGCTCTAGCCCCTTCCAAAGCGGAGATATCGAAACTCAAAAATTCGGCCCGAAAAAAAACCGACAGTGGTACCCCTTACGTTTTTTTTTTTTTCGGGCGAAAAATTAAGTTTCTCCAATCTTCCCGAACCTCTGGATTCTGATAGAGGGCCATGAGACTTAGACCTGAGTGCAAAAATGGAGGTTCTAGCCCCTTCCAAAGCGGAGATATCGAAACTCAAATTCGGCCCGAAAAAAAAACCGACAGTGGTACCCCTTATGTTTTTGTTTTTTTTTCGGGCGAAAAATTAAGTTTCTCCAATCTTCTCAAAACTCTTGATTCTGATAGAGGGCCATGAGACTTAGACCTGAGTGCAAAAATGGAGGCTCTAGCCCCTTCCAGAGCTGAGATATCGAAACTCAAAAATTCGGGCCGAAAAAAAAAACGACAGTGGTACCCCTTACGTTTTTTTTTTTCGGGCGAAAAATTAAGTTTCTCCAATCTTCCCAAAACTTTAGATTCTGATTGAGGGCCATGAGACTTAGACCTGAGTGCAAAAATGGAGGCTCTAGCCCCTTCCAGAGCTGAAATATCGAAACTCAAAAATTCGGCCCGAAAAAAAAACGACAGTGGTACCCCTTACGTTTTTGTTTTTTTTCGGGCGAAAAATTAAGTTTCTCCAATCTTCCCAAAACTCTGGATTCTGATAGAGGGCCATGAGACTTAGACCTGAGTGCAAAAATGGAGGCTCTAGCCCATTCCAGAGCTGAGATATCGAAACTCAAAAATTCGGCCCAAAAAAAAAACGACAGTGGTACCCCTTACGGTTTTTTTTTTTTGGGCGAAAAATTAAGTTTCTCCAATCTTCCCAAAACTCTGGACTCTGATAGAGGGCCATGAGACTTAGACCTGAGTGCAAAAATGGAGGCTCTAGCCCCTTCCAGAGCTGAGATATCGAAACTCAAAAATTCGGCCCGAAAAAAAAAAAACGACAGTGGTACCCCTTACGGTTTTTTTTCGGGTGAAAAATTAAGTTTCTCCAATCTTCCCAAAACTCTGGATTCTGATAGAGGGCCATGAGACTTAGACCTGAGTGCAAAAATGGAGGCTCTAGCCCCTTCCAGAGCTGAGATATCGAAACTCAAAAATTCGGCCCGAAAAAAAAACGACAGTGGTACCCCTTACGTTTTTTTTTTCGGGCGAAAAATTAAGTTTCTCCAATCTTCCCAAAACTCTGGATTCTGATAGAGGGCCATGAGACTTAGACCTGAGTGCAAAAATGGAGGCTCTAGCCCCTTCCAGAGCTGAGATATCGAAACTCAAAAATTCGGCCCGAAAAAAAACGACAGTGGTACCCCTTACGTTTTTTTTTTTCGGGCGAAAAATTACGTTTCTCCAATCTTCCCCAAACTCTGGATTCTGATAGAGGGCCATGAGACTTAGACCTGAGTGCAAAAATGGAGGTTTTAGCCCCTTCCAGAGCTGAGATATCGAAACTCAAATATTCGGCCCGAAAAAAAAACGACAGTGGTACCCCTTACGTTTTTTTTTTCGGGCGAAAAATGAAGTTTCTCCAATCTTCCCAAACCTCTGGATTCTGATAGAGGGCCATGAGACTTAGACCTGAGTGCAAAAATAGAGGCTCTAGACCATTCCAGAGCTGAGATATCGAATCTCAAAAATTCGGCCCGAAAAAAAAAACGACAGTGGTACCCCTTACGTTTTTTTTTTCGGGCGAAAAATTACGTTTCTCCAATCTTCCCAAAACTCTGGACTCTGATAGAGGGCCATGAGACTTAGACCTGAGTGCAAAAATGGAGGCTCTAGCCCCTTCCAGAGCTGAGATATCGAAACTCAAAAATTCGGCCCGAAAAAAAAAAAACGACAGTGGTACCCCTTACGGTTTTTTTTCGGGCGAAAAATTAAGTTTCTCCAATCTTCCCAAAACTCTGGATTCTGATAGAGGGCCATGAAACTTAGACCTGAGTGCAAAAATGGAGGCTCTAGCCCCTTCCAGAGCTGAGATATCGAAACTCAAAAATTCGGCCCGAAAAAAAACGACAGTGGTACCCCTTACGTTTTTTTTTTCGGGCGAAAAATTAAGTTTCTCCAATCTTCCCAAAACTCTGGATTCTGATAGAGGGCCATGAGACTTAGACCTGAGTGCAAAAATGGAGGCTCTAGCCCCTTCCAGAGCTGAGATATCGAAACTCAAAAATTCGGCCCGAAAAAAAACGACAGTGGTACCCCTTACGTTTTTTTTTTTTCGGGCGAAAAATTACGTTTCTCCAATCTTCCCCAAACTCTGGATTCTGATAGAGGGCCATGAGACTTAGACCTGAGTGCAAAAATGGAGGTTTTAGCCCCTTCCAGAGCTGAGATATCGAAACTCAAATATTCGGCCCGAAAAAAAAACGACAGTGGTACCCCTTACGTTTTTTTTTTCGGGCGAAAAATGAAGTTTCTCCAATCTTCCCAAACCTCTGGATTCTGATAGAGGGCCATGAGACTTAGACCTGAGTGCAAAAATAGAGGCTCTAGACCATTCCAGAGCTGAGATATCGAATCTCAAAAATTCGGCCCGAAAAAAAAAACGACAGTGGTACGTACCCCTTACGTTTTTTTTTTTCGGGCGAAAAATTACGTTTCTCCAATCTTCCCAAAACTCTGGACTCTGATAGAGGGCCATGAGACTTAGACCTGAGTGCAAAAATGGAGGCTCTAGCCCCTTCCAGAGCTGAGATATCGAAACTCAAAAATTCGGCCCGAAAAAAAAAAAACGACAGTGGTACCCCTTACGGTTTTTTTTTCGGGCGAAAAATTAAGTTTCTCCAATCTTCCCAAAACTCTGGATTCTGATAGAGGGCCATGAGACTTAGACCTGAGTGCAAAAATGGAGGCTCTAGCCCCTTCCAGAGCTGAGATATCGAAACTCAAAAATTCGGCCCGAAAAAAAAAACGACAGTGGTACCCCTTACGTTTTTTTTTTCGGGCGAAAAATTAAGTTTCTCCAATCTTCCCAAAACTCTGGATTCTGATAGAGGGCCATGAGACTTAAACCTGAGTGCAAAAATGGAGGCTCTAGCCCCTTCCAGAGCTGAGATATCGAAACTCAAAAATTCGGCCCGAAAAAAAAAACGACAGTGGTACCCCTTACGTTTTTTTTTTTTTGGGCGAAAAATTAAGTTTCTCCAATCTTCCCAAAACTCTGGATTCTGATAGAGGGCCGTAAGACTTAGACCTGAGTGCAAACATGGAGGCTCTAGCCCCTTCCAGAGCTGAGATAGCGAAACTCAAAAATTCGGCCCGAAAAAAACGACAGTGGTACCCCTTACGTTTTTGTTTTTTTTTTTTGGGCGAAAAATTAAGTTTCTCCAATCTTCCCAAAACTTTAGATTCTGATTGAGGGCCATGAGACTTAGACCTGAGTGCAAAAATGGAGGCTCTAGCCCCTTCCAGAGCTGAAATATCGAAACTCAAAAATTCGGCCCGAAAAAAAATCGACAGTGGTACCCCTTACGGTTTTTTTTTTTCGGGCGAAAAATTAAGTTTCTCCAATCTTCCCAAAACTCTGGATTCTGATAGAGGGCCATGAGACTTAGACCTGAGTGCAAAAATGGAGGCTCTAGCCCATTCCAGAGCTGAGATATCGAAACTCAAAAATTCGGCCCAAAAAAAAAAAACGACAGTGGTACCCCTTACGTTTTTTTTTTTTTGGGTCGAAAAATTAAGTTTCTCCAATCTTCCCAAAACTCTGGACTCTGATAGAGGGCCATGATACTTAGACCTGAGTGCAAAAATGGAGGCTCTAGCCCCTTCCAGAGCTGAGATATCGAAACTCAAAAATTCGGCCCGAAAAAAAAACGACAGTGGTACCCCTTACGTTTTTGTTTTTTTTTCGGGCGAAAAATTAAGTTTCTCCAATCTTCCCAAAACTCTGGATTCTGATAGAGGGCCATGAGACTTAGACCTGAGTGCAAAAATGGAGGCTCTAGCCCCTTCCAGAGCTGAGATATCGAAACTCAAAAATTCTGCCCGAAAAAAAAACGACAGTGGTACCCCTTACTTTTTTTTTTCGGGCGAAAAATTAAGTTTCTCCAATCTTCCCAAAACTCTGGATTCTGATAGAGGGCCATGAGACTTAGACCTGAGTGCAAAAATGGAGGCTCTAGCCCCTTCCAGAGCTGAGATATCAAAACTCAAAAATTCGGCCCGAAAAAAAAAACGACAGTGGTACCCCTTTGGGTTTTTTTTTTCGGGCGAAAAATTAAGTTTCTCCAATATTTCCAAAACTCTGGATTCTCATAGAGGGCCATGAGACTTAGACCTGAGTGCAAA
This sequence comes from Pimephales promelas, assembly GCF_988280905.1. Lineage (NCBI taxonomy): Eukaryota > Metazoa > Chordata > Actinopteri > Cypriniformes > Leuciscidae > Pimephales > Pimephales promelas. The sequence continues at coordinate 39,993,770 of NC_142771.1, read as the reverse complement.
AATGGAGGCTCTAGCCCCTTCCAGAGCTGAGATAGCGAAACTCAAAAATTCGGCCCGAAAAAAAAACGACAGTGGTACCCCTTATGTTTTTTTTTTTTCAGGCGAAAAATTAAGTTTCTCCAATCTTCCCAAAACTCTGGACTCTGATAGAGGGCCATGAGACTTAGATCTGAGTGCAAAAATGGAGGCTCTAGCCCCTTCCAGAGCTGAGATATCGAAACTCAAAAATTCAGCCCGAAAAAAAAAAATGACAGTGGTACCCCTTACGTTTTTTTTTTCGGGCGAAAAATTAAGTTTCTCCAATCTTCCCAAAACTCTGGACTCTGATAGAGGGCCATGAGACTTAGACCTGAGTGCAAAAATGGAGGCTCTAGCCCCTTCCAGAGCTGAGATTTAAAAACTCAAAAATTCGTCCCGAAAAAAAAAAACGACAGTGGTACCCCTTACGTTTTTTTTTTCGGGCGAAAAATTAAGTTTCTCCAAACTTCCCAAAACTCTGAATTCTGATAGAGGGCCATGAGACTTAGACCTGAGTGCAAAAATGGAGGCTCTAGCCCCTTCCAAAGCGGAGATATCGAAACTCAAAAATTCGGCCCGAAAAAAAACCGACAGTGGTACCCCTTACGTTTTTTTTTTTTTCGGGCGAAAAATTAAGTTTCTCCAATCTTCCCGAACCTCTGGATTCTGATAGAGGGCCATGAGACTTAGACCTGAGTGCAAAAATGGAGGTTCTAGCCCCTTCCAAAGCGGAGATATCGAAACTCAAATTCGGCCCGAAAAAAAAACCGACAGTGGTACCCCTTACGTTTTTTTTTTTTCGGGCGAAAAATTAAGTTTCTCCAATCTTCTCAAAACTCTTGATTCTGATAGAGGGCCATGAGACTTAGACCTGAGTGCAAAAATGGAGGCTCTAGCCCCTTCCAGAGCTGAGATATCGAAACTCAAAAATTCGGGCCGAAAAAAAAAACGACAGTGGTACCCCTTACGTTTTTTTTTTTCGGGCGAAAAATTAAGTTTCTCCAATCTTCCCAAAACTTTAGATTCTGATTGAGGGCCATGAGACTTAGACCTGAGTGCAAAAATGGAGGCTCTAGCCCCTTCCAGAGCTGAAATATCGAAACTCAAAAATTCGGCCCGAAAAAAAAACGACAGTGGTACCCCTTACGTTTTTGTTTTTTTTCGGGCGAAAAATTAAGTTTCTCCAATCTTCCCAAAACTCTGGATTCTGATAGAGGGCCATGAGACTTAGACCTGAGTGCAAAAATGGAGGCTCTAGCCCATTCCAGAGCTGAGATATCGAAACTCAAAAATTCGGCCCAAAAAAAAAACGACAGTGGTACCCCTTACGGTTTTTTTTTTTTGGGCGAAAAATTAAGTTTCTCCAATCTTCCCAAAACTCTGGACTCTGATAGAGGGCCATGAGACTTAGACCTGAGTGCAAAAATGGAGGCTCTAGCCCCTTCCAGAGCTGAGATATCGAAACTCAAAAATTCGGCCCGAAAAAAAAAAAACGACAGTGGTACCCCTTACGGTTTTTTTTCGGGTGAAAAATTAAGTTTCTCCAATCTTCCCAAAACTCTGGATTCTGATAGAGGGCCATGAGACTTAGACCTGAGTGCAAAAATGGAGGCTCTAGCCCCTTCCAGAGCTGAGATATCGAAACTCAAAAATTCGGCCCGAAAAAAAAACGACAGTGGTACCCCTTACGTTTTTTTTTTCGGGCGAAAAATTAAGTTTCTCCAATCTTCCCAAAACTCTGGATTCTGATAGAGGGCCATGAAACTTAGACCTGAGTGCAAAAATGGAGGCTCTAGCCCCTTCCAGAGCTGAGATATCGAAACTCAAAAATTCGGCCCGAAAAAAAACGACAGTGGTACCCCTTACGTTTTTTTTTTTCGGGCGAAAAATTACGTTTCTCCAATCTTCCCCAAACTCTGGATTCTGATAGAGGGCCATGAGACTTAGACCTGAGTGCAAAAATGGAGGTTTTAGCCCCTTCCAGAGCTGAGATATCGAAACTCAAATATTCGGCCCGAAAAAAAAACGACAGTGGTACCCCTTACGTTTTTTTTTTTCGGGCGAAAAATGAAGTTTCTCCAATCTTCCCAAACCTCTGGATTCTGATAGAGGGCCATGAGACTTAGACCTGAGTGCAAAAATAGAGGCTCTAGACCATTCCAGAGCTGAGATATCGAATCTCAAAAATTCGGCCCGAAAAAAAAAACGACAGTGGTACCCCTTACGTTTTTTTTTTTCGGGCGAAAAATTACGTTTCTCCAATCTTCCCAAAACTCTGGACTCTGATAGAGGGCCATGAGACTTAGACCTGAGTGCAAAAATGGAGGCTCTAGCCCCTTCCAGAGCTGAGATATCGAAACTCAAAAATTCGGCCCGAAAAAAAAAAAACGACAGTGGTACCCCTTACGGTTTTTTTTCGGGCGAAAAATTAAGTTTCTCCAATCTTCCCAAAACTCTGGATTCTGATAGAGGGCCATGAGACTTAGACCTGAGTGCAAAAATGGAGGCTCTAGCCCCTTCCAGAGCTGAGATATCGAAACTCAAAAATTCGGCCCGAAAAAAAACGACAGTGGTACCCGTTACGTTTTTTTTTTCGGGCGAAAAATTAAGTTTCTCCAATCTTCCCAAAACTCTGGATTCTGATAGAGGGCCATGAGACTTAGACCTGAGTGCAAAAATGGAGGCTCTAGCCCCTTCCAGAGCTGAGATATCGAAACTCAAAAATTCGGCCCGAAAAAAAACGACAGTGGTACCCCTTACGTTTTTTTTTTTCGGGCGAAAAATTACGTTTCTCCAATCTTCCCCAAACTCTGGATTCTGATAGAGGGCCATGAGACTTAGACCTGAGTGCAAAAATGGAGGTTTTAGCCCCTTCCAGAGCTGAGATATCGAAACTCAAATATTCGGCCCGAAAAAAAAACGACAGTGGTACCCCTTACGTTTTTTTTTTTCGGGCGAAAAATGAAGTTTCTCCAATCTTCCCAAACCTCTGGATTCTGATAGAGGGCCATGAGACTTAGACCTGAGTGCAAAAATAGAGGCTCTAGACCATTCCAGAGCTGAGATATCGAATCTCAAAAATTCGGCCCGAAAAAAAAAACGACAGTGGTACGTACCCCTTACGTTTTTTTTTTTCGGGCGAAAAATTACGTTTCTCCAATCTTCCCAAAACTCTGGACTCTGATAGAGGGCCATGAGACTTAGACCTGAGTGCAAAAATGGAGGCTCTAGCCCCTTCCAGAGCTGAGATATCGAAACTCAAAAATTCGGCCCGAAAAAAAAAAAACGACAGTGGTACCCCTTACGGTTTTTTTTTCGGGCGAAAAATTAAGTTTCTCCAATCTTCCCAAAACTCTGGATTCTGATAGAGGGCCATGAGACTTAGACCTGAGTGCAAAAATGGAGGCTCTAGCCCCTTCCAGAGCTGAAATATCGAAACTCAAAAATTCGGCCCGAAAAAAAACGACAGTGGTACCCCTTACGTTTTTTTTTTTCGGGCGAAAAATTACGTTTCTCCAATCTTCCCCAAACTCTGGATTCTGATAGAGGGCCATGAGACTTAGACCTGAGTGCAAAAATGGAGGTTTTAGCCCCTTCCAGAGCTGAGATATCGAAACTCAAATATTCGGCCCGAAAAAAAAACGACAGTGGTACCCCTTACGTTTTTTTTTTCGGGCGAAAAATGAAGTTTCTCCAATCTTCCCAAACCTCTGGATTCTGATAGAGGGC